>NW_017306371.1:262730-347698 GCF_000935625.1 Nanorana parkeri | reverse complement strand
TTTTTTTATTGTATGCAGCCCCCACCCACTCCCCCCCCCATGAGTGTGATAACCAACTTCAGTGACACCGACCCCGTGACCATGCAGCGTCACCCAGCATGCAGTGTATGGGTACAGCTCCAGTATATGTGAGTGAGGGAATGAGCCACAGCTGACCGTGCATGCAGTCGATGCAGATACGAAGTCAGGCGCCACCTGCTGGCACGGGTGGGTATGCGAGTAGGAGACCACATCCCAGAAATCCACCCGTGCAGACAGAAGCTCCCCGCGGCCGGTGCCGCCGCCCCCCCTAACCCACTCTTTTAAAGTATGAAATTTGGCAAGTGGCCCCCAAGAGAGAAAAAAAATTGTCGAGTGGCCCCTGAGACGGAAGAGGCTGGGGCGAAGACGGAGCTCCAGTCAGGTGACGAAGATGACAAGGAGGCCGTGTCGGGCGCCAAGGATAAGGAGGACGTGTTCCAAAGAGGTCAGGCTGTGCAAAGTAAAAGGACTGTGCTGGCAAAGCCCACCACAGATCCTGCACAACCCCCCTGAGATGCTGCAGGATCTGTGGGGGGCTTTGTCGGGTCTCAGGGGGGATTTGCAGGATTCATAGGGGGCTCTGCAGCCTGCAAAGCCCACCACAGATCCTGCACAACCCCCCTGAGATGCTGCAGGATCTGTGGGGGGCTTTGTCGGGTCTCAGGGGGGATTTGCAGGATTCATAGGGGGCTCTGCAGCCTGCAAAGCCCACCACAGATCCTGCACAACCCCCCTGAGATGCTGCAGGATCTGTGGGGGGCTTTGTCGGGTCTCAGGGGGGATTTGCAGGATTCATAGGGGGCTCTGCAGCCTGCAAAGCCCACCACAGATCCTGCACAACCCCCCTGAGATGCTGCAGGATCTGTGGGGGGCTTTGTCGGGTCTCAGGGGGGATTTGCAGGATTCATAGGGGGCTCTGCAGCCTGCAAAGCCCACCACAGATCCTGCAGAGCCCACCTGAGACCACAGCCAGATGGGGTAAATTTAGTGTATTTATTGTCTTGCCTAGGGCAGCCCCAAACCTAAATACACCACTGCCCTTATCCACTCCCATTTAAAGCCCATCTCCCCTCTTCCCAACAAATAATACCAACACAAAGGGGTGGAGTTCTAATGGCCACAACAGACTGTGATTATACAACACCAGTATAAATAACGCAATTCTAAAAAACAATGAACAGTAACAAAGTCCTATGAAAATAAAGGTTTGGGTCCTTAAAGCATTCTGAAGAATAACTAAAACCCTGTACCTGTGGCAACCTTTTCTATGCTATATCCTAGCCATAGCACACCACCTCAGGTACAATATTGATTGATCGTAGACACATTCTGGTCAATACTATTATTATTATTATTGCATAGTATTTATATAGCGCCAACAGTTTGTGCAGCGCTTTACAATGTAAGGAAGACATTACAATACAATTCAAGACAGGATGGTAAGGAGGGCCCTGCCCCTGAGAGCTTACAATCTGAAAGAGGAGGGGGAAATGATACATGAGGAGGTAGCTTTGTGGGGATGAATTGTTTGAGAATGTGATGGTTCAGTGGTTAGGTTGAGGTGGGATAGGCTTCCCTGAAGAGAAGAGTGTTCAGGGAATGCCTAAACACAGTCAGGGTGGGAGATAGACGGATAGGTTGGAGTAAAGAGTTCCAGAGGATGGGAGAGACTCAAGAGAAATCCTGGAGGCGAGTATGGGAGGAGTTGACTAGGGAGCTGGAAAGCAGGAGGTCTAGGGAAGAGCGGAGTGGACGGTTAGGGTGATATTTTGAGACAAGGTCTGAGATATATCCGGGGGCAGAGTTGTCATAACTCTGCCAGTAGACTTCCCAAGATGGAAAACATCAACACTGAAGATCAGGCCTCCATTTATTTATCAATAACCCCCAGCTGAAAAACTGCCTTCAAATATTCAAGTCATAAACCAACTGCTGTGACGTGACACCAGCTAATCCAAAATTAAGCAATCACTAAGCTCGCCTCGCATCTGGCTGAACCTGCTCTGCCACTCCTCACGGACCACCCTCCTAGCCCTCTTCCATCAATCAGGTAAGTGACCCTCCCATACCTTGATCAACAAAAAAGTGTTGTGCTATCAACTATGCAAGTGAAATGAACAACTAAATCCAACATTAGTACTTACATTAATTTCACTGGTGCAAAAAATCCAGCTGATGAGCAAGTACTTATGCACCTAACCAGTCCAATAAAGTGTTGATAAACATGCACACAAAACACACAAAAAGCTGTGTGGTGTGTAGTGAAAAAGTTCAACAAGTGTCTTCCCCCATAAAAAACATCCAGAGTGGCCTCTCACCTTCTAAAAAAAACCTCTCTAAGAGATGGCCATGCAAACTTTACCCCATTTGTGTCCAGGAAGGGTTAACCTGCCCTTACGGATGCACACACTCGATCTCCAGCAACTAACCCACTACTATTTCTGTTCACATGAGAGGCTCTGCTCATCACCATCAAAATCGAAGCAGAAAAAAAATTAATCACGCAGATCATATCCACATTGAAACCCTTTAGTGATAAAAAATTACTCACAAGTGCAATCTTAAACAAATGGCAAAACACAGAATGTAAGTCATGGCTCCCACACGCCCAAAGTACTTGAAACTCTACCTCTTTGCAGCAAACCCCGCCCCATATCCTGCTTTCTTTCTTTACCCACCTGTAACCTCTGAAAAGGATGGTTGTTTTGCTAGATTACTTGTCCCAAAGGTAAATTACATGCTATACTCAAAGACACTGTGCACCTGCATCTTGCTTCCAATACTGAAGTTACTATTCTGTATTTATTGGGTAATGTCTGTGTGGCTATTCAAGTGATATCTTTATTCGGAACATTGTATTAATCTTTGTGTTATACTGTTTTCTGGTTAATTCATTATGCATTACTGGTGAGGGCATCTCTGCTTTAATTTATGTAGGTTGCACAAAAACCATTAAATTTAACCAAAACACAGATATAAATAAGAACCTGCATAACCCCAAACTCTCAGATGATTCAGGGGAAAGCAAAAAAAATCCAATTTGCTAAAAAGCGAAAAACAATTCTTCCTGATCTCCTAAGACAATTGTATTCTCTATGTCTGTGAAGGTTCTCATTCATCCAGGTCACGATATAACTGTACAAAATAAATCAAGGCAAGTGGACTTGCTGTATTTTTCTTGAAGACATTTCACTGGTCATCTGACAAGCTTTTTCAATTCAAAATGAACGTCTTCAAGAAAAATACAGCAAGTCCACTTGCCTTGATTTGTTTTATACAGTTGTATGCTCTATGGAATGTGTTACTACTCATAAATATTAATACTCCAGTTATATTTTTGGAAACAATTGAAACAAAGAGTTGGCTAGAACTAAGGCCTCTGAAAATAAAGAAACATTTCTGTATGCAGGGGTACAACCTCTTTTCCTCCAGGTGGTAAAAGGTGCTAATGCCCCATTAAAGTGAACAACTATGCACCAAATTTACAATATGAATAATTTATGTGTTAATACAATCCTGGCTATTATTATGACTGAAGTAAGCTGAAATTTCCTGGAAAATAACCAGCTTTATTTGCAAAACAACTGAGTGTATCAGGCAGCCTACACTTTTACTTATGCCAAAATAATATTTGTTGAAAATATTTATAATGATAACAACCCTATTAAGACACTGAAACTAAAAGCCAAAGTCTGCAGCAATGTATATTTTTAAACGTCCTCCCTGCATGCTGTGCAGCTTTCTTCTCAGCTATCTGAGGTTTTGTACATTAAAAATGGAAAGAAAAAAAAGAGACCATCCTTGGTCGTCTTGTCTTGCTCTACACTGGTCTGTGGGAGAAGTCAGGTAGAGCCAACACATCAAGGCAGTAATACCCAATGACTGATATTTAGCAGACACCATGCCTACCTAAATAATACACACATCTTTGCATAAAGGTGATCAGTACAAGACAGTAAAAAAAAGATGCTGCATGTTACATATGTTTACGGTCAAGGTGGCATAGCACAGCATAAGACAGTTGTTCCCCTTCCATACACCATACTGCTTATGTATAGGTGGATAAGACAGAATGATAATTTAAATACTCATTGGTCTGTGCATGATTGGGCAGTCGTGCGAAAATTGAATGACGATTCGATGATGGGACGAAAAAAATCGTATGATAATTGTAAGGTGTATGGCCACCTTTACCCCCATCCACGCTAAATAGAGTGGATGGGGCAATCATTACAGGTGGACTATTGTGTTCTGACAGCCGGTGCCCACCACAACACAGTTTTCCAGCAAGCACCAGGGTCAGAAGGAGAGGAGACAGAAAATGGTGAAGCTGGAATTCTTATTTAAAAGGTGAGTTCTCCGAATTCTCTCTTGAGTCTTTATTAGGAGAAGTTTTAAGTATAAAGTCATATGTCTGTTAAGGTCCTCATTTATCCAAGTCCTGGTATAATTAGTAGTAGTTAGTCACATTCAACTGGACTTGTTCTGTAGTATTGAAGATATTTTGCTGCTCATCCAAGAAACTTCTTCAGTTCTTATGAGTGTCAGAAACATGTATTTGTATCCATGGTAAGTGCAGTACAGTATTTTATGGGAAAACAACAGCAATTATTTATGTTAGACTGTTCTTTGGCAAACTAAATGTCATACACTGAGGATTCATGTCTACATTAAAATCTCTTTTTCTTGTAGTGGTTCCTAAAATATCAATGATGTCCTCATCTTATACATTCTATTCATTGGAGCTGTTCAATAGGCTTTTGTTTTGGCGATACTCTTTAGGGGTGCTTTGTGGCTAAGTTCCAGCAAGAAATAGAGTCTTGTAGAATCTGTGATTTGCATAACACCAAAGTTGACATCTGTGCTAAAATCAAGCCTTCAACTTTCTCACACTTGAGCATTTCAATGGGATAATGTGCTGTGTGTAGTAACAAACTGCTAATCACGTGTTACACTGATAGTTCTCCCCAGGTGTGGTGCATGACAAGCACAAACTAAGTGAGTTCACAGATAATAGAGCTGAATGGCCACAAGCCGCCCTCAGCGCTGATCGCTTCAGATCTATGAAGTACACAATTTGATGTTTTTACAGAAGAAACTGTTTTTTTGCCTGCCATCTGTGTTTGAAGCCGTTGCTGCATTAACATATATTTTATGTGTCCTCCAAAACAGGATTAGGACAAAATTGTTTCCTATGAAAACTCATCTTTGCGAGTATGAAGCAGAAGGAGGCATACATCTTCCTTTATACGCAGACAGGTTGGCAGTGCAGCAGCCGTCTCTGATCCTGCAGTGCACATATTGACCGCAGGCCACAATGATTATGTCTGTATTTATTATCTACACAGTGGGTTATTTTCCTGGTTGGATGGGTTTAAATGGCTTTTGCCTCAATGGCACCCGACAGTGCATACTGAGGGTAACTGTGATTTCTGCAAGCCTGTCTGGTGTGTGCATGTGTTAGTGTCTGAGCATGTTTGTCTTTGTCAAGGCAGAAAGTCATTTGTAGTCTCTCTACAGCACCGCACTGCATTGCTTTATGGAGCTGTACATATGCATGTCAATTCATTTAGACTAGGAGGAACAGATTGCCTTTTAGTATGCTAAATGACCACTGCTTGACTGTTTTGCATAATCTTAATTTGTGACTTAGACTTTTAAATGTATTCTGTGGCTAGTATAGCATAGTGTTTATACAGTGGTTTTGCATAATTATTCATCCAAGGCAATGATATATATTATATATACACACACACACACACACACACACACACACACACACACACACACACACACACACACACACACACACATATATATATATATATATACACAACACCAAATTGATATTAGCTAACTATTCTGTATTAAATGGTCTCCTTTTCATTAACCAGCTCCAACATCAATGCTGCTAGTGTGAAGGAGGATTGCATAAAATGTGAGTAGGGGTGAGGTTAAAGTGACATTAAACCCTCAGATTTTTTTAACATAAACCAATACTGTAATGTGTGTCTTACTGTAATCCATGGTTGTTTCCCTTCCCTTTGTTGCTCTTCCTTTTAAATCCTCATGTCTTCTCATGCTTGGGGAGAACTTCCCTTTTCAGCTCAGGGCCTCTTCCTGTAGTGCTGGCTCAGGTTACAAGCCTATACAAACCTATACACAGACACCGTGTACCCATTCCTGAGACAAGGCAGTCTGCTGCAAAACAGAAGTTCGGCAGAGCATGAGAACAGATACAGATTTAAAAGGAAAAGCAGCAAAGAGAAGGTAAACAACCATGGATTACAGTAAGGCACACATTACAGTATTGTTTTATGTTAAAAAATCTGAGGGTTTAATGTCACTTTAAGTAATGCATCAGCCCTAGTCTAAAGGTGCCCATACACCTGCCGGCTATTGTACGATAATCGCCGGAAATCTTGCGATCGTACGATAATTGGCAGGTGTATGGAAGGCGTGCGACCGTTTCTACTGTACGGTCGCACGTCTTTTGTCTTATGAGCAGGCTCGTAAACCTGCAGAGAATCGTACGATTGTCGGCGAGTTTGTGGCCTGCTCGTAAGACAAATGCTGCATGGGCCGGTGTGTCCAAGCGCACACTGCCTGTTCAGCATTGCAGTCATCGGAAACCCGCCCCTAAGGGTGTGTAGCATGTTAGTAAGATAAAAGCCAGACGGGCCGTCTTGCGCAAGCGCACACTGCCCGTTCGGCATTGTGGTCATCGGCAGCCCACCCCTCAGGGGGGCGCGGCTTGCGATCATCGCAAGTACGAACTGCCTGTCCAAGATAGGCAGATCGTACGTTTTTTTAATTACCTTACAACCATCGCAAGACGAAAGTCTTGCGATGGTTGTAAGGTGTGTGCCCAGCATAACACTGACTCTCTTGCAAACATTTTGCCTTTCTTAAAATTAGCATTCTAATGATTTTTTAAATTAGGCACTTACATTAAAGAGGCAGTCATAGTTATATTCATAACATAGACATTTTTGTCTATTTCTGTCAAGGCAAACTCAACCTAATCAAGGTGAATGGACACGGCAAATTAACCACTTCCGGGCCGCAATACGTCTATAGACGGCGGCCCACAGAGGTGGTTAAAACAAGAACACGGCTGCTGCAGCCGTGTTCTTGGTATCGTTTTCAACAGCCAGCGATGGCTGTCAATGTACAAGCGATCTGTCGTCTATGCAGCTGCCGCATCATTTGTACCGTGCGGCTCCCTCCCCCTCCTGCTGCCATTGGCTTCCTCGGGCACCGCTGTCCCCATGCGACACCTGGGAGTGGCACGGCGGGTCTCCCCGCAATAATTGGAGATAGATTCAGCGGCTTCCAGCTGATAATCTCTCCTCTGATCACTGGACCCGGAAGTTATGCACATCACTTCAGGTGTCACTATTTACAGTCTCTGGATCTTAGAGCCAGAAGAAGAAGCTGGGGAAGCAGACCTCTGCTTCCTCAACTTCTTTAGGGTCCCTAGGTGACATTAGGGATCTGAAAGACCCCTGGTGTCTCCATAAAGAGGACCTGGCACACCATTTCTGCTATTACATAAGGGGCTTTCATATTTAACCAAAAAAATGGGTATTATATTCTGTGTCTGTGCTCTAAATTTTAATTTATTTTATTTTATCCTAAATTACTGTTTTGATAAACATTTGCGCAAATACTGTGTGACATAAAACATTGCAACTTGCATTTTTTTCATTCTACATGGCCTCTGCTTTCAGAAAACATATCATTGTTTGGGGCTGTTTTCTAACCAAAATTTTATATTTTATCATGTGTGCGCAAATAGTAAGAAATTGCTCCGGACAGCAAGTGGTTAACAAGTGATTTGGCTGGCATAGTAAGCTATTTTGTGTTACATTACTTCTAAATTCAGTGTGGTGGGCTACATATTTTACTGTACCCAGCAGTACTTTTTAGGACTTTTTTGTGCAAGTCAACAACTGCAGTTGCTGCTTAACTGCTGCCCCTCCTCCCCGGCCTTTGATTACAGCATGTGACTGCATACTTGTGTGGTATTGTGCTTCAAAGCACCACAAGTTTATTCCTTGTCAGTCAGACCTAAAAAGGAGAGGCAAAGTTTCTATGCATAGTTTAGTAGGGGTCGTGTAGCAGTGGTGAAACAACAAATCCTATGAAGCATCTCTCTCCGTGAGTCATGTCTGTGGCTGTGAGAATCTTGCAAAGCCTCATGGGATTCGTAGTTCCACCACAGCTGGAGGGCCGAAGTTTGGCCATCCCTGCTATACAGCTATATCATGTAGATGAGGTAGTTGAGTGGCTGACAACGCCTTCGTCTACTTCCTCCTCCCAGACGTAGAATAGTCAGTTGTCAGCAAATGATGCTAATGCACCCTCTTCTTTTCCCTCGATCCCACCATAGCCCTGCAAACTGGCATGGAGGAGTGAGTCAGCTGAATTATTATTCACAATAAAATAGACAGTATTTTTGCTTGTACATGATTGAATGATACAAGTCAGCAGAGCTTCTCCTCATTCACTAAGCTAAGGGAGCATTCCAATTCAAAGTGAGCAGCCAATTTGCTTTTAGTAAGTCAACCCCAAAGAGAGACAGTGAGAAAAAGACAAAGATCATTTAAGAGAGAGAAAGAGAATGTGATGCATGAACTCTGTGATGTTGATTTGCTAAGATGGTAGAGACTGCAAAGTGAATATTTACTTTGTTCAGTAAACAGTTTCTAGGTCTTTGGTAAATCAACGCCATTAGCTTGATTTTTTTGCAGGCTCTGATAAAGAAAAAACTATTATGAACCTATTATTTTGCCCAATAAATGTGAAAGCTATGACCCTTCGCATTCTGCTAAATGACAACCATTTTAAAGTGCATCAATTCATATTTGTATATAAGCATTATGAGTATTTGTTTCATACTTGTATTGCTAACAGATGAATAATACGTCATCTGGCTTCTACAATATGAATATTTTGTGCCTGGTGTAGTCTCGGTTGGTAATTGTTGTGAATATGCCTGTGTAAGAAAGCTTAATACTTTGTGAGGGAGGTAGGAGGAGGAATACGTTGTTGCCGTCTCTGCAGGAGAAATGACGGCTGCAGATAATCAGAGAGGGAAGGAAAATGGCCTCAAGCAGGCAGTCAGTCTAATCCTGTTTATAGTCAATCCAACATCATCAAAAGTTTCATAGCAGAGAAAGTGCAAATGTGTTCATATCATAACTGTATTTTTCAGACTACATCAAAGTATTTTCATAAGATCTCTCTGGTCATGTCGGTTTGTTGGGAAACGGAGCACAACAGTGTCAATTAACAGAAGCATAACATGAGTGGTAACATTATTACCATTATTTGATCATTTTAATGTATATCTAAAGCCAAAGTTTTTCTTTTTAGTTTTGGGTAGAGTAGGGAATGTTTAGAAACCCTGCAAGGTTTGTAGTTTGTTATACAGCCCATTGAGGAGCTTTTCCATCACTTACTTTACTGAAGAAGCAACAGGAAGTGATAGGAATCTTATCCAATTTAAGGTGAATACCCCATTACAGGTAAATTCCACTTTAAAAAAAATCCAGACTTTACACATAAAAGAAAACATGAGCATTTAGTGGATCTCAGGTCCAATGCTCTGGCTCCCATTGATGCCCATACTGAGGTACAAACATTGAGTAGCATGGAAGAGAAGAAGTGTCATTGGACTACAAGTGCAGAGACATCACTTCACTTGTAATTCATTGAAAACTTCAAGTCCCTCTGTCAAAGGATGTGTGAATAAATGACACAGCTATGTGGGCACAGCCATGCACAGCTGCTCCATTTAAAAAAAAAAATGTAAAATTTGCTGCTTACCTAAATATTTGCTGCTTACCTTTTATAGATGTTATTTTCTAAAAACTCAAGGATTGAAAAATCCTGCTTAGTTTTCTATTGCTGCGTAATGTTGTAGAAGGGGCTGGGGAGTTATGTTTGTCCTAATTAACCCTGTCTGTACAGTGCTGGCAGATTTCATTATCAGATGTTATCTGGACCTGCAGAACTGTCTGTCCTAACAAAGGGTTAATGATCTCAAGACATTGGATGCTATTGTCTCTCAGTCTTGTCACTCCAGTCGGTTCATTATCTCCACATTTTCACCTTTTCAAAGCAATAGAAGCTGCCCATAAAAGTCCTGCTCCAAAAAACAACTGAAAAGGTAAAATACAATACAAAAACTATATTTATAGGTAAGTTGTTTGAATGTGAATATGCAACAAACATAGTGGGGAGTTTCTCAAATTTGACTGCAAAATTGTGTTTTCATGCAATCATTTTCTAAGGACCTTTTAGCACAGGTCCATGGCATTGCTGTATGCTAAGGGGCGCATGCATTTTTTTATTTGCCTTGTATATGTACTAAGATGCCATTGAAAATGAATAAGATGCCATTGAATGAATTTAAAGGAGAACTATTTGGTAAGTGTTTTCCCCCATAGTTCTCCTAAGGGTAACGGGAGGACATAAACTAGCATCCTCCCGTGACCCAAAGCTCAGTATATCGCGAGCTACAGCTCGCGGTATTCTGAGACAGCCGCAGCCGGGACGGATAACGACATTACTGTCGAGATCCACCCAGTTACGTGAGTGACAGCTGGCTCTGCCTATGTAGTGGCAGAGCCAGCTGTGCCCTCCCCGTCTGTTCCACCAGTCAGTGCTGGAGGATCGGACAGGGGAGGGGGTAATCCCTGCAGGGAGCCGTGAGTGACAGTCACGGCTCCCTGCAGGGCCATGATCGAGAAGGGAGGGAGCGACAGTATGCGTTCGCTCACTTCCCGATCTATTGAGCCGACATGTGACAGTGTCATTGTCACACATCGGCTTGAACTATGAGGTTGAGTGAAAATCACTCACCTCATATTCCTTTTTTAAGTAGAACAGCAAAGGATTGAACCACACAGAGGCTTCATTTAGCAACTTTAGTGCTAACATCTGGCAAACAACCGAGGCTTACGGGCCCTTTTCATAAGAAATTTTACACTAGAACCATATGGGCTACAATATGATCGGCTGACAAGGCTTACATCACTGTAACTGACTAAGCATAAATCTGACACTCCTGTGGACAGTATGTTTCCTAACTTGATCTAGACCCTTCTATATGAATTCCATCTCAGCACATGGAATAGGGCAGAAAATCACCAACAGGATGAAAGCATGAACTATTTTCGCTTTTATTGAAGTTGCATCATGTCACATGCCGGCTAGATGACACATTCAATTGGCTTGATTAAAAAAAAACAAAAATTGTTAATGCTTTCATTCTGTTCAGTGCTGGTGATTTTCTGTTCTGTGACTTGGAGGAACACAGCGCTGTCTGTGATATCGCTGTGAGCACCACAAAAAAATAAATAAAGAGGTCCACACTATGGAGTGCAGGTGATTCACCGCAATGCTCCAAGCACATGAAATTACATGTGCCAAGAGTCTTGTATGTTCTTAGGGTTCATCTCTTGGATGTGTATTTCTGTATAGGGTTCTGCAACTTCTAGGACATTAACTATTACAGAATATTTGTTATGAGATTGTATACGCTAATTAATATCAACATTCCACTATAACATGCACCGCAACTTGCATACACTGCATGTTAACATGAATGAGAACAATCAATCACAGAAAAGTGTAAATGTAACCTTAGACAGTTGTCACCAGAATAGGTGTCAATATTGATAGATTTCCCCTCACTATGTAACATTTTGGTTTTCCCATCACTTTTGAGCCTAGTAACAATTGTCATCAAGACAAATAGTGAGGGGGAATCTACTTAGTATGACACAGACATAATTCTGCTGAAAATACTGCATGCATATTATATTGTAATAAAATAATGGTAGTATGCTACTCTTTCTGCCCCCTAAAATTCAATTGATACATTTAAAACAGTGTATTAAAGAAAACGTACATTGATTCATCAATTAAGTTATTTTAAAGAGACATGTTTATTATATTAAAAAAACTGCTGCAGATATAAATTCTTCCTAACTCTTTCGCTGCCAATGACGTACCTTCAATAGGAAAAAATTGCAGAAAATTCAAAAATGGCTTGGCCAGCTGATTTGAAAAATGTTCCGGAGGGCTTGGCAGCGAAAGGGTTATCTCACTGCCAAGACTGAATACGGGATCATACTGAAAGGGAAACCTAATACACTGTACTCCAGGATAGTGTCAGAGCTTGCCACTATCTCAGGCCCACAAATATTCTAATTGGTTTACCACTGTGAAAAGCTGTCTCGCTTTTTCTCGCTGTACAGGAATGTACAGGAGGCAGATGTTGGTTATGTGTTTAGATGAAGCACCAAATCTTTAGGAATGCTGAAATACGTTTTACTTGCTTATAAGAACATTACATGTGAATACAGCATTGTACAGGAAACATATACTGTATATAGGAAAAGTTCCTGTTTATTATAGATAATCATGCGTATAGAGAGACTAACATTACACTATACTGCCATCTACAGCTCAAAAGATTAATTACAATCAGTAATACAATCAGTACATATCAGAATATATCATATCAGAATATGCTATAGTATTTCCAACAGCAGGAAGGGGTAGGCAAGCTTTGTCACTTTGAGGTGTTACAAATGCTTAAACTTTGTCGGAGAGAATGGTTGGGGATTAGGCCATAATGGTTTTTGAGGCTGCTGCAGGTACATGCCTGCATGTCTAGGTTCCTGCACATTGTGCCTGCAGAAGTGTTTTTTTTTCCTTTTATGACAGAGCCTCTTTAAATTAAAGCAGAACTCAAGCCAAATACATTTTTGGATAGAATAGGGAAAGAGTTAAAAAATTATGGAATCGCTCCATCAGGGTCCATGCACCAAGGAGGCCTAACACTGTGTTTATCCATGTACATATTAAAATATAAACATATCTTATTGTATAGGATTTTCTGGCCATTATTCCCCTATTTATAAGTGAAGTCAACTTTTTAACTCTGACTCCACTATTGACGAGGCACAATCCAATTATTTTTAAAAGAGAAAAGCTGGGGAAGGGACTTAAAATGTATTTTCTCTTTTGCTAGATTCTTACGGTTTTCTAATCCTTATTTTTTTTTTTTTTTTTTAACCATAGTTTTTTATTCAAGATTTACATGAAACAGGTTTAAAAAAAACATCTGTCGTGAGGTTCATAAGGAATAACATAACAGAGGTTGCTGTTGAGACCGCACGGCCATGGGCCTGACAAAGGTCAAAAGTACAACATAGTAATGACAAACATCAATGATAGGGATATCAGGTCTCAAGCAGTACAGCATTAGTCAATTAAGGCAGATATCTTAAGACTGAGGTAATACATAACATTATGCTCAATTGGTAAGCAAGGCTGCTATTGCAGAGGTGCCTATCAAGGCCACATAGCCGTGGGGGACAGGGGGAAGAGTGTAACATATTAAAGGGGAGGGGATAACATGGGATATAATAATAAGTAATAAATCTTGGCACAGTAAGATGCATTTATACTCAAGCTTAATGCTTATTATATTGTGAAGATATAAGTCCAGAGAGGTGACGGCAGGATTCAGGGAACACAGACATGTTTGGGTAAGAACATGAAGCTAAAATATGTTTGCACATAAAGTGTGGAATGGTCATATATCTGGTCATTATAAATACTGCCATTATGTCAAGCTAGAGGTGCATCGGCCATCAGAAAGCCAACAATCCCAGTCTGCTTTGAATTTATTCTCTTTGAGGTGAGCTCTGGCGAAGAGATGTTCAAAATGCGAATGAGTGTTGAGAATTTCAATCATCATAGGCAGGGTTGGAATAGTCAGTTGCTTCCAAAGTCTTGCAACAGCCAGTCTGGCTGCAATAAGGACATGTATCACAATCACTCGTAGTGAGGGAGGCCATTAAAGGATGCCAACCCCCAATAAGGCTAACTGCGGGCAAGGTGGGCAGTCCATGTGAGTGAGTTTACTAATAAATTGAAATATGGAGTTCCAAAATGGAGTGAGTAAATGGCAGTGCCACCATATGTGGTGAAGTGTCCCTGCCTGTCCACAGTTATGCCAACATAGCGGGGATGAGTTTGGAAAGAACTTGGCCAATTTATGTGGGGTATAGTACCAGTTATGTAGTAGCTTCTGTGTGGATTCCCAGTGCAATAGACATTTAGAAGCTTTTAGGGGCCAAGCAATTGTACGGTTCCACTGTTCAAGAGGCAATTAAAAAATCCCAATTTCCTCTTCCACCAGTCCATAAAGAAAAGTTTGGCATTGTGCAAGGGAGTAGTAAGCATGCCATAGAAAAAAGAGATGCCTTTCCTATTCGGGGTGGTCTTGGAGAAGAAGGATATGGTCTGTCTCAGATGCGGAGAATCCCTAATTTGTATTTTGGACAAACAATGTCTGAGTCGAAGATATTTGTAGAAGTCTCTGACAGGTATATGGTATTGCTGACAAAGAGTGTTGAACGATTTCAAAATAGTGCCAGAGAATATGTGACTCAGCTGGTTGACTCCAAATGGTGTCCATTTGGACATGCCAAAGTCGGTGAGAACATGATCCAACGCAGCTATGGGAATGTCATGTAAAAACTGTGTAGAGCAAGAGGATAGGAGTAGGGCTCAAGAATGACCATACTTTAATAGTAGCCGTAACTGTGGCCAGGAAGGATTGAGGCGGTGTGTGGTTAAGAAGCACAGTGTACAGCAATAACTTTAAATCAAAAGAAACTATTGTTGACTCTAAGTGTTTCCATAACTTATCAGTATTGGGAGACCACCAATGTCGGGCCTGGTCTAATATAGTGGCCTTGTAATATTTTATGACGTCAGGGGCTCCCAAGCACGCAAATGGTTTAGGAGTGTATAGGTGTAATTTTGGAATTCTAGCTTTCTTACCGGCCCATATAAAGGAAGCATCGGAGGGATGTTGCCTCTCTCCATAGCATAGAATGCTTATTTGGACTGTTAAGTCATTTAGCATTAATAGAGCTGTTTTTAAGAGGCATGATGGATTAACAGAGAATGCCTGGAGACGATGCTACAGCCCTGCAAGGAAAAATAAGATAAAAATAAGTGCTAAGCATAATAGATATATGTTCTCTATAACAACGAAGAGTTGGACTTATAACAGGTAAGTTAGCAATATAGGCCAAGTATAGTAAACTGGTAGGCACATCATCCCTATGATAGGGAGCACAGGTTACCTTTAAAAGCAGTTAATATGTATCAACAGCTAAACCAGTCCAAGGGTACGCGGCGTGGTAAACTGCATCTGGAAGAGGACTGGGGAGTGAGGACGTTGATACCCCAGGAATGCAGAGCTTGTGCTGCATCTGCTGGATTGAGGAGAGGGATTAACTTGTTTTGATAAGGGATGAGTAATTTACCGTATTTTGCGGTCCATAAGACGCACCGGACCATAGGACGCAGGGAGGTCTGGCGCGCCTTATGGAGAACTCGACAGACTGTAGCTTCTGACACAGCTTCTATGACAGAAGCTGTGACAGAAGCTGCAGTTAGTGACCGCTAAGACAGGTGGCGCTGTGATTACAGCGCCACGGTCTCAGTGATCACACAGAGCAGACGAAGAAAGTCCGTTCTTCGTCTGCTCTATGGTGATCTCCATCGTCGCCGCTGCTCGGTTTTAATACGAGTGATCTCATTAGATCACTCGTATTAAACGAGCAGTGGCTCCTACTGCTGAATACGATCGCCGCCGCCGCTGCTCGGCTTTAATACGAGTGATCTCATTAGATCACTCGTATTAAACGAGCAGTGGCTCCTACTACTCGCCCGGTGCCCGAAACTACATGTCTCGGGCGTCGGGATTCGCTCCATAAGACGCAGGCACATTTTCCCCCTCCTTTTGGGGGGAAAAAAAGTGCGTCTTATGGAGCGAAAAATACGGTAGTAGGGAACCCCCAACTGTAGGTGATCTTGCTTTCCCTGAACGCCTTGGTGATCGCAGCGAATTCCCTCCGTTTCTGGGCCGTGGCTGCGGAGATGTCAGCATATAGTGAAACTTCAGACTAGGGCTCTGGGAGAGGTGCCGTGTGTTTGGATAATAGCATCAACCTTTCCTTAATGTGGAAAAAATGGATCCTGGCAATCACATCTCTGGGTGTAGGCGCTGGCAGGTGTTGAGGTTTGAACAGCCTATGAGCTCTGTCAATGGTCAATTCAGCAGGTGGAAGATAAGGAAGCAAGGTGGCGACCAAGCGTTGAAGTACCGGGGGAGATCCACATTAGCAGCTGATTCAGGGATTCCCCTAAATTTGATGTTGTTGCGTCTGGATCGATCCTCTAGGTCCGCAACTTTTTCCTGGAGTTGGCCAATCACCTGCTGCTGATCAGAGTGCGCATCAACCAGGTCATTAAAGGTCGACCCATAATCACCCAAATAATTTTCAATACAATTTGTGCGATCACCCAGATCGGAAATCTGGGACTGTAGATGCTGTAATGATGATTTAAGGTCACTCTGGAGTTCTGTGGGTAATGTTAGAAACATCAATCTAATGAACGCTTCAGACGCAAGGTTGGAGGATGCAGGGAGAGCTTCTAATGAGCACACTGAGTCAGAAGTGCTCTGTTGACACAGAAGGGCTACTGATAGATTGCTTTTTATTTACATGGCCCTGGGATTTTGGCAAGGTCATTGGGGAGGTGGCAGGACGTTTAGAAAGCTCCTTCATTGGTGTCAGCATGACGGTTGTGCTCTCCTCCATGTCTGACTCATTGCTGCCTGTGGAGCGGACATCTGGGGATCCCCTCACAGACTCTGTCTCTGCTCCATTTTGTTTATCTGAGGCAGACGGTGGGTAGAAGTCCTTAAGCTTCCTGGGACCTTTGGACTTGTTTTTCCCCTTGGACATGGCTGGCGGGGATGTCGGCACCCGAGCGGGTGTGAAGCAAAAACCGGCCGGCGTCTTAGTGAGCGGTGAGGAGCGGAGGTGTCAGATCCCAGAAGTGCTGCTTCGGATCAGACGGCCATGTCAGTCCGCGGCCAGACCACGCCCTTCTAATCCTTATTTTTACCGGAAACAAAAAATACATACGGGTTCTTGATTCCCCTCCCAACTTTTTATCAAAGAAAAACAAAATTGCATTGTGGCATCCGATTTCTGTAGATTTTCTGAAAATCTCTCATGGAAATTTAATTTCCTGCTCCTTTGATTGGCTAGCATCCCAGGAACTGGGATTCCTGGTGTGGTCTGGAAATAAACAAACTGTGTGTTGGCATTGGCAACCTGGAGCTTTATGAAAAGCCCAGTACTTCCAGATATGAGGAACATGTGACTCACCTTTTCCTCTCACAATGCCACGTTGTGTGTCCGAGCAGCCAATTGCCAAGTCCCAGTGCTGTAACATGAGGATAGTGCGAGAACCTTAAGATGCCCATACACCTTACAATTATTGGACGAAACTTTTTGTCCGATGATCGAATAGTCGTACTATTTTCGTACAGCAGCCCCATCCTGCCCCGATGATCGCAAGATCAATTTAGCCGTAATTAACGAAAAGCACCTGGACGAAATGCGGTAATTGATTTGCCGTATTTTCATTAGACCACGCGCAGTGTAGATCGTACGATTTTTGACAGACGGAAACGCCAGCAACCTTACGACAATCGTACGATCTAGCAAAGTTTTCAAACATGCTTGACTGTCAAAAGTCGTACAATTGTACAGTACTGTCGGTCGGACACTGCATGCGCACATGCGATTATCGGCCGAAAAGTCGATCGCGTACGATAATCGTAAGGTGTATGGGCACCTTTAGTCCTGGGAAACTGTAGGATTTCATTCCCACAGGTGAATAGAAGTTGAGTATAAGCAGCTGTGGTAGGCAGCATTTAAAGGCCAACTTCAGACAAAATATTTTATTTTAAAACCGCAAAGGGTTAAAACCTCTTCTGGATTTTTATTGCTATTTGCACCCCTATTAGAAAATGTCACTTACTGTTAGTTTTAAATTGATCGGAGCAGCTGCCATTGTTGCTTTTTGGATTTGGTACAGAAACACACTAAGGGGTCTATTTATAAAAAAATATATTTGTCCAGCGAAAATGCCATTCATTCTGTGTGACTTAATCAGATGTTGTGAGAGTGGGGCATAATCGAGTGTTCTTAAGGAGTTTTCTCTGTATTTTTCTCTATATTTTCTCTGAATGTTCTCACCTACTGAGCAGTAATCCATGCACAAAGGTGAATCCCCCTATACATTCCACACTGCCAGTGATATATGCAAGGTCTGCAAAGTGTCTGATCATTTTTCCAGATCCAACAAATTAACAATAATGGGCACACCTATGGCACTGTTCATATGTAATATATTCATTAAATATGCACTGTTCATCTAGGGAATCCAAAGTATACTCATACATACTCATACTTATCTCATCTGAAATTCCACCCAAGCTAGTTAATAGCCCTGAATTTTCAAATACTGACATCCAGATTGTAAAGTGTTAAATGGAGTCCACTCTCCGTCAATGCCAGTGCGCCCTTATAGTAGAGTTATTGCTACAAGTGTCCAATGTTATATTTGTGGAGCCAGGGTTCTTTTCAAGCAGTTTCACTGGAAGTAATAGCTTTGCAATTCCCTTTTGGGGGGGGGATTGGGATTCTGGTGTGTTGAGAGAAGCCCAACATTGAATTAGGAAGATGGGGCTGACTTTAGGTAAGTCTCTTCTCTATATATGTCCCACAGTTGTGAACACAGATCGTTTTGATGTTAAAACAATGATAAAACCACTTAATTAGGTTTTTTTGAGGTTGACTAGCTTGGGATTTTTTTGTATTCCTGTTGAAAAGGTGTCCAATCACTTTATGCCAGGATAGGAAAGATGGGAAATCTTTAAAAAAAAAAAAAAACATATTCTTAATAGAGTGAGGAAGGGTTAGACCTTTTGACAGCACTTCTTTTGCTGTCTATGACCTGGCTCTGTCGTGTTCCAGAAAAAAACACACTTATTTTAAAGGGTGCTTCCCGTTTACAATAAGTCCTCCCCCACAAACCCCAACATCCACTAGACCAGGGATGTGGGGAAGAGATCCTTGTTCCTATCAACAAAGTGACAACGTGCTATGCTGTGGGGAGGGGGTGATACGGCAATGTACCATGCTCATGTTGAGGGCATGTGGTCTGGTATGGTTCAGGAGGGGGTGAGGGGCATGCTTGCTGCCTCTCCCTTTCCAGGTCAGTCATGCTGCATGCTCAGATAGGGGACTAGTATAGATTTGGTGGGGGTCCACGCTTCTTTGTGCTTTTTGTGTGAGAACCCCCCTTAAAGTCTAGACCAGGCACAAATCTAGAATAAGGGTCTGGTATGGATTTTGTATTTTTTTTTTGCCTTCTTGCACAGCATCATGCAGGAATGCAGGGGGCACCAGCAGCTGCAGCAGGAGGTTCAGGGGGCAGGTAACCTAAATGGCCAGTTTGGTAAACAGCATGCATGTTAAATTCAGGTCAAACCCTCCATAGCTGCTAACTTCAATCTTGTGCCTACTCACCACTTGCAGTGACATTTGAGAAGATGGACTAAGTTGCAAATGTTAAGCAGAGGCTTCTGGTGACCTGAGTTAGCTTTCTGTCCCTATGTGAAGTATCAGGACCTGTGGCTTGGTTTGTGCAATATCTTCTAGCAACTATTAAGGGAAAAACAGCAACACCACAACTAAATTATGTTAACCATGTCATGCCCTTACCGCTTATGGCAAATATTATGAACTTGTCTTCTATGCTAAATAGGCAATATCTTCCAGCAACAGTTTGTAAAATGACTTGCCACAATGAGTTCATAACAACTGTTGTTAAATTAGTTGAGATATCTGGCCTGAAGCAATCCTCAGAAAAGTGGTGGCTGTCTATGAGGCATGCTCTGAAATTATTTTATGTAACTTCTCCTGTTTTCAAATACCTTCGCATATGCCGTCCACGTCCGGCAGCTTAACGACCTACAAAAACAATACCGAGATGATTCCAACAATTCCAATTACCCTGTCATGCCGTCCTTTCGCCTATTCTTTTGCCTTTTGCTCCAGGACTTTCTTTGTATTAGTTGTTTCCTTTGCTGAAATAAATATACTGCATTCTTGTGTTGCCTTTTTGGAAAGTTCCAAAAAGAAGAGCAGAGAAAAGGACTTGTAAAGAAACAAAGTCACTGCAGATTACTCGACTAATGCTCTCCAAAAACTCTCCAAATTTAGTTAAAGACTTCAAACTTTATTTGTAGTAATATTAAGAACATAAGTGCATTTTCAGACAGTATATGCGTTTTGGACTGGAAAATATCCTGTACATGATTGAGGCTGTTAAAAGTCTTTACATGTTTGAGATTACCAAAATGACTTAAGTGGTTTGGAAAACCAATAACACATTTAAGACTATAAAAAGGCCTTTCTATGGTTCAGAACATAAAAGGTCCTTTACACATTTAGAGTAACAAGGAGAAACGTTTTAGCCTGATGAAAGGGTAACATGACAAGGTTAAAGTCAGATGAATTCATACTATTGGTCCATAAAAGTGAGCCTGGTACTGAAGAATACATCAATGAAACATACAAGTCTGGATATAAAGAGAAGGGTATATACTTCTAGATACAGGTTCTGAAATAACCTGGGTCCTTGACAATAAAAAGCAGGCATTCTGAGTATTCACAACTGCAGATATACAGGTCAGGGTGCACAAGTTTAGATATACAGATCCAGATATACAGGCCTGGATGTAGGCAATCACATACAGTTTTCAGCACTGATGCAGACTCACTGGGTCTTCTAATAAATCTTCAGGTATACTAACTCCACAGCTGATGGCAGCTGCTATTAACAGACAGATAAGTCTAACAGTACATGTAATACAAACAAACAAACAGAACAGTGCCTTCCCTCCATGAAAAATCACTAATTTAGTATTAAAAATTAAAACTCGATACTCACAAAAGACCACAAGACAGTTCACACATGAATTCCACATAACTCCCCATGGATGCTGACAAGAGGAAGAATACATCTTTTATCTTCCCAAATACATATAACCCGACACTATGGACGCAGTAAGTTGGACCCACCAGTATGCATGCATCGGGTAGTTGTGGCTGACACATTTCAAGGGCATGCCCCTTAATTAGAGCCTACCAGCATGTACACACTGGGGGAGTTTAGACTGACAGCCAACTAATCAAAGCCATCTTCTTTTATAACCATAGAAACCTAACATTGCCTGATTAGCCAGTTCTAGACCAATCCTAGGCTGAGAAAACTGAGCAGAACACACCCCTTCCCTGCTGCCACTCGGCTACATTTCTCTTCTCCACTGTCACTCGTTAGTGTTCTTAAATCATCCCCAGGGTCAATATCATATGCAACCTCTCATATTTTCCATCTCATCACTGGACACCGTCACAATTGAATGCCTATTTTTGTTATATTTAAAGTTGCTTGATTGGTTGCTAGTCACATAAACCCAAACCCCCAACACAGTGAAATACACATGCTGAAGCTTTACACAGCAAATACACACCATATTAGAAAGAACATTCAATACAGATCAGAACACATAATTTAGCCAGACAAACATATTGAAGTCATGGCCAAAAATATTGGCACCCCTGCATTTTTGTCAGATAATGCACCACTTTACACAGAAAATTGTTGCAATTACAGAGCAGCTGTTCTCAACCTGTGGGTTAGTGGAGGGGAGGAGCCTATCTGTGATGGCGGCGGCAGATCGTGAGTAGCTGCAGCTCCGGCAGAATCCCCCTACGCCGTATTGAATGAACTGAGATCGGAATACACGGACCCGACTGCCTGAGACAAAGCCGAGAGTAAACCCAATTATGGGGGGGGAGAAGAGCCCACAAACCGGCCGCATCCAAAGCCTCGAAGACGGGGGCGATAAGGCGTCTATGGACCCAGGAACCAACGGCTCACGACCAAGGCGGACGGGATGAGAGAGATGCTGCACTGTCAGCAGACGGAGTTCTACTTCCGGAGCACGGCAGAGAGCGCACCGAAGACCAAACGATACCCAGCACGTGCGGACGGCTCATCTCACCGGCAACCACGGGGACATCAGAGGACTCTCAGCAAGGTATTGATACCTCATTATATGTATTAGCACAGTCCCTCCCTACGAAAAACGAGCTGATAAACCTGTTAAAGCATATGGAGGAGCCAATAAAAGCTGATTTGACTACCATAAAATCTGAACTATCCCAAGTCTTAAAGAGGGTAGAGGACACGGAGGAACGGTTAGATCAACACTCTAAAGCTATCAAAGAGCTGCAGGAACAGAGTAGAAGGGCTGGAATAACTAACAGAATGGTGTCACAGGGTGGAAGATCAGGAAAACCGAAATAGAAGGAACAACTTAAGACTGAGGGGCATCCCTGAGACAATAGGGGAGAGGGAGCTACCTGATAAATTAAGGGGCATGTTTAACACCTTACTACAACGTTCACCAGCAACGGAGATGAACTTTGATAGAACACATAGAGCTACACGCCCCAGAAGGATCGGAGGAGAAAGCCCACGGGATGTTATCGTACAGTTCCATTACTATACAGATGAAGTCCAAATTACGGAATCCTTGAAGCGGACACCAGAGCTGGAGATAGATGGATCCAAAATACAGACTTTTATTGATCTGGCCCCAGAGACTTTGGCTAGGAGGAGAACCCTTAAACCTTTAACAAAGATATTGCAAGAACAACATATTGCATACAGATGGGGATTCCCCTCGTGTCTAATCGCAACAAGAGAGGGTAGATCAGCGGTCCTACGATTCCCAGAGGACTTAATGGACTTCTGTAATAAACTAGAAATCCCCCCTCCAGAGTTACCAGACTGGCAGGAGGAGCAAATACCAGAACAGAGAAT
Source organism: Nanorana parkeri (assembly GCF_000935625.1). NCBI lineage: Eukaryota > Metazoa > Chordata > Amphibia > Anura > Dicroglossidae > Nanorana > Nanorana parkeri. The sequence goes on along the minus strand of NW_017306371.1, from coordinate 324,817 downwards.
AAACCGGAACCAACAATGGCAAAAACCTAGACAAAATAGAACATAGGATAGTAGAAGAGAGTACCCCTAGAAAATTTTGAAATGTGTAGATTGCCAACCCAACCTAGCTAGAGCGGGAGGGGGGGATCTGGAAAACAATAGGGGACTTAAACGGTAAAATGGTAAAATGTCTAAATGTTAAAGTATCAATACGGCAAGGGGGGGAGGGAGCGTAGCGGCTAAGGGAAATCATGCAAAAGGGGAGAGGGGGGGACTCACAAGACCGCTGTCACAGGGGGGCCCAGGCCCACATTAGGTATAGGGTACATAGGGGACAGAGGCCCGTATGTAGAACCCTGATTCGCCAACGTAGAGGCGGAAAACTGTTAGACTTAGGGGGGAGGGGGGAGGGATGGGGAGGAGATGGGGGTATGAATGGAGTATGTGTCAGGGCTCTAATATCAACAAGGGGGTACACCAAGGCTCAGGCGGAGAAGGGGGAAAAGCGCCCAGGAGAATTAAATGGCAACTATTAAAGTAATTTCTTATAACGTAAGGGGGTTAAATGCACCAGCTAAAAGATATCAAATTCTAAAGGAAATGAAAAGACACGAGGCAGATATTATTTTCCTACAAGAGACACACTTTTCACTTACATCAAGGTCATACTTAGGTTCAAGAGATTACCCTCAATGGTTTTACAGCTCCTCGAATAATAATCGATCGAAGGGGGTAGCAATAGGGTTTAGGAGAACCTTGTCTGTGCAGGTACATGCTAGACTGGAGGATACAGAGGGTAGATTTGTATTTCTACAAGTATCTGTTAACGGGATGGAGTACACACTGGTGAACATATACGCGCCGAACCGGTTGCAAGTCTCCTTTCTGTTAAAAATACTGACGAGGATGGGGGAAATACGTAAGGGTACCCTGATAATAGCAGGGGACTTTAATGTATGTCTAGACCCCAAGCTAGACACACCATCGGGAAGAGTACGTAATTATACCTCCCATCTCACCCGACTGAGTAGAGTACTGCGCAAACACCAATTAGTGGACATCTGGAGAATATTACACCCAAAGGAGCGAGACTATACCTACTACTCCCAGCTGCACGATTCATATTCGAGACTGGACTGGGTGCTGATCGATCATGTGGCAATAGAGTCGGTGAGGTCTGTAAGTATTCTCCCCATAACAATCTCGGACCATGCTCCGGTGGAACTGGAATTGGAAAGGGCAATAAAACAGTACTTCCAGGAGAATGCGATTGAGGGGGTATCACCGGTAATTATATGGGAAGCACATAAAGCTGTCCTCAGAGGCCAACTGGTTGCAATAGGGGCTAAGCGGAAGAAAGAGAGGACGAAGGATATAAAAACATTATTAGAAGTAATTCAACAGTTGGAGACAACCCATAAATTAACCCTAAACCCCGGAGCCCTCAGGGAATTAACCCTGAAGAGAGAACAATTAAAAGGAATCCTGGAAGCGCATACTAAGTGGGCGTTTAATTTAACCCAAAGAAATCATTATGAGGTGGGGAATAAACCAAGCAAATTTCTGGCAAAGGCACTTACATAGTTACATAGTTACATAGTATTTGATGTTGAATAAAGACATTAGTCCATCAAGTCCAACCTACAGTCCATCAAGTCCAAAACTAAACAAACCATTACGTACATAACTAAAGTCAAAACTAAAACAGGGGGTATAGTACACTCCACAACTGAAATCGCGGAGACATTTCGGGACTTTTATCAAGAATTATACCAGGTGAAAGGGCCCCCCGAGCAGGGTAAACCCACGGAGGAAATGGGAAAAATAGAAAAAATTAAAACGTACCTAAAACAGGCAAGACTCCCAATAACACCACGAGATATGTTAAATACGTTAGAAACAGATATCACACCTAAGGAATTCAAGAGGGCAGTGGCATCAACCCCGGCAGGTAGAAGTCCTGGCCCAGATGGATTCACTTCACTTTATTATAAAAGGTTCCGGGATGTATTGGGTCAACCATTCTGCCAATATGTAAACTCAATAGGAGAAAACTCTAAAATGCACACTGAAGCGCTGAAGGCATATATAACGGTAATTGAGAAGGTAGGAAAGGATCCAAGTCTATGAGCAAGTTACCGTCCAATTTCCCTCATGAATGTAGACACCAAGATTTATGCAAAAATATTAGCATATAGATTACGCCCCTTTATCCCATCATGGATACATACAGATCAAGTGGGCTTTATACCAGGAAGAGAAGCGAGAGATAACGCCCTAAAGACCATATCTGTAATACAGGTGGCAAGGAGACAGGGACTTCCAGTCATACTGCTGTCGGTGGACGCCGAAAAGGCCTTCGACAGAGTAGACTGGAGTTTCATGTTTAACACACTGAACACACTGGGGGTGGGGAAAAAGATGATGGGGTGGATAACTGCCCTGTATGATAACCCGAAAGCAAAAGTAAGAATCAATGGCTCCCTGTCACAGTAAATCACACTATACAACGGCACACGCCAGGGATGCCCTCTATCCCCGCTTCTGTTTGCCCTTTCCCTTGAACCCTTGTTAGCTACGATTTGTTTGAATCAAAACATCCATGGCATAGAGACACAAGCGGGAGAAGCTAAAATCGCAGCATACGCAGATGATATCTTATTATATATAAAACACCCCAGAATAACTCTGCCCCAGGTACTGAGAGAATTACAAGTTTACGGAGAGCTTTCAAACTTTAAAATCAATTTAGATAAATCTGAGATTTTAAATATAACGGTACCAGAAAAGGAAAGACAAGCACTAATCCCGTATTTTCCCTTTAGATGGAAACAAAAGACACTCAAATACCTGGGAATTAATTTAACATCTAAAACTAAGGAGCTATATCAACAAAACTATGTCCCGATGTTAAACATTAAAATGCACACTGAAGCGCTGAAGGCACATATAACGGTAATTGAGAAGGTAGGAAAGGATCCAAGTCTATGCGCAAGTTACCGTCCAATTTCCCTCATGAATGTAGACACCAAGATGTATGCAAAAATATTAGCATATAGATTACGCCCCTTTATCCCATCATGGATACATACAGATCAAGTGGGCTTTATATCAGGAAGAGAAGCGAGAGATAACGCCCTAAAGACCATATCTGTAATACAGGTGGCAAGGAGACAGGGACATCCAGCCATACTGCTGTCGGTGGACGCCGAAAAGGCCTTCGACAGAGTAGACTGGAGTTTCATGTTTAACACACTGAACACACTGGGGGTGGGGAAAAAGATGATGGGGTGGATAACTGCCCTGTATGATAACCCGAAAGCAAAAGTAAGAATCAATGGCTCCCTGTCACAGTAAATCACACTATACAACGGCACACGCCAGGGATGCCCTCTATCCCCGCTTCTGTTTGCCCTTTCCCTTGAACCCTTGTTAGCTACGATTTGTTTGAATCAAAACATCCATGGCATAGAGACACAAGCGGGAGAAGCTAAAATCGCAGCATACGCAGATGATATCTTATTATATATAAAACACCCCAGAATAACTCTGCCCCAGGTACTGGGAGAATTACAAGTGTACGGAGAGCTATCAAACTTTAAAATCAATTTAGATAAATCCGAGATTTTAAATATAACGGTACCAGAAAAGGAAAGACAAGCACTGATCCCGTACTTTCCCTTTAGATGGAAACAAAAGACACTCAAATACCTGGGAATTAATTTAACATCTAAAACTAAGGAGCTATACCAACAAAACTATGTCCCGATGTTAAACATAATTAAATCAAATCTGGCATCTTACTCTTTCAGAACGCTGTCATGGGTGGGGAGAATCAACGCAATTAAGATGATGACCCTCCCCAAGATACTGTTCTTATTTCAGATTATGCCTATTGAGATACCTAGGATCTTTTTTCAAATTTTACAGAAAATCGTATCTAAATACGTTTGGCAGAGTGGGAGACACAGAATATCTGGGAAGACCTTGAGCAGGGGGAGACAGGAGGGAGGCTTAGCCCTCCCAGACTTCAGGGCATATCATATGGCGGCCCAACTAGTAAGAATAGTGGATTGGACATTCGGGCTGGGACAGAAAAGCTGGGCGATGATAGAGACAGTACATAGCGAGACCCTGCTTTCGGGTACAATATGGATACCACCATCCAAAAGATGCTTGTCGCCAAATACGCTACCATTAACGATTACAACTATGAGGACATGGGACCGGTTATACCGGAGACTGGGATGGTTGTATAACTCGATCTTAATACCACTAATAGGGAATTAATACTTCCCGCCAGGAAGAGAAGATCCGGCTTTTGTAAAGTGGAGTGGGTCACCCAATCTAAAAGTAAAGGACATTATGTCAGGAAAAGGAACATGTTCTCTTTTAGACCTTAGAGAGAAGTGGGGGCCATATCCCCTAGAATGGTGGAGACATCAGCAAATCCTGCATTTTATGCAAACTTTACCTAAACCTCTGAGAACAGAGAATGACCTAACGGAACTTGAAACCATTCTGGGAGCCTCAATGGCACCAAAGCATCCCCTCTCACTTTTTTATAAATTTATAAACATGAAGGAAAATAGGGCATCCCCTATATATATGGATAAATGTTAAAAGGAATTCAACAGAAAGCTTACACAAGAAGAGGAAAGGAAAATGTTACGCTTAGTCACATCAACATCTATTGACACTAATACACTTGAGACAAATTATAAATTGATATCACGGTGATACAATGTCCCACAGAAACTACATAGGATACATAATACAAACGATCCACTCTGTTGGAGGAGGTGTGGAGAGGTTGGATCTCATGCACACATCTGGTGGGAATGTCCTAAGATTAGAACATACTGGGAAATAGTTCGGGAGATCATTAAACAAATATGTGACGTACAGATTCTCATAGATCCCTGGATATGTTTATTCCATCTTACAGAGGACTCAGAAAAGGGATATATGAGATCACTAATACCCCATATGCTAAATGCAGCTAAATCACTGATTCCGAGATATTGGGGAACAGATGGTATCCCCTCTATACCGGAATGGTTCGCCAAACTAGACTCAACTAGGTTGATGGTTGAGCTAGTGATGACGAAACAGGATAAATATGAGTTATTTCTCAAGACGTGGGGAAAGTGGCAAGAATTTAAAGAATCAGAAGCATACTGTATTCTTGTAAACTAGGAGGGAAAGATCAAGGAGTAAGAAGTAAGGAATATTAGCCAATTACAGAGGTAGGGGAAACTTAAAGAGAACATAGGGGGTTTCCCAAGGTTCGTCACACCTAACTACACAGACACAAAGAGATGACATGTAAGGGATATAAGGCACCTGTAGCAACTCTTAGGTAGAAGAAGAAACGCGACACAGCATTTCATAGAGCACTAGATAAATAAATCAATAGTGGTTACACGTACACATAGCTACACATAGCTATCACACCTATACTAAGATAGGAATTATAAATTCATATACACAAATATAAAGCATCCTTAAAAGGGAGCATAAGAAAACACAAAATTGTTGCAATTACAAATGTTTAGGCATTTTCATGGTTTTTTCTTTTGTTTGTATTGTATGACACAAAAAAGTGGAGAAAAAAGCAAATCTGACACATTCCATGAAAAACTCCAAAAATGGACTGGACAATTATTGGCACGTTCTCCAAATTGCAAGAAATTATTACATTCCAAGTTTTTGGGGAAAAGCATGGACAATATCAAGGTTACACATCCATCTCCAGAGATCTTAATGTTCCTGTGTCCACTGTGCACAACACTGTCAAGAAGTTTACAGCCCATGGCACTGTAGCTAATCTCCCTGGACAAGGACGAAAGAGAACAATTGATCAAAGATTGCAACAATGGATTGTTTGAAAGGAAGATAAAGACCCTAAATCAACTTCCAGACTATTTCAAGCTGACCTTCAGGCACAGAGTACAACTGTGTCAGCTCGCACAATGCGTCACCATCTGAATGAAAAGGCACACTATAGTAGTGGACCCAGGAGGACCCCACTGCTGACACAAAGACATAAAAAAGCCAGATTGCAGTTTGCCAAAGCCCTTTTGGGAGAATGTGCTGTGGACAGACAAAACAAAATTACGCTTTTTGGTAAAGCCCATACTTCTACTGTTTTCTGAAAAAGAAATGAGGCTTTAACAAAAAAAATAAACAGTCAAACATGGTGGAGGTTCACTGATGTTTTGAGGTTGCTTTGCTGCTTCAGGCACTGGATGTCTTGACTGTGTGCATGGCATTATCAAATCTGAAGACTACCAAAGAATTCTGGGGTGCAATGTAGGGCCCAGTGTCAGAAAGTTGGGTCTCCGTCAGAGGTCATGGGTCTTACAGCAGGACAATGACCCAAAGCACACCTCAAAAAGCACCCAGAATGGTATCAGACAAAGCGCTTGAGAGTACTGGACTGGCCATCAATGAGTCCAGATCTAAATCCCATAGAGAACCTGTGGAGAGATCTCAAAACAGCAGTTGGGAAAAGGAACCCTACCAATCTGAGAGACCTGGAGCAGTTGGTGAAAGAAAAGTGGTCCAAAATTCCTGTAGAGAGGTGTAAGAAACGAATTGATGGTTACAGTAAAAGCGATTGATTCCAGTTATTATTTCCAAGGACTGTGCTACCAAATACTAATTGAGGGTGCCAATAATTTTGTCCAGTCAATTTTTGGAGTTTAGCGTGGAATGTCAGATTTGGCTTTTTTTCTGCACTTTTTTTGTGTCATACCAATACAAACAAAAGTAATAAACATGAGAATGTCTAAAAATTTGTAATTGTAACAATTTTATGCACAAAGTGGTGCATTGTCTGACAGAAATGCAGGGGTGCCAATACTTTTGCCCATGACTGTGTGTATATATGTATATATATATATATATATACATACATACACACACACATACATATATACATACATACACACACACACGCATATACACACTATATTGCCAAAAGTATTGGGACACCGCTTTACACGCACATGAACTTTAATGGCATCCCAGTCTTAGTCCGTAGGGTTCAATATTGAGTTGGCACACCCTTTGCAGCTATAACAGCTTCAACTCTTCTGGGAAGGCTGTCAACAAGGTTTAGGAGTGTGTATATGGGAATGTTTGACCATTCTTCCAGTGTTTCTTCAGTGACTTTGATATTTGGGGAGCACAATTATTATATTAGGTAATTATGAAGGTACTGAAACATATATCATACAAACTATGAATCCATTGTTTACCATTTGTTACCTGTCCAAACTAAATGTTTTCAAAGGTACATTCTATTATGTCTTTTTTATAACCCTTGTCTATAAAATTTTGTTTTAGAAACTCTCCCTTTATCTGATAATTCTCATTACATGTCTTCCTGAGCCTACAAGACTATGGAAGAGCCTATATAAAAATATAAGGTGATGTTTATGATAATATAATCTGTATTGCCTGTAGGATAGAAGTTAGCCTGTCCCAAAATGAGTTAACTAGAGGAAGACAAAATGTGTTGTGTTGCTTGGAGACCAAAGTGATGTTCAATTGAGCTATATATTGAAGACACATGCAAGGAACCTGTTTTTCCATCAAAATGGTTTCAGAATTTTCAACTGGATGTAGGCAACCTTAATGGAACCAACAACATGAACCTATGTTTTACCAATGACAATGTGCACCCATCTATCTTTGAAACTTAGCTAATGGAAGTGTATAATTCCCTAATGGAGCCAGCAGAATATCTCACCTAATGCCTAGTAATGGAGCAAGGAGGGAGACACTGCTAGTTCTGGTGGGGAATCAGTGGTTTCCCAGAGAAAGTAAGCGCAAGGGATAGCATGGAAGAGGACAGGGAGCCAGGATCAAAATGGGGAAATGTGAAGGAATGTGGATTAAAATTAAGCAGCACTGACGAACTGGGTTCTGAAAGGGTGTCACACAGGACAAAACACTCCCTGCCTGAAATACTTAGATTTCACTATTACAGCATAACACACAATTAGGTCTATGAATGTAGATGGCTTGCCCTGTGGACTTGCAAAACATAAAATAAGAACAACAAGAAACAATGACGCAACTTGGTTGCTTGTAGAAGTCTCAGGTAAATATCTTTAATAACTTTCAGAATATCTATTAAAGATGCAAGTCTCCAGAAGAAGAAAGCAATAGTCCCAGTACTTAAATTCCTGTAACACAACAACCCAACTTCAAGTCAGTGAGGCCACAATATATAAAACCTGAGGTGACTCAAATTGAAATTCAAACAAACAGGAGAGGTTCATAATTTTTCAGTTGAGTTAACACTGGAAACATATAACTATGTATAAAAAAAAAATCTGTATAAAAAAAAATCTGAGTCTGTAAAAAAAATAATAAAGTCCCAGATAAATCGTCTATGTCCTAAACTTGACACCTTCTAGAACAGTCCATTTGGGCATCAGGGCACTTCTCCAAATGTGGGAAGGCTTGCAATATTGCTTATAGTTGGAAATAGAATAGTCTTTTTAGTTGGTTAAAGAAATTTCTTGACAGGTTAAGGAGACTCTGCTTCCAGCTTGAAGATAAAAAGACATTCTTGCAGAATGACTGGTATAGATAACTTTAATGAGCCTCATGGCCTTTCTTGGTATGATGCTTAAATTGTCAGCTGCTTAAGCTTGAGTCTTGATGGGTGAATGTATAGTTAAGTTGCAGCTTAGGTCAAGACTCAATTGCAGGAATTTAGATTCAATGTCTTTAGACCTTTCCTTAAAGTGACATTAAAGTCAAAAAAAATTTCCCTCCCCCCCATGTTAATGTTAGCACTTACCTTAAATGATGTCTCTTATTCCGATCTTCTTCTTTGTTCCTGATGTTTTCATCTGTCCCTCCAGCAGTACGGCGGTTCTCCGATCCAGCGCTGACTGCTCTGTCCCTCCAATCCAGCGGTGTCTGGATGCGGGTGCACGCGTCCATAGACTTACCTTGAGTCTCTGCTAATCTCCCGGCCGAGAATCGGAACTGCGCATGTGCCCGCCCCAAGATCCTTTGCGGCCATACGAGCAGTTCCTGATTCTCGGCGCGGGTGCGCGCAGCGATAACGAGGTAAGTTTTAACATAGTTAAAAAGTTTTTGGGTTTTTTTTTAAACTTCTTGCCTATATATCTACTGCTTGCTAGCAGTAGATATAGGCAAAAAACGGAGGGTTTAGAACATCTTTAAAGTGTTATTATTGTAAGGACATTCTTCTACAGTTCTCAAGTGTAACTTCATTGATGACAGAATTAGACTGAGGTTGCAGCTGGTCCACTGTGTGTAACTATGTAGCATCTACTGAGGCAGACTGTGATTTAAGGTGGCCATACACTGTACAACCATCGCAAGACCTTAGTCTTGCGATGGTTGTAAAGTGATTAAAAAAACGTACGATCTGCCCATCTTGGACAGGCAGATCGTACTCTCGATCATTGCAAGCCCACCCCCCTGAGGGGCGGGCTTACGATGACTGCAATGAGGGGCGGGCTTAAGGTGACTGCAAACGGGCTGTGTGCTCGTGCGCACACCAGCCCGTTCGGCAGTTGTCGAACCAGCAGGCCACTAACTCGCCGAGAATCGTACGATTCCCGGCGGGTTTTCTTGCCTGCTGGTTCGACGGAAGACGTGCGACCGTACAGTAGAAACGGTCGCACGCCTTCCATACACTGCATGATTCCTGTACGATCGCGGGTTTTCCTGCGATTCTCGTACGAGAATCGTGCAGTGTATGGGCACCTTTTAGAGTCACTAGCTACACAGTCCATGAACTAATTAACATTAGCATTGTTGTGTAGGATCTCTGTAATAGTTGATTAGTGGTCACCTGTTAAAGGATCAGTATTCTTGCTGTCAGTAGTAGTTTGAAAAGGTGTTTCACCAGGGCTATTACAATGTAGCCTTGACTTCCCTGTATGATAGTTTTATGGAAGCGCACATCAGCTGAAGCATGAGGTTTGCATTTGCAGTGAGTTACAATAATTACCCAACCTAAGTCAATCTTTTGGAAATAAGGAACAACGTTCCAACCATTGTGCTGCTGACGTACTTTGTAAACAAAACAGAGAATGCTAAGTGCACTGGCATAGTGTAGCATTTTAATAAACCATAAAAAGATTAAATGTATCACACTCACATTACACATGTAAGAAGCAGATATGCCAAGTGACTTTTAAGCTGCTTTCTCTCTCCTGCTGCAAGTGACCAACCGCAAGCAGGAGGAGACAGTGATCGATCTCAGAGCCATGTGGGTTCAGCTTCCGTCTCCTCCAAAACAGCAGCTTTCTCCGCATTTCCTCTGCATCAGAAAGGTCTCTATTTGTTATTCATTGCATAGTCCAATTGCACATATCAAATAAATGATCAGTCATTTGTGCCTTGTTTGCTTTATAACTTTCTTTAGGTTTCAAGAAAGACTTAACTTTGTCCTTTGGTCTAGCATATATCTCTGCCTATTGAAAATTAGCTTTATCTTGAGAATCTACCTTTTCTAAATGCACAGATCTTCAATTAAAAAGGTTTGCTGCAAATGTGAGCGATATAGCTATAACTGTGTGCAATCACAAGATTTGCAGAAAACCAGGTGTCTATGCAGAGCAGAAATCAAACACAGTCGATCCTAGCATAGAAATTCCAGCAAAAGGAATACTTCTAGAAACAACAGTTCTTGTAGTTCCACAAATAAGCACAATGCACAGCAATTGCCTATGTATGCACATTTTTCCAAACTGTAGAAACGTTTGCTTCTAATGAATGAGAACAGACCCATGATAAGAATACAGAAAACTGTAATCAGATTCTCTGTTGCTTCAGAACAATATGACTTGTAAGCAGGTTTAAGAGACTGAAATGCAACATCAGAGAGGCTATGTGCTTTCTGAGACACATGTAAAACCTCACAACAGATAGAGTCCAGTGTGTACAGGGCTTCAGAAATCTATCTTACGGTTCTGTTTCAAATGCTGGATTATGCAATGGCCTACCTTCTTAGATCTCAGTCTGTCCAGACAGTATGGCCACTTGCTGACTCCACAGAAGCCCCAGACAACTTTAAAAGAAACTTCACCCTTATCTTAAAATGACAATAAAGGCACCTTTAGAAATGTTTAGTAATGACGATCTACAAGTGGATACTTATAGATAATTGCAAGCTTTCTATTATTTGCATACATTCTTTTCCTCCCCATTCTTCTCACATTGGCAATTGTCACTAAGGACAGATGGATCCATCTCCCTTTACTTGCTGGAACTCTGGGTCTGTCTCCTGGAACATGTGGCACTGCACATCTTCACAGGGCAAAAAAATGACTTTCCCCAAGATCATGAGATTTTGCAGTTTATAGATGACATTTCTCAGCAATGCTGGTGTAACCTTCCTAGGATGAATCTGTTAGGCCATGATTACAATCACTAATGCCTAAGAGTACCAGGAAGTGGAAAAACAGTAACTGAAAGTAAAAGCAAAAAAAAGTTTGTTTAACCAATGAATGTAAGATGATTTCATCAGTATGCAGAGTTGCATGTTGATGGGATTTTTCATGAAAGAAGCTAAAGGTCTGCTTTAACTCTAATAGGTACACATACGTTCAATCCACCAGTGATTTACTTCAAATAAGTGCAGTACTAAGGACGTTTTTAAGTCTTTTAAAGTGTAAGAAGACAATGACTTACCTTAGACCTGTCTCTGCAATGAAAGTGAAACTATTCTGAACATGCATAAAGGAGCAGGCAGTGTTAGGTCAGAGACAGAAAAGGAAGGGGGGAACAAAAGAACATACCAAAGGCACAAAATAATAAGACTGCTTTGGCAGTACACTCCCCACCTAGTTATCAATAGATGCCACTATATTAATAACATTATGCAATACATACCAACAGCAATAAAACATTTAAAATGTGGGCACGACACTCTGCCCCATACGTAATCTGGCTCCCTATCCTCTTCCACGCTGTAAGTGGCTTGATGCATTTCAGGAACACCCAAAAGGCAAACTGTAGCTCTGGGTTGATAGTGTGTAATATTGTATATGCAGATCTAAGTTTACAATTTTGCTTGTAGTGTAACTTTAATGTAGTACTGAAGCCTCAATTTGTTCTTAAAGGAGAACTATGGGGTTCTATCTTTTCTTTATTAATGCATTCCTTAGGCTAAATAAGTAAATTATGTAATTTACTCTAATTAGCCAAAATGCACAGTAAGGCTGTAAACCCTTATTTAAGGTGGTGGGCGGGGCTAAGCGCCGCAATGAGGAGACATCCCAACGTATCTGACGGGATCCTCTCCACTGATCTTCCTCACTGTGACTGACAGTGATTCTTGAGAGCTGCTGCGCATCCACGAATATATGGACATGCGCAGCAGCTCTGTGCACGCAGCTCTCTCCTTGCCTGCACGTCCCCGTACATCTGCGTGCCGGTCCCGTGCATTCGCCAACAATAGTACAAGCACTATTTTTTGCAAACGCACTGGACCGAAATGCAGGGAATTATCTGTAGCACGTTCTGGTGTAGGAGATTGCACTGCGGGTGGGGTGGCTTGTTTGCGGTGCCACTGACTTCAATGCACTGCAGCGTCTCTCCCACCACAGAACACGGGGGGTAATCCAGTATGAAATACTGTGCGTTCCAGCAGCCATCCGCAACGAAAGCCGTTTCACACACCGATAAACCCCCCACCCACAGTGCGGTCCACTTTGTTTGCAAAAAAAGTTATTGAGCCGCCCATGATGCGATACAGTGTGTTCCAGCAGCTTAACGTGCAGGAACACACTAGGTGGTCTGAATAAGCCCTAAAGGATTTCATATGTGTAGTCGTGTATCATTTAAGTCATGGTGCACCCGCTGTCATGGTGCACCCTCTGTCATGGTGCACATCGGCACCAATGACAAGATAGGAGGAAATTGGAGTGTCCTAAAACAGGAGTTCAGAGACCTAGGTGCTAGGATGAAGGAAAGGACCTCCACGGTAGTTTTCTCAGAGATACTGCCGGTGCCAAGAGCCACTCCGGACAGAGAGCGCGAGTTGAGGGAGCTTAACAGGTGGCTCCGGAGCTGGTGTCAGAAGGAAGGTTTTGGTTTCCTGGAGAACTGGTCTGACTTCGCAGTCGGCTATCGGCTCTTCAGCCGAGACGGGCTGCATCTTAATGGTAAAGGTGCAGCATTCCTGGGGGGGGGGGAAATGGTAGAAAGACTGGAGGAGCTTTTAAACTAGAAAGTGGGGGGTATAAAAATAAAATGACTTAAACTAAACGTAGATAATTTAATTACACAATCTTTAGAGCGCACTCCTGTAGGACAAACACATGTAGAAAATTGATCTACTAGGGGATGGTGTGCAAAAACTCCTCAATGCAGGGGGAGGGACCCTGTATACCACAATTCAAGACAAACGAACACTTTTCTTGAGGAGCGCAACTACCTGTAATTAGAATAATGGACCCAATGTGCTAAGCTAGGGAAGAAGCATAACAGTTTAAAATACAGACACCCTAATCTGGATTGTCATGTGGAAAAGGACAAATGATAACTCACAGTTGGGATGTGAGCCTATGTGCCCTGGTGTCTCTCACAGGATGCTCTCCCGGATCTGTCTAATTCGATGTCCACAGCTGGCAGGTGGGGAGTGAGTGGGTGTCTGACCTGGCTGGAGTGGGAGAACGAAGTGTCAGCCGGTATCACAAGCTCAGCTGGCCAGGCTGAGCCGCGGCGGCTGAGACGGAAAAGCAGTGTGCCGCGATCGGCTCCGTGACCCCGGACTCTGTGCGTGTTGTTCCAGTGTCAGATGTGACTGGCAGCGGGGTGCACAGAGATGGGCCAGTGCGTGGGACAGTACGAGATCTGTTGGGGGGGGTTTAGATCTTGGTGCCTGCAGGATACGGCTACGCGTTTCGAGGAGGTTTCCTCTTTGTCAAGCCACAGAATGGTACAAACCGCGGGAAGCCGGTTCTCCACTTTAAAACTGACGGGGGAGGAGAAAACGATCAGTTCATCATGTCATAGGCTCCTGCTAAAACAGGGGGAGGGGCTTGTGTTCTGGGTTGATCGAGGGGGATGGACTCTCGTCACAAGTCTCTATCAAATTTCTAAGACATGTATCCTCGTCATTTTGTCAGCATCGCATGTTTGGAGGAAAGATGTATGTCGGGGTAGTATGGCCCATCTAGAAAGCTGGCGTATTACTCACTAACTCAGAGGGCTCAAAGGGAAGTTTAAGTGCATTCTTGGAGGTGTTAGTGTTGCTACAATGTAAAAATCCTTAATATGATTGACGAAAGATAAAAATAAATAAAAACATTCTGAACAATTACATCTCCATGGGGATATAAAAAGTTTAATAGAGAATTAAATTCATCCGGTTATAAAAAATGTTTTAAAATAGTTTAAAAGGCCAGTGCCAGTGTATGTGCGACTCTCAGATCTGCGCAGGCCGTACTCGCATTTGCATCTAAGAGGCACTTGCACCTATTCTCGTTTCACATTGTTGCTGATGATGACAACATGCTCTGATGGAACATGAGGCGTTGGGAGGGGGAAAAGAAGGGTGTTTTTTTTGGAAGGGGGGAAAAAAGGGGAGGGAAACTTTGGGAAAGGAGGGGGACAAGGAGCCGGATTATTGGTATGATGGTGCTGATAGCCTATAATCAAATAGGCCTATCTATAAAATAGTGTGGATTTCAAGTTCTTCATTTAGACCCACAGGGGTTAGGGTGTTTAATTTGTATATCCAAAAAGTTTCCCTGCTACATAAACGACGGAATCTTTCAGATGGCGGTATTTTTGTGGAAATATGCTTGATTCCAAACACCGTCAGATCCTTAGTTCTTTTTTGGTGTTTATTTGTAAAGTGTCTTGGGACACTATGTTCGAGGTCTCCCTTCTCCTTGAGTCGTCTATGATCTCCTATTCTGGCCCGCAGTGGACGTATGGTCCGGCCTACATATATCAGACCACAGGGACAGATAAGCCCGTATTGGGGGTTCTTCACAGTAAGATCAGGTAGGGTCTGGAACTCACAATTTCTTGAATTGTTCAAGAAACTTTTGGACGATTTCTTAAGGGACCGCAATATACAGGGGTACAGGTACTCCTAGAATGAGATCCTAATAGGTTGGACTTGATGGACTAATGTCTTTATTCAACCTCAAATACTATGTAACTATGTAACTATGTCATTGAGGTATTGAACAGAAAGAAAAATATGTAAAAAATAAAAATGTTTTATTCAATGCAATCAGGACACAGAGTTCTGTAGCATGAAAAAAAGAAGGGCAGAGCGAGTCCTGACATCATGGGGTTGATTTACTAACCTTATAAACACACCACGAACATGTATACACCTCTGTAGTGTGTTCCCTCCCAGCATGATCTATGGGTGGAATCTAAACACCTTTGTAGTGTGTACACAACCAGCAGGTGTGTTGTGCAAAGACAAGCATGAATCACAAGGTGACGTTGTGTAAATTAGCTCTATGTTGTGTTGCTTGCGTTGATGAATGCAGGAATGTAAATGCATGAGCTAACCATTTTTGTCTAAACTGTGAAGCAGCATTATATATGCATCATGTGCATGATTTTTCCATATATGGCATTAGTGGAAATATGCTTTTATAGACTTTTTGGTTGATAAATACGTTTTGCTGTGTGAAAATCACACGCACCTGGTGTGTGCGTGTGTTTAGGTTAGTAAATCACCCCCCATGACTCGCTCCGGCCATGTATTTCTCATAGTGCCTGAGCTGTCATTTGCGTTGGAAGTTTTGTGCAAGTGGTCATGTCCTTTTTTTGTTGTTTTTTTTGGCAAGTCAGTGGCCTCCGTTAGACATGATTGATTCTTGCTAACATTGTGGGAGAAATTTTTTTTTTTCCTACAATAAAGTAACTATCAAAACTGTGTGTCTGGATTGGTGTTTTATTTTTTTTATATTAACCCTTGTCGTTCGCCCATCTCGCACGCCCACCCAGAATACCACCGGGTAGGTAAACAGCCATTAATGTCTGTTTCATATAAGCGTTCGTCCGGCTCTATAGCTGTCCCCCTGCAGTGCCTGGGACCGAGAAAACCAGCTCAGTGGCTGCTACTAAAGAGAAGGAGGAGAGTTCAGCATTTCCCCCACCGCTGATCTCTCGTTCTCTCTCTAAATTCAGAAGCAATGCTTCATCAGTTTCTTTGGGGGTCCCTAGGTAACATTAGGGGTCTTCGGGACCCTGGATGTCTCCATGAAGAGGAACTGTCATTTTTTTTTAGCTATTACATAGGGGGATTTTTAGCCCCCTATGTGATAGCAATAAAGTTTATTGTAAAATAAAAAATAAAAATAAATTTTTAAAATAAAAAATTAAATTCTCATTTAATAAAAATGTTTAAGTCCCCGCCACTGCGCACACGCACTTATACACGTAAATACTCGTCGGTTGCGCCTACGTGCAAAAACAAAGATTACGCCATAAATGTTACATATCACCATGAACGTCTCAGTGAGAGCAATAATTTTATGCCCATCAATCACTGATAACACTAAACTGATGAGCGGTAAAAGCTTTCAAAGCGTCGCCTATGGACTATTTTGGGTATGGTAGTTTGACATGTTTGATTTCCATTTACCAGACGTGACCTGATATTTGATACATTTCTGGAAATAAATGAAGCACAGAACAATAACTAAATAGTATTAAAAAGATGCAGAAAGACTTACACTGTGATCCTGTTACACTTGCAGTCTCCTGCTTTCTCTCCTCCACTTCCCTGAACTTTCTCTTGAGGAGTGCACACCTAAAGCTTTGCAACAATCACATGATTACCTCCTCAGGATTACATGCCCCAGCATCCATAGCATTGGCATGCATGCATGCTCCTAGCTATTTACACAATGAATGGAGGAGGTTTTAATTTTGGGCCGCCTGTGCGTGTCAGAGCAGGCAATTTGCTATATTGCATGTAGTCCTTTGCTGGGAGCGCACACCACAGGGTGCCTCCACTGGACCCAGCAAGCCAAGGAGCCTAAAAACTGAAAAGCAAAGTCAGCGGTAAATGAACCAGGTGAAACTGCACAAAAAATTAATCTGAACAAAAAGCTGCACACAATGTAAGTTATGACGTCAGCTGCTGAAACGTTTAAAAAAAAGTGTTTAACAAACTCCAGGAACATTTTTTTTTAACCCTTGCAGTAGGGCCACACTCATTTTTGTCTAGGTTAAAAAAATTATATATACTCACCCAATGCTCTGAGCCGGCTTCTTCTTAGACAGTCCCCGGAGCCTCTCTCCCCCTCCTCTGCAGTGGTTTAAGGCAGGGGCGGACTGGGGTTGGCAATTGCCCCCCGGGCCTCTGCGATGCCATCACGAACGGCCCCTCGACCTCCGCTGTCACCTGTACCCAGCCGGCCCGCCGCATTGGATGTGGCTCTGTGATTGGCGCGGCCACTGCTCCACAAGGGGTTGTTCGGGAAGCCCCAGCAGGGGGCCCTCTAACATGCCTGATTAGAGGGCCGCCTCTACCTGGTCCAGCCAGCCAGGATCACCTCTGTGTGCGATTTGGGCTGGCTGGATCAGGCAGACACAGTCCTCTAATCAGGCGCTGTAGATGGCAGCCGGCTGGGGCCTTCCAAGGACCCTCTTGAGGACCGAGCGGCCTCCGATCGCAGAGCCACAACGGATGCGGGCGGGCCGGGTGCACTTGGCAGAGAGACGGAGGGAGGGAGCCACTGCAGCAGCGGCCAAATAAATATATTATCCGGGGACATTTTATCCCTGGGTACATAAAATAAACCTTTTTTTATATTCACCTGACCCCTGCATCCACCAAAAGTGCAGCCTCCCGTCTCCCACGCTGTTAGAAGCTGCATACAGCGTGTGCTGGTTACTACTTAAACCGGCGCGCTGTGTGCAGCTTCTGAGAAGATACGCTGTTAGCGTAGCGGGAGCGATGCAAAATGTGCAGCCGGCAGCCTCGCTACGCTAATAGCGTATCTTCTCAGAAGCTGCACACAGCGCACCGGTTAAAGTAGTAACTAGCGTGCTCTGTATGCAGCCTCTAACAGCGTTGGAGACGGGAGGCTGCGCTTGTTGGTGGATCCCGGATTCAGGTGAGTATTAAAAAGAAAAAAAATTGTTTATTTTATGTTCCCAGGGACTTAATTTGTCAGGGGACGGTCTCCTCAATCTGGGGACTGTCTCCAGAAATCGGGGATGAATGTAGGGCTGCAACAACTAAATTGACGAAGTCGATTATAATCGATGATTGAAAAAGTTGTCAACATTTTCAATCATCGATTAATCAGCTTTCGATTAGTTGGCCCTGTTCACGGCTTCACACACACCGCGTGCCGCACCGCCTCACGCTTGCCACTGTCAGACCTGCCCTCCCACATCCACACGCCGCACCTCCTCCCCGCCTCACGCTTGCTGCTGCCAGACCCGGCCGCCCACATCCACGTTCCACACGCTGTACCTGCTCCCCGCCTTAAGCTTGCCCCTGTCAGATCTGCCCACCCACATCCACACTACACACGTCGCACCTCCTCCACGTCTCATGCTTGCCACTGCCAGACCCGCCCGCATCCACGTTCCACACACTGCACCTCCTCGCCGCCTCACGCTTGCTGCTGCCAGACCCGGCCGCCCACATCCACGTTCCACACGCTGTACCTCCTCCCCGCCTTAAGCTTGCCCCTGTCAGATCTGCCCACCCACATCCACACTACACACGTCGCACCTCCTCCACGTCTCATGCTTGCCACTGCCAGACCCGCCCGCATCCACGTTCCACACACTGCACCTCCAGGGGCGGGGAGATGGCAGGGAAGAGGGAGAGCGGGAGGGGGGCCAAGTTGCTGCACCATGGGCCTCTGGGTTGTACTTGCCCCCTGGGCTAAAAGTTGCCAGTCAGCCCCTAGTTTAAGGTTCCTTAAATCACCATGTCTATAAACAGGGTATAGGCCATGAGGACACTGAGGAAGATTCCAATGCTGCAGTTGAGGAGGAGACATGCTGGGGGGGATTTCTGTGACAGCTGGCTGGCTCGAAGCTTCAGGTGAGCATAACTTTAGCAATATTTTAGCCCTTAGACAAAAATGAGCACCCTACTGCAAGGGTTAAGAAAACGTTTTCCTGGCGTTGCTCTTTACCATGACTTTAGGTTATGGTTCCAATGTCATGTTACAATTTACAAGCAATTTACAATGCTAGCTGTAGCAATCATTTTCAGGCAGCACATTGCCAGTGCATTATGATGCAAATGTTTACAAATCATCATTAGGTGACCTATACTTTCTTCATACAACCAACTTTTAACCTGTTGACATTATGAACATTTTGTCTGCCACTGCTTTGGAAAAAGAGGCAGCAAAGTCACTGTTACATAATAAAGTATGGAGTAGTTCTTGTATTTCAGAAAGTCATCTTTGGTTCACATCACTAATAAAAAGAACTATTAAACAATTAACTACTTCTGAATCTATTTAATATTCAGTTTAATCACTGTCCTATATAATTTAAACCTGCTTCTCTTTTTCTATACTTAATGAAGGAAACTTGCCAGGGGATGTGTGCCCATGAGAGAAGCTTTAACCATGACTCAGTGAAAGATGAGCTGGAGTTCTATTTTACTTTGATCTCCATTCTTGAAGATAAGATGTGCTGCATCTCCTGTAAGGCAACCTGCTAAAGAAGAAGCAGAAGCTACTTAATTAAAACTGTGCTTGTTTTTTATTAATTCTGCATAAATTATTTTTGGATAATGTATTTTACATTCAATTTCCCTACTCACCCAAGAAATGTTTTTTTTTTATGCCTGAGCTTAGGTCTAAAACCAGCCATACTGACATTTAGGGGTCTTGTGTCTTTGGTTCTACTGCAGTAGCAATCAGTGCAAAAGGACCACTTGTGGGTACTTTCCATCAGAAGCCGTGTGACAGGGTGACAATGCAGGAGTACAACTGGGTGAAATGGACAAAGCATTTTCCCCCTATAACAGTGCCCAAGGACAGTAAGACTTTAAAGAAAGCTGCAGATTAAAAATGACTTCCAGAATTACATTAACACATTAAAGAGGCACTTTACCCATATCTTCAAAATAACAACAAAGGCACCTTTAGAACTGTTTAGTAATAACAATCTTTACACATCTTATTTTTCTTTACCTCCCTAGTCAGTGGCCATTTTATTTAAGGGCAGGTTACTAGATCTCCCTTTACTTTTTGGAACTCTGGCACATGTGACTAGGACATGTGACCATGCACATCTTCAGAGATGGTCTCGATGTTCGGCGAACACACAAACTGTTACAACTGTAAACAGTTGGGCGGAGCTAGCTGTCACTGCTAGCTTCGCCAATTGTTTATATGTTGCTGGCATCTGTCAAAATGCCATTCTGTGACGGGTGTTCATCGCAAGCGGACGGGACAGCGGTCAACGTTTTTAAAAAATTTCAATTTATTTTTTATTGTTTTATTTTCTATTTCGTTGCATCATCGGCAACAACGCAGGACATCGTGATGACACTGGATTATGTCGGTGGATCCTTTTTTTTTTTTATAAAAGACTTGTCAAAAACTTATCTTTTGTTGTTTTTTTCCAAATATAGGATTTTTTCAAAAGTCTGACCTTTTTTTTTTACAATTTTTTTTAACCCTTTACTGAATTGGTGGGTGTACAAGTACCCCTTACTCATTCAAAAGGGGGGGTGCATCTGGTTGCCCCTTTATTTTACGGGGTACCCTGATGTGAATAAGCCCCCTGCCCACACACCCACAACCAACGCCCCAGGGTTTGTGGGGAAGAGGCCCTTGTCCCCATCGGCACGGGGACAAGGTGCTTTTCTAGGGGCGACCCTGGAAAAGCACCCTCCCAGTGCCAAGGGCATGAGGCCTGGTATCGCAGGGAGGGTGGGTGCCCGCTCATCCAAACCCACATGCCCTGCCAGGCCTGTGCTCGGATCAAGGGTCTGGTATGGAAATTTAGGGGGGATCCCATTTTTGGGTGTTAGCTTTTGGGTTTCTTTTTGCCTCTTTGTTTGGTGTTAGCTTTTGGGTTTCTTTTTGCCTCTTTGTTTGGTGTTAGCTTTTGGGTTTCTTTTTGCCTCTTTGTTTGGTGTTAGCTTTTGGGTTTCTTTTTGCCTCTTTGTTTGGTGTTCACTTCTTTTTGTTTTTCGATTGGTGTCTTTGTTTCTTCTCTTTTTTTTCTTCTTTTTCCTTTTTTTGCTTTGTGATCATGCCACCTATAGAGTTCCCAACCGTTTGTTACATGGTACTCTGATTCATTATATTGGCCTCATCAGGCCTAGACGCTGTTACCCTGACTTATTCCACTGTCTGGGTGAAATTGTAACCCTTGAGTTGGTGAATACTGCACTATGGGGGCATCGGGTGGCCTCATCTGGGACTGGTAAGACTGGCACCCTCATTGTTTCTGCTTTCTGTTATTTGTCTATGGAAGAATTTGCTGATTATATACTGTGGACATCTGAGTGCATTGTTATTTATTATGCATATGCATATTCATTCATGCTTCCTATTAGATTCTGATTAGATGATTCATATGATTTTCTCACATTCTTAATTTAGACCACATCTAGACCTGAAGAAGCGTTTTATACGTGAAACGCGTTGTTACACTCCACCAGTTTCAACTCCCTGAGTCAAGCTAAGAAATTATACAAAAAACATTATTTTCAATATCATGTACCATGTTAATTCCATGAAATGTGCGAATCATGTTATAGTGGTTGATACATATCAATTGACGTAATCAGGACAGCAATCTAACATTATGATGAGCCCTATGAAATCATGTCAAACCTATCATGTCAACCTAGTCGCTGAACATTGAATCCATCTCTACTCATTTGATGGTTTCAAATATCCATAGAGCTGATTTTTTTATATATATTTAACTCCCTTCTCAATGAATTGTTATAGATAAGCCGTCAATTGAATTGTGTCAATCATATTGTAGGGAATGAGACCTACAAATGAATTGTATTTTTGTATCATTTAGCTCAAATCACGTCAATTTTGTCCTAACCATCTAAACTCAGGGTATTGGTGGACATTGGAGGTGTTTCTTCTTGGTTTTTATATCTTGATTTAGCTTTTTAATCATGTATTTAATAAAATGTATATATGTTATATAAAAACACTTTTGTGAATTATCTTTCAGAGTGCCTAAAACCCCCCCCATCTTTTCATATTCTTCCTTTCCAATCTATATCATTGGGGCTGGATACACTTCATGAATTTCTGAAACTTATTTGGGTAAACTACCGGCTATGGTATTTAGTGCATTGCAAGCATTTATGCGAGGTGAACATTTAGACCTCTATGACTGCATCCTATCCAGACACTTGATCACCAAATGCCGTTTAGAAAAACATATCCTTTCCCCTTTAGCATCATTGTAGCAGTTCTGTTCACCAGACGATTATGAGATGCATCATATATAATATTACTATGGAAAATATCAGAGCCTGTAGTATCCATGAGCACCCTAGTCTCATTGACTTCTGACTTGTCTACTTCTCTTCATGACATCCTTCTAGGCTTTGGGCGCACACCAAGCTGGTCCATTCTGGTGCATTTATCATGCACTTGTTAACATATGTCATGTCACAACTTGTGTGTTGCTTTGAGGCAGCCCATTCATTTGAGTAGGATGCCAACACACCACTATGGACTGACAATCAGGACATGCACTATTCTTGGTAATGCAGCACCTAGCAATGCACAGTAATGCTTTACCGTGCATTTGTGGTGCACAGCAAAGCATGTACATTCCCTTAAAGGATACGTTCACCTTTTGCAAAAGTTAAAGAAATGCATAATTAATAATATATTTTAAAAATATGCATTTATTTAATATTTGGATTCAAGCCTAGAAGGCATTGTAATTGTGATCACTTGATCACTGCTGCAAAGCTCAGGCTTCTGAACATTTTCAAACTGGCAGAGTTCATACGGGGGTAGAGAGTTTCAGTTAGGAGAGATGGGGAAGGACGGCTGGACTTCAGACTGCATTAAATCACCATTAAATCACCTCATACGGTGTCCAGCCATCCTCGCTCTAGGTAGATGCGGGAATATGGGCAGCTCTACCTAGAGTGAGGACGGCTGGATGCCGTATGAGGTGATTTAATGCAGTTTTAAATCTAGCTGTGTTTCCCTCCATCTCTCCTAATTAAAACTCCATACATGTTTACGTGAAAGATCAGATAATATATTATCCACATGAAAAATAGCTCCATTGGTTTTGTTTACTCATAATATTTGACGGTAGTTCTTTTTATTACATTTAATGAAAAACCTATACAAAAAAGTACAGCCATACAAACAGCATAAAACTGCATGTTGCAGTCATTGAATGCTATGTACAGGCCCTATCAAATGGCACATTTCTCAAAAGAACAGATAGATTCAAAATTGTTATATCCACTTGGAAAAAACAAAGTTCATTATTACAACTCTGAAAAAGTTAATTTACATAGAAATTAAAAATTGCATTAGCTCAAAAATCTGTAAGTCTGATGAAAAATGTAATTAACTTCAAACTGGGGGAGGGAATAAATAATACATTTACAGTATGCTATTTCTTTTGCTTAGAGAACTGTCTTCATGACTTTGCACTGCAATATACAAGGCATACACACGTGATCGGTGATCTTCAAGGAACAGTTGTATTTTTCAATTACATGCTCTTTGGGCATGGGTTTTCCTAGTCACTTTTACAGTGAATAACTTTGCTACATTTTTCTTAAGGGAATTCATGTTCATAAAATATTAGAAAAATGTGCATTTATTTAGAAAAAGAAAAAAACAAGACAACCTCAGCGCTTCTTACATGTTCCAGAACATTTACTGACTGTTCTGAGATTTACCATGTCCAGATATTAACACTGTGGAAAAGTAAAAATTGTAATTCCTAGTCAGTGGTTTACCGAGAGTGGGGTGATGGAATTGTTTTGCCCTTCTTACAGGCAATATGGGCATTTATTTCTCATAGGCAGTTCTGGGTGCACTGATGCTTCCAAAATTCCAGTAACGACATTACCTAACAGAGGAGAGGCACCACAATTGGAAATAGCCCTGCCAGGTAAATAAAGGTCTGAGAACCCAGATTAAGTGGCTAAGCACTATACAGAAACTTTACCTGGAGCTATTGAAAGTAATAGAATGCCCGAAGGTACATCTACTAGTACAGGCTGGGAGCATTAAGTTCTCTATTGGCTTAAAGGGTTTGTAAAGGACCTCCTGGTAAGTTTTTATTATTGTCTGTGATTTTGCTGGGGAGATTTAACCTCGAGTTCTAGTGACCACTGTCACAGTAATTGATTAAAAATCCAAAATGTTAAAATTGTCATGACAGCAAAAGGGAAATGCAATTAAAACAAATGTTCTGGGGGACACCTGACTTACAGGAAATCCCCCTCACTTTGGAAAGACTCCCAATCACTTTCTTTTGTGTCCCTAGTACAGGAAATGGAGCCAAATCTTTCCAGCAGGGAAGATGATTTTGCAGAAAGAGCAGATTAACCTGATAGAGAGTGTAATGAAGGTTTAAACCCTCTAAAACAAAAAAATTGTAGCCTTTTTAAGGACACACAGAAACAGTTTAGGTGAAGAGAAATCCGGTCGTCTACTCAGCCCTCCACTTTTATATTCCCCTTAAGAAAAATGTATTAAATGGCCAATGATAATTGTGAACATGACAATGATTGCCATGATGATGATAAAATAACTAACCAGATAGTTTAGTTATATTTATTACCCTGATACAACATATTGTGTCTATACTGTGTCAGGACCAGCTGTGGACGCATGCTGTCAGAACAAATAGTGACGAGTTGTTTCACCTATAGCAGCCGCCGTTCCCATAAGGCAAGCATGCCTACCGGTACTTGGATGCCCCCAGGACTTAAACTATATGTTCTGATCAGGTGAAGCCACAGGCTGGACAGAGGTGCTAAACTGAGGTAGAAAGACACTACCAGAGAATAATCAGGGACGGCCTGGAGTCAAAGGCTGTCGGCTGGAAAGAGTAATCCAGGCACAAGCTGAGGTCAGGGCTGGTAGAAAGCAAACCGTAATCCAGGAACAGGCCAAGGTCAGTACCGAAGACAGACAAGATTTGCAGGGACAGCACACAGGTTGTATAAGAAGAACTATCACAAGCACTAGGGAACAGGCTGATGATGCTTAAATAGGGCACCACCAGCAACAAGGACAATCCCAGACCTTGAGGTGTGTGGTTTGATTAATTAAGCCATAGCTGACTAGACTAGTGGTGCAGCCAGCGAGACACAGGATGATTAACCCTTGCCAGTCAGGACTGCAGCCAGCAATACAGGCTGCCTGAACTACACAGGCTGCCTGACATACTGTACATTTTTTTAACGTATTAAATATTTATTGTGGTTTTTCAAAAAATAAACAACATACAAAGGACAAGGTAGACTGGATTACATTTAGACGGGTGGCGTAAGCATAATACTCATAGTAGTTGACATGCATCACTTGTTTTAGACAGGAAAAAGAATAATAAGCCTTCACCAAACATACATGGGGGACGAACAGCGACAAGGGGTGAAGGGAGTGGGTAAAGAAAAAATAGGAGGGGAGGGGGGGTTGGGTGCAGTTTTGCCAGGATCTACTAAAGGAACATACATCGCATTTGGAGTGTTCGGGGATGTTACCAGTAGGGAGGCATATCTATAAGATGTTTTGAAATGTAGCTAGCATGCACAGGTTGTGTAGAAGGCGTTATATGTGTCTTTGCTGGAGTGAAGGAGTTCCTCCATCAGCCTCAGCCTATCAACTCGGGTTAACCATTCTGCAATGGTGGGCATCTGTGGGGAGCGCCAATATGTAGGTATGAGCGCCTTGGCAGCATTCAGCAAGTATGGAACTAGCGATTTCCGATGACATTGTTTTTGTATTGGATTTCGTTGACATTGAGGTTAGATGGAAGAGGCATTGCCAAGGGTCCAGGGTTGTGGGTATACCAGTGATATCTGTGATAAGACCAGTAATCTCTGTCCAGTACCCACGTACCCGTGGGCATTCCCACCATATGTGAGCGAAACTGCCCATCAAGCCGCAGGAGCGCCATGAGCCAATCACGGCAGGCTTTCTATCCATTAATACAAGCCTGCCGTGATTGCGCCGCGACCCGTGATTGCCATGATGGCGCCGCGACCTACTGCAGAAGGGCTCGCGACCCACTTTTGGGTCGCGACCCATGAGTTGAGAACCACTGGTTTAGAGCATTGTGTGGGACTGAGGGGATTCTGGAGATCCCTTTCCCATTTTTCAACATACAGCGGGGGAGAGGGATTTTTCAGGTCTCCAATGATCTTATAGATGAGTGATAGGGTATGACTCGGTGGTTCTGGTGAGCCCAAGAGTGATTCAAAGGGTAGGAAGTTCGGAGAGTCACGTAAGGGGCCCGGTAGGGAGGTAATAAAATGCTGAATCTGACGATGTTTCCAGAAGTCCAAAGCAAAAGTTCCCCAGCGTGTTCGCAGGGAGTGGATAGACAGGAGGGTAGTTCCTTGGAGCACATTCTTTAGGCAAAGGCACACCCTGTCCATCCATAGTAGAAAAGTTCGGTCAGATTTCCCCGGAGGAAAATAGTTTGTTCCTGTTAGGGGTAATAAGAGCGAGTTGTAGGGCCACCCATGAACCTTGTGCAATCTGTCCCATGCGTGCAAGGTTGCCACAGTGAGTGGGGAGGTTGAGGGGGATAAGGAGCGTTTAGATGGGGGAACCCATATGCAATCAGCCAGGGCAGCTGCGCCCAGGCTGCTCTCCAAGGCAACCCACCCCTTATGCGAGGCATTATAGGTCCAGTCCGCCAGCCTAACCAATTGAGCGGCCATGTGGTACGATTTGAAGTCCGGGAGACCCAGACCTCCTTTGGACTTGTGTCGACTGAGAACTTGGCGAGATATTCTGGGTTTTTTATGTTGCCAGACGAATTTAGATATTAAGGTTTTTAGCGTGGAAAAATAAACTGCAGGGAGAGTGATAGGGAGCATTTGGAAGTAGAAAAGGATTTTGGGGAGAATCATCATTTTAACTGCATTGATTCTAACTATCCAAGATAGGGAGCGAATGGGGTAAGTTGTAAGATCTAATTTTATGGCGTTCAGTAAAGGGATGTAGTTGTTAGTATAAAAGGTAGATGTCTTCGGGGTAAGGAGTATGCCAAGGGAGCGCAAACAGTGTTTTTGCCATATAAAAGGGAAGTGCGGAGCTAGGCTCTGCCTGTCAACCCCTGTCACCGTGATGCCCATGATCTCTGATTTTGTCAGGTTGATTTTGAAGTTGGATAGTTCGCCGTATATATGCGGTACTCTGACAGAATATTAGGGAGCGATGTTCTAGGGTTGCGCACATAGAAGAGGATGTCATCGGCGTATGCCGCGAGTTTGTATTCGGTGGCTGAGTGGGCGATACCCTGAATGTCTGGGTTTTTCCTGATCGTGGCTAAAAATGGCTCTAGGGAGAGAATGAACAACAACGGTGACAGAGGGCACCCCTGACGTGTGCCGTTATGTAATTGAAATATGGGGGATAAGGTGCCGTTTACCCGGACTCTAGCCATAGGGGAGTTATATAGGGCCGAGATCCATCCCAGCATTCGAGGACCGATCCCCAATGATTGTAGTGTGGCAAACATGAAGTCCCAATCGACTCTATCAAATGCCTTTTCGGCATCGGTAGATAGTAGCAGGACTGGAGACTTTTGAGCGTTGGCCAGGTGGATCAAGGAGATAGACTTGAGGGCACTATCCCTGGCCTCCGGTCCTGGGACAAACCCAACTTGATCCAGGTGTATCCACTGGGGAAGGAAGGGGTTGAGCCTGTAGGCCAGAATTTTTGCGTATAATTTGGTATCCACATTTAACAAAGAGATGGGGCGGTAGCTCGAACAGCTGGATAGATCTTTACCGGGCTTTGTGAGGATTGTAATATGGGCCAATAGTGATTCTGGGCGCATGGGCGAGTCACCTGCAATCGAGTTTACGTATCGACAGAAGTAGGGGGCGAGGAGGTCTTGGAAATGTTTAAAGTATAAAAGTGGGAAGCCGTCTGGTCCAGGGCTTTTGCCTAGGGGGGTTGATTTAATAGCCAATTTAAATTCTTCTGGTGTGATGGGAGCATCTAGAGATTGTAATAATTGAGCATCCAAGGATGATAGACCTGCGTTATGTAGATAGGAGGCTATCTTAGACATGAGGTCTGGTGGTTGAGGGGAAGACTGATCAGACCGCACTTTGTATAGATCCTGGTAGTATTCTTGGAACACCACTGCTATATCAGCTGTGAGGTGGGCCATGGAGTACAATCTGGTTTTAATTTTGGAGACATAGGTGGCAGTGCGTTTAGACCTCAATGCTCTTGCTAGGAGTTTGCCCGGTTTGTTACCCAGTTCATAGAATTGTTTATTTATTTTAGCAAAAGGCTTGTCTAGTGTCCGACTCCAAGAGCTCTCGGAGGTGAGTCCTCCGTAAAAGTAGTGTTTGATACACCATCTGATCAAGAGTAGCTTTGTGAGATTGTTCCAAGAAGTGTATCTCAGACAAGCAAGGAGCGGATCTGAGATAGACGTTCTTTTTTCCTTTGAGAGCCCGCCGCCACTAGGACACCTCTCACCACTGACTTGTGTGCCTCCCAGAGTGTGGCTGGTGAGACCGAGCCCTCGTCGTTATTACCAAAGTACGAGGCAATACAAGAGGTCAGACGGTCTGTAATTACCGTTTCGTGAAGTAGGGATTCATTAAGCCTCCAGTTGTATTGACGATAGGGTGCATTAAGTACATTTAGTGTTACTGACACTGAAGCGTGATCAGAGACTGTTATAGGGAGGATCTCAGTGGACACTACACTGTCCAGGAGGAAATGGTCCAAAAAGTCCATATCCAGCCTGTAGTAGGATCCATGTACCGCAGAGTAATGGGTGTAATCCCGTTTCTTAGGATGGAATATTCACCATACATCGACCAACCGTGACCTATGAAGCGTCTGGCGGATAGCATTCATGTGCGACTTAGGATTGCGGGCGTGTCCAGTGGAGGTGTCTAGTGATGGGTCTAAGCTAATATTAAAATCCTCCGAAAGAATCAGGTGGCCCACACGGAAATCACGCAATTTGCCTAATATTTTCTTGAGGTATTGAGCTGGGGAGGAGTTCGGACAGTAGACATTAGCCAACGTATATGAAACACCATACATCATGACATGGAGAAATAGGAATCTGCCCTCTGGGTCCACCAGGCGATCAGTGACTGTGAACGAGACATCCTTCCCAAATCCAATAGCGACCCCTCTACCCTTTTTAGTGGGCGAGGTGGAGTAGTACCAGTGATGATGAACGAACGCAGTCTAGCCGTGGAGTCATGGGAGATATGCGTCTCCTGTAGAAAAAGTTTGTAAACTTCGTAATTCTGTTAGTACCTGATGTCGCTTAGCGGGTGCGTTCATGCCCCTGACATTATACGTCACCAAGTGGAATGAGGTCATTGCAAAGGTATGTTGAGGGATCCAAGAGAGATTATAGAAACCCGGCTAAAAACTGCACCTGGGGAACACAGAAAGGGAAAGATACAAAGGGGAGGAGACATACAAGACTTGGAGGGGGGACATGAAAATTCAGAACATTGTATATCGAAACCGTAAAGTGCGTGCCGAATACAGCACAAGAGTCATATCCCTAGAACCTTCCGGCACCTTGGGATAGGCCACCTAGTGGGGGGTGTAGGGCAGGGCCCCAGCGACGTAACCATAAGGGTCAAGTCTGCAGCCAGAGAGCGCCTGTCTTAGACCCCCGAGCAATCAAAAAAAATGTAAATAAACGTGTAACTGTGTTATCCAATAAGAACCTGAGGTGAACAGAGTTATGGCAGTCCCAGTAGATCCGCAAAAATGAAAAAATACAAAACGTAAAAGGAAAAAAGAAAATTGGAACGGTTTGTAGAGAAAATGGGTACTGTGGACATCCCATAACAGGGTGATGTGGATTGCCCCTAAGGAGGAATCATCCCCAGTGGAGGTGGAAGTGCCGGTCTCCTCGGTCAGTAGGATCCGGTGTAATTCTGGAGAAGGAAAAGAAAAGATGGGCCCGGTAGAGGCATTGGGGAAAGACCAGAACGAGGGCCATCGAGTGCGGTGAGCCATCCTGGAGAGTCCACGTTTTCACTCAGGAAGCCGGGGAGCCACGGCGTCCGCTAGGCGGTGAGGGGATGCAGAGCGTCTTCAGGGAAGCAGAGAACCACTGAGCGACCTCCCTTAGATCCGATTAGGCAGGCCGGGAAGCCCCAACGGTAGGTGATATCATTGTCCCGTAGCAGCTGAAGGAGCGGTTTTAGTGCACGCCTCCTGGACAGGGTTTCACATGCGAGGTCCGGGAAGATACGAAGTTTAGCCCCATCAAAGTCTACTTCAGCGGTACCTCTGAGACGGTCCATAATCAGGGCCTTGTCTGAAAAATAGTGGAGGCAGACAATGACATCCCTAGGGGCCTCTCCAGCTCCAGAGCGCGGTCTCAGGGCCCTGTGAGTGCGATCAAACAGCAAGGTTGATGTAGGGGCTCTCCCCAGTATGTTATTAAAGATGCCACGTAGCGTGTCAGCTAGATCCCCATCATGAGTGGTCTCCGGCAGTCCCCTGAGCCGTTGATTGTTGCGACGGCTTTTGTGCTCCTGATCTTCAAGCTTATAAAACGCTGAGCGTATAGCAATATGGGGTTGAAGTTCTTTAATGGCTTGGTCATGTGCATCCAGTCGGTTCTCCACTTCCTCCACCCGCCGCATGGCGTGGGAAACTTCGGCCTTCACGGAGGAGATCTCAGACTTGAGAGAGCGCTCGAGGCGGGAGAACATCTCCGCCAGGTCCGATTTGCTGGGGAGATTTTTAGCCAGCGTGGCTACAGACATCCCGGAGCCCCGGTCAGAGTCCGTGGACGCCGCTGATAAGGCGGGGGAGCGGGATCCGTCCGACGGGTGCGAGGTGGAGGGCGGCATCTCCAGAGTGGACTCTGGGCCTCCAGGTGCGCGTCTCACCTCAACGGCCGGGGAGAAGGCTTCCGGCGTCCAGAGGCGCGTAATGGTCCCGGTTTCCGGGGCTGTAGCAGACCGGCGGTGTTTCTGTTTCCTCCACATGCTATAGCGACAAGGTGGCTGACCGAAGGGTACTTCAGAGAGGTGGGTAAGTGCAAGATTGCTTGGGGTGAGAGACGGAGCTCTGGCTAAGCATGTCTACTCGCCGCCATGTGCAAACCACGCCCCCACATACTGTACATTAAAGTGGAAGTTGGAAGTTATATCATCCTGGCCCAGTCAAACAAGGCAAAATATGCTAAACCCAGAAGATGACTAGGTGATGATGGCAGAGCCGGCAGAGAAAGAGGGTGCTGACATTGCAGCACTAGA
This sequence comes from Nanorana parkeri, assembly GCF_000935625.1. NCBI lineage: Eukaryota > Metazoa > Chordata > Amphibia > Anura > Dicroglossidae > Nanorana > Nanorana parkeri. Next base: position 293,397 of record NW_017306371.1, on the reverse strand, counting down.
GGGAATTGTATGTAAGGTAAGTAGCTCATAAAGTTTTTTTATTAATTTCTTATTTATTTCCAATCTCTGTTATTATATGTTTTTCAGCTCTTTTTCCTATAATTACAATGTTCTGTTGTGTTTGCTGAACATGGTCTCATGCCAGGCTCCTATAAAGCTTGGACTATTTCCCTCCTGAGTTATTGCAGAAGAAGCAATAGAAGTAAGGTAAACAGAGAGCATATATTATCTGATATTATATAAATAGGGTACAAACACAACAAAACATGCATATAGCCTGGTGGGGGCTTTAAAAGGTATGCAAACATGGCCTTTAATTAAAAATAAACTTTATTAATAACAATTAAATCATGGTAGCTAAAAATATCACAAAGTCAGCCATGAAGTACATATGGCTTATAAAAGCTCCAATATTAGAGAGCAGGGAGAATAGAGCAGCAGTGTGGCTGAGCGGTGGCCGAGTGGAAGCGGAATAGAGCAGCAGTGCAGCTGAGAGGCGGCCAAGCAACCAGAGAAGAGAGCGACAGATTGAGATTGAACTGAGCCTGATCCAAACGTGTGTGTGGCAGAGCGGCTAAAGCTGGGGAGTAAGCTGAGTGGCATTGAAAGGCTGAGCTGAGCAGTATTGAGAGGTAGCGTGGTTGGTACTGTCTGGTGTATTGAAGCCACACTAGAAAGGGGGAGGAGGCAGAGGTGAGCCGTGTGTTGTGTTGCTGTGTTGATGAAAGAAGCAGACTGAGCAGGATCTGAGTGGGGTGGCAAATTTGTAAAAGAAAATTAGTGAAGCTGAAAGCTGAGCAGGGAGGAGCAAGAAATTCATTGAGCGTACAAGGAGGTGTAAAAGAAGAGAAACTGAGTGAGCTGCCCCCACCCATTGTTAGAGGGTGTTGTGTAAATAAAAAAAAAGAACTGTGTAATCCATGGTAAATTTACTGTCCATGTAAGCATAATCTGTGTTAGCTACAGTAATTTGCTGTGTTTATTGGGGATAATCTGTGTTATCTGTGGTAATTCACTGTTTTTAATGGGGATAATCTGTGTTATCTGTGGTAATTCACTGCTTTTAATGGGGATAATCTGTGTTATCTGCGGTAATTCATAGGGGTATGTGACAGCTAGCTCCGCCCAATAGTTTTCATTTGTCCGGCGGCTCTGCTGCTGTAAAAAAAAAATGAGAAAAAAAACTCCCCCGGGCGCTCTGTGCCCTCTGCTGATGGACCTGATGGGGAACTGCAGCAGAGGGCGGGTACAATGCTAGTTTACCATTGGCTATTGCAAATTGAAATAGCCAATAGTAATGTCCCAATGCTTTTCAATGGGAAAAATCTTTTTTTTTTCTATTCTGACATCGCTCGTGTCAGAATAAAGAAAAAAAGACACAGCACTGTTTCTCACCTTGGCGGCCGGAAGCAGGAGACTCCCAGGGCGCCAGGGAGAGTTAGCTGTTTGGAGATCAGTGTCCCTGGTTAGCAGGTAACCAAGGATACTGATATCTCTGAAAGTGGCCGGAGCTCCGCCCAGCTGTCAGAAGCAGGCCGAGCGGCCAGCCAGCTTCAGCTTTCAGCACGACTCAGCCGAGCCGATGCATATGCGTTCGGCTCGGCTGAGCCGCTCGGCCATGATCGGGAGCTGTACGGGCTATTGTGAATAGCCCGTACAGCACCCCTTCAGTTCTACTAAACCGAAGGGGTCCTGGGGCCGAAGCTAGCCGAAGGATCGGCCGAAGCTACGGCCAGATCCTTCGGCAGCTTCATGAATAGACCCCATAGTGTTATTGGACATAATCTGTGTTGTCTGCGGTAATTCATAGTATTTATTAAGGATAATCTGTAATATCTCTGGTAGTCCGTGGTAATTGATTGCGTTCACTGGGATAATTGTAGCTATATGTGATAGTTCATTGCACATACTAGGATAATGTGTTATTCATGATAACAAATTGCGTTTACCTGGGCTATTTGTAATAATTCACTACGCTAACTGGGAATAATCTGGGAAAATTGATAATCTGTGCAATCAGTGATAATCCATTCGGTTAATGGGGATATTCTGTTTTTGTGATAACTCCCAGAGTGTTAACTGGTAAAATCTGTGGTAATACTTTGCCATTACTGGGATACTCTGTGATATTGTAAGTCGGGCCTATTGTGCTTATTGGGCAGTCTGTGCTCCTTAACCGTAATAATCCATTGTGTTTTGCTGATAATCTGTATAACATCTCTGAGATAACTTCAACTAGGGGGATAAAACAAATAAAATAGATATACAAAAGCATAAACTTGGCATTCCCATAAATCAGAGTCATGACCTCTATGGGTATGAATGCAACACAGTGCAGATTATGCTTAATGTTTGCGTTCCTTGAGCATCCTTTCAAGGGAGAATACTGTTGTGCAAAATGTGAGTGAGTGGTTACTCTGGAAGTCCAGATTCTGGATCTAGAGAACCAACTGGCAACATTGAGGAGCATTAATAACACGGAGAAGAATTTAGACCTTACAGAACAGATGCTGGCAGAGGTCAGCATAGTGGAGGGTGGTAACATGGAGGAGCAGGACCCAGAGGTTGGTTGCTGGATCACACTTAGAACGCAGGGTATGGGGAAGAGTGTTAGAGAGTGTTCCTGGACTGCTACACCCCAACAAATATGCACGCAGGGCCGGATTTCCCACAAGGCCACCAAGGCCCGGCCTTGTACAAATTAAAGTAACAGATTAAAAAAATGTTAAAGTCCCCCGCCACCCACATACAATGCAAACACGCATCAGATGCGCCTACATGCAAAAACAAAAATTGTGCCACGCATGCTACATATCGTCGCCAGCATCGGAGTGAGAGCAATAATTCTAGGCCCATCAATCACTGTTAGCACTAAACTGATGAGCCATAAAAGCATATCAAGCGTCGCCTATGGGAAATTTTGGTTATTGTAGTTTTTGCGGTTTCACGGACGCACGCAATTTTAAGGCTTGACATGTTTGGTATCTATTAGCCCAGCGCAAACCCATCTTTTATATTTTACAAACAAATTGGGCATTTTATTCTGTTTCTGTGCACTAAATTGAATTTGTGTATTTTATGCTAAAAATACTTGTTTGATAAACATTTGTGCAAATACTGTGCTACATAAAAATTGCATCTAGCATCTTTTTATTCTTCAGGGACTCTGCTTTCAGAAAATATATAATTGTTTGGGGGTCTGAAACTGTTTACTAGCAAAAAATTCAGATTTTATCATGTGTGTGCAAATGTAAGAAATTGCTCTGGGCAGCAAGTGGTTACAAAAGTTAAAAATAATTAAGTAATAAAAATGTAAAAAAAATAAAGAAACAAACATTTTTTAAAATAACCCTGATGCCCCCGCCATCTGGTTGCCTTTCTCCATTGAGGGGGTTTAGTGGGGAGGGGGACACATTGAGGAACCTGGCCTTGGGGAAGCAGAGAGTAAATCCGGCTCTGTATGCACGTCTGCATGGAGTTGGGGATATCAGCTCAAGGGTAGCATTGCTAGAGCAGAAAACATACATGGTAATCTGAACATGATGGCCGAACCATATGTTGTCTACGGGGCGCTCGGGTTCGGTACATTGCAGATTGGATGGACAGATTATTGGTTGGGCCTGGGGAAGACCCAGCTGTCATGGTACATGTGTCCTTAAAGAAAGATTTCAGTGACTTAGGCAAGACAGTATAGAAAAGAATCTTCAAGGTGGTATTCTCTGAAATACTTCATGTAGCGCGAGCCACACCAGAGAGGCAGCAAAAGCTTAGTGAGCTGAACAAGTGGCTGCAACACTGTTGTAGAAAGGAGGGGGTTGGGTTCTTAGAGAACTGGGCTGACTGGGACGGACTGCACCTAAATTGGTAAGGTGCAGCTCCGTCCCAGGTAAAAGGGTTAAGGTGCCCATACACTGTACGATTCTCATACGAGAATCGCGGGGAATCCCGCGATCGTACGAGAATCGTACAGTGTATGGAAGGCGTGCGACCGTTTCTACTGTACGGTCGCACGTCTTCCATCGAACAAGCAGGCTGGAAAACCCACCGGGAATCGTACGATTCTCGGCGAGTGAGTGGCCTGCTTGTTCAACAACTGACGAACGGGCCGGTGTGCGCACGCGCACACTGCCCGTTTGCCGTGCTTGTAAGCCCGCCCCTCATTGCAGTCATCGCAAGCCCGCCCCTCAAGGGGGCGGGCTTGCGATGATCGCAAGTACGATCTGCCTGTCCAAGATGGGCAGATCGTACGTTTTTGTAAGTACTTTACAACCATCGCAAGACTAAGGTCTTGCGATGGTTGTAAAGTGTATGGCCACCTTTAGAGGAGCTTTTAAACTAGATTCTGGTGGGGGGGGGAAATCAAAGAACAATAGGCCAGGCATCAAGCTGAGATTAGACTCAATAACCAATTTAGTTAAAGGGGGATTAGAGGATGTGGTGATGACCTCATCAGAGAACAGGGAATGTGTAGTACTAAAATTAAATGCACAAGATTTGGATGCAAGCAACAGTAGCCAGACTGGGGGCAAAAAGGAAATTGTAGGCACAAGTAAAAACTTGAAATGCATGTTCACCAATGCTAGAAGCCTGACAAACTAATTGCGGTAATTAGAACTCTTACTACAAAAATAGAAATATGACATAGTAGGAATATCAGAAACCTGGATAGATGGCTCGCATTACTGGGCAGCAACTATCATGGGATATTCATTATTCAGAAGTTATAGGGAAGGAAGAAGAGGGGGAGGAGTATACCTGTATGTCAGGAATGGCCTGGCAGTGAATGTGCAGGATGATATAGCACAGGAGAGAGGGGATAAGGCTGAATTGCTTTGGATAGAAATATAAATTAATGGAAAAAAAAGAGAAATTACTTGTGAGGATATGCTACATGCCACCGAACATTGGGGAAGAGGAGGAGACCCATCTATTGTCACAGTTAGAAGTAGCAGGAAAACACATCCGGACGCCGTCTCCCCCAGGGGGCGGCAGGAGGGGGCAACCACCACGCAAGGAATATAACAACGGAAGCACAGCCTATGCTGTAGAAGAAAAACGCATTAATAGTGTGCATGGTAATCAATGCAGGTGCCTATATAAGTGGGGCCAAAAAAACATAACAGAGTAATCCCAAAAGGAACTATGGGATATGTGCATCTCTATATGCAAACAGATGGATACTAAGGGATTGTATTCAAAATATCTGACTATAAGGTGTATGCATGCAAATAACTTTTGCCCCTTAAGTGGATAGCTGCTGCAGTAATAGATTTCAAAACAAGGTAAAGAGAGTTTAGTCACATACAGATGAACAAAGTTAAGGCCAACTAAATACAATCTAATCAAATACTACAGACACTCGATTTAAAAGCAGGTTAGACACAATATGGTCGCATACAAATGAAAACATTTACAAGTTAGTGGAGACAGCATACAAGCCACACTTATTAGAGTAATTGCAAGCTAATGGCATGCTAGTCATATATAGATGGATCCAGTTTAAAGTAGATACAAACAGCATACAGCACATACATGACATGTCATAGGCTCCTACTACTCCCATAGGAGCCTATAAAATGTGCCTGCTTTGTTCTATCTATACTCTAATTATATATCAGATCATATATGCTCTACGTTTACCTTACTTCTATTGCTATGGGGTGCTGTATTATGGCCTTCCCCTGCTGAGTATTACCCATTCACATTATATTAATAGAGGCAGTTTGCTGGCATATGTAAATACAATATTAGCAAGACGTTTTGGCTGCTCACATCATGTAACCAAGATTAAAGTCAACCTTTCCTGGCTAGGATTTCCTGAGCTTTACACAGACCTGCTATAGAGTACAGCCAGTCTGGAGACCTGATTTTTCTTTACTGCAGTTAAGTGATACAACTAGATCTTGTTCCTTCCCTATCCTGTGACTGGACAGTAAAAAGGAGAAGTGGCAGTCTGGTAAGTTCATGTCTCTGTCACTCTACACTCTTTCTATCAGCATGTCCCTTGTTCCTTGTTGTCACGTCTGAATGACTCTGTATGCTGCTTCTTGCTTTCACAGTCTGAGCTCTGCTGTACATGGGATTGCAAGAGGCTGATACTAAGTCATATCTGCATACTTACACTAGCTGCTTTTAAAACACCCTTAATTATTTTTTTAATAACAGATACCTGCATGTATTGGTGTATTTTTTATCTGCTTGCATTTCAGGTTTATCATTAATTAACATGCTCTCATAGAGACTACAACCAATGGTATTGATTTACTTAAGTTATTTGCATATACAAATGCATTGTTTGTGTCCAAGGTTTGCAAAGCTCCCTGGAATGGGTTGCATTGTGTTTATTCTAAGGACTATATAGCCATGCCTATGTGCAACCTTCATTTATCGTATGTTCAACTCCATTTCCAGGGAGTACAGCTATAGAACTTTGAAATTATTTGAATTTTTCTTACTTTTAAAATTTTTATCCCAAAAGCTTACAAAAAACATGGCTGGAGGCAATTGTGATCATGTTTGGTAAGAGGTATAAATGTTTAAACGGTATAATCTGAAAACTGAGTCAACAACAGAATTGTAATGAGTTTTCAGGGATATAAAGAACTAATTTAAAGAACTCTTCAACATGCCTCTCATTGTTTATTTAGTTGGTAAGAATACAAAGTCAGCATTTCTTACCCCCATCTTTCCTTTTAACCTCTTCAACCTTGTCTTTCTGGGAATATAAATATGTATTTCCTTATTCTTAAAGAACTAGTATCCATATACTAAATATTATGAATAAAATATATAAATGCGAAAAAGAGCAGTTAATGTTTTTTCATTTATATATTTTTGAAAGCTTAAAGTGATATTAAAGGCAAATTTTTTTTTCCCTCCCCCAATGTAAATGTTAGCACTTACCTTAAATGATGTCTCTTTTTCCGATCTTCCTCTTCTTTCCCCATGTTTTCATCTGTCCCTCCAGCGGTGTGACGTCACTCCGATCCAGCGCTGACTGCTCTGTCTCTCCGATCCAGCGGTGTCTGCAGGCGGGTGCACGCGTCCATAGACTTACCTTGCGTCTCTGCTCGTCTCCCGGCCGAGAATCGGAACTGCGCATGCACCCGCCCCAAGATCCTTTGCGGCCGTACGAGCAGTTCCTGATTCTCGGCGCGGGAACGAGCAGCGATAACGAGGTAAGTTTTAAATGATTTTAAGCAGGTGTTTTTTTACACTTCTTGCCTATATCTACTGCATGCTAGCAGTAGATATAAGCAAAAAAAAAACGGAGGGTTTAGAACCCCTTTAATGGAATTTAAACTTACAGGGCTATTCACTAAAGAGTGAAGAGTTTGGAGAAGTGAAGTGAACAATCTAGACCAAAATAGCTGATTTGGGAAAATTCTCCAGTTCAGCTACGTTTTCCTAGATTGTTCACGTCTCCTGCCTTCTCCAAACTCTTCACGCTTTTGTGAATAGACCTGTTAGATGACACCCTGGCCCTGTAGGGAAGACATTGTTAACCTTAAAGTGAACCTGTGCCCAGTCTATGCACATTAAAGTTTACATGTCTGGATAGCCCTCGAGCAAGCGTCCACCACGCTTCCCTTAGCTGGCTTACCATGGCTCTCTGAATCGCCTTTGAAATTATTATATGCCCTCCCCACTATTGGTCCTCCATTTTAGGGAATCCTGCTTTTTCAGCAGGGAAGGGATTGCTGATAAACAATTTGATGATTGAAGAATGCAAGTTTCAGCTCAGAGATTTCCTGTCAAGACATGAGCCCATCACCTCACAAAATTTCTCCATACTAGATCCCCCTTATCTAGATGGAAATTATTGCAACTGTTAAATTTTTTGACCACTCAAAAACTATGATTGCTCGCCTCTCACCCGGTCGCCCTATTTGAAAAGCTCTGCCTAGACAAAGGTGCAATCCGACATGGCCTCTCACTTACTCCCTTTTAAATTGCCCACCTTTTCTGTGGAAATGGGAGAATGATTTACAGACCAAGCTTACCCCAGAACAGAGAGACAATATTCTGTACCTCTCACATCACTCCTAAATCTCTAGCAGAATCCAAGAGGCTGGATATAAAATCTTGATGTGCTGGTATCGCACCACTGAGCTCCTCCATACTATGTCCCTGCAGATACCAGCACGCTGCTGGTGGTGTGGTGCTTCATAGGGTAATATCCTTCAAATTTTTTTGCACTGCCCGGGCCCTTCTGGGACAATGTGAGATTCTTTCTTTTCAAACTGACCGACATTAACCTTGGTGATCAACCTGCTGCTTACCTCTTGCACTTATCTCCCCTATCAAGTTGAAGATCCTAGACATGTGTGATTTGTTTCATTCCAAATTGAAATGTTATGAATTTCTATAAATTTGCAGAAAAAGTTCTCTTTCCGGTCTGCTCCTCTGCTGTTTGACAGAAGGCAGTGGGTGGAGCAATAGCCAGCCTGCTATTGGCTATTGCAATTTAAAATAGCCAATAGCAGAATGGGTATTGCTCCTGCAGAGGAGCAAACCTGAGAGAGAAAGGTCCACTCCTCTGTGACTGACATCAGGTGTTGTGTGTCTACTTACATTTTATTTAAGCCTTTAGTGAATGAGTACCCCTTACTCATTCACAAAGGAGGCAGCATTTTTTTAAATTTATTTTTGGTATTGGGGTTCCCCTTAAAATTCCTACCAGACCTAAAAGGGTCTGGTATTAATTGTCGGGGAACCACACACTGTTTTATTTTGTTTCTGTGGAGTGTCAGGAGTTAAAAATAAACAAAGTAGACATTTAATGTCACTTTTCTGCAACAAAATTTGTTTGTAAGGATCCTTTAACTCATCCGAATGCCGAAACCAATAGACTTTCAGACCCAAACCCCGAAATACAACATAACGAAACATCTGCAACTAAACTAAACAAATTTTTAGCTGGTGCACCTGTCTAGTACATCCCCCTAATAAATGTCCATACGACGGTGGTTTACGAAAATTATGGAAATTTAACTTATGGATGATCTTACTGCAGCTATGTACCATAGAGAGGAACGTTACTGCAGCACCTGGTTCCACTGGAAGTACTTTAAGTACTCTCAGGAATATCAATCTCTGACTTTTGAACCGGAGGCTGTGGGGGCGGAGAGTGGAGTAGGAGACTAGTTGTGCTGCTCCCTCCTCTCTGCTCCATTCTTCCATGTCCCCTAACCCTTCCCCCTCCTCCTCCGTAAATTCCCCTATCCTTTCTTATACTTCTTCTTGACTATTTCTCCTCATTGCTCTTTCTTTCCCCTTCTTCATCTCTTTTTACTTTGAAATATGTTTACCATTTTAAAAATTGGATGGTGACATTTGAGTCTTTATTGCTCACATGCTACCCACCAGTTTCTGTTCTCATCTCATGCTCTACGAGGATGTAATGTTGGTTTTCACGATTTAGATATTTCTTGTTATGTATTATATTGCCTGTTACTATTTGTATCCTACCGCTAACTGGCTTAAACTGTTAATGTGACTGTATGTCCTTGTCCTGAATAAATTAAGAATTTACAAAACAAAAAGTGTTTTTGTGACCCAAACAAGCAGCAAAATCACTTTAAAACAAGCCTCCATTCACCTTTGTAGTTGGAGGCATTGTGGAAATATTATTTTTCAAAATTTACAACAAAAGGCACAGACATCTCAGCTATATTCCACAGAGAGCAGAATCTTGGCAGCCTGCCAGCCTTCTAATGTAAGTACACAACAAGAGTTTTTGAACTGTTAGACCCCCCCCCAATGAATTACTTGCACAAACAGCTAAAGAGGTGACTGTCCTGGCCTGTCTTAAAGCTGAAGGGTAGTGCACACATATAATACCTTTCTTTGTTTCCTTCACCCTCAATCAACATGCAATTAAACTTTTTTAAGAAATACCTATTTTGAGACCCAGTGATGTCACCTCTGGTATTGTCTGCTGCTGCTTGCTCTCCTGTTGGTGGGAGGGACAGGAAGACTTTTGTAACTGTCACAGCACTTTGTCTCAGATCTCATTTAGAAGCATTATATGAAAGAACACACACTCAGGATGCCTTTGGATGTGACTGTTTATTTCGTGCTGGTTAGTAGGTGCTGCAGACTTTAGCTGTGCAGTTTGCTTATTGGTTGTAGGTACAGCTAAAGGAACACCCTATACACCCTGCTGCACACCTTTTGGGCATGTCTAAGCTCTTCTCAGTATAGGACTGGGTCAGGTCCCTTCATTGGTCAGAATGCTTACCATGAACATTATTTTTGCTGCTAGATTACATGTTGCAAAAAATGCAAAGAAAATATGGCCCTTGTTTCCTTGATGTTATACAGACTGTTTATATACAGTGTCTATATGACACAATGATTGCATACCGTATGGGTTCACACAAGACATTTCACAGGGAATGGATCATCTAACCGATAAGACCCCTTATGGGTATTTTTGGTTTTGGTGGAGTCGTAGGTAAACCCATATGATAATAAGTCTCCTTTGTTTGTTTCTACTATGTTCTGTTGTGCCTGTTGACAACTTTTTTCACTTCTTTAAAGAAGAACTCCAGGAAATAATTTAATTAACCCTTGCAGTGGGGCTACACCAGCACTGCAAGGGTTAAGTGCTCATTTGTGTCTAGGTGCTAAAAGATAAAGTTATACTCACCAGACCAACTGAGCCGGCTTGTCCTTAGACCAGTGTCTTGAGTGGCTCTCCCCTCCGCTGCTGCAGTTTTAGGATCCTGGTGTCATCACGCTCTATAGACTGTGCATATACATGTTAGGATGCTGAGGAACATGCCATCTGTGCAGCAAGGAGGAGACATGCTTCAGGGATCACAGAAGCAGGGAGCTGACTCGTATCATCTGGTGAGTATAACTTTTTTTATAGCACCTACACAAAAAATGTAGTGGTGATTAAATACCACCAAAAGAAAGCTCTATCTGTCCCCAAAAAATGGTATAAAATTCATTTCAGTACAGCGTTGCATGACGGAATAAACGTCAGTCAAAGTATCGCAGCGCTGAATACTGAAAAATGGCCTGGCCAGGAAGGGGGTCTAAACACCTGGTCTTGAAGTGGTTAAAAACTCATTTTGAGGTGATGTATTATGTTTCTACTAATTTACTATCTCTGACATTTGTGCCCCATCTGTTACATTACAAGATGGCACTAAATTGATATGGTCTTATATTATTTTTTACCATTTAGTGATGTATCTGAAACCAATATGGTACTTTCACCATGTTATTATATCTATGCAATGTTAACACCCCAATATAAATGTATATTTAAAGAAATGATTTCCCTTTTGGATATCTGATATCTAAGAAACAACAATACTTAATTCAAACCCCAGAAAGAAGATCAATGAATGAAGTAAAAAAACAAAACAATAATTCATTACTAACCAGAATAGGTGTGATGTCATTCTATTGAAAATATATTTAAAATTCCCTGTTATTCTTTGCTTCTGTTTATTTTGCGTAATGTCATTGCAATAATCATTGAGCTTATTTACAAGCATGTTTGTGACTTCTAATCTTAAGTGTAAATGGGTTTCTCTCGCACTTTCAAATGAGTTTCTCTGACAGAGGGAAAATGCTACACATATGCAGTCTGGAATTGTATCATTCATTTTTACCATTCCTATAAAAGTAGAAAGAATAGCAAGTTCAGTGAAGCTGTAACTGTGCAGGTCATTTGTACAAACAGATCTGATTTAATTCAATTCATTAGTCATAGTGCTAATGTATCTTCCTTATTATCAAAACACACCTGTAGCCCTCTTGACTCCTAGAAACTAAGCTTAATAACAAAGTGTAAGTAACACCCGGTGTTAATGGATGCCAACATTTTTCCCAGTCTGTTGATAGTGTAAAAAACCTGGATCAATGTGCTGATTCTTGGTTTCTTTCTCCTGGAGCTGAGGAACGGAGCCGTGTCAGAATAGAAAAAAAAGCTTTTTGCCCATTGGAATGCATTCCTAGATTCCTATTGGCTATTTCAATTTGCAATAGCCAATAGTAAACTAGTGTTGTACCCGCCCTCTGCTGATGGACCTGATGGAGAACTGCAGCAGAGGGCGGGTACAATGCTAGTTTACTATTGGCTATAGCAAATTGAAATAGCCAATAGGAATCTAGCAATGCATTCCAATGGGCAAAAACGTTTTTTTTTTTTTTTCTATTCTGACACGGCTCCGTGTCAGAATAAAGAAAAAAAAGAAACAGCAGTGTTTCTCTCCTTGGCGGCCGGGAGCAGGAGACTCCCGGAGCGCCAGGGAGAGGTTGCTGTTTGGAGATCAGTGTCCCTGGTTAGCAGGTAACCAGGGACGCTGATCTCTCTGCAAGTGGCCGGAGCCAGACGTAAGATCATGGCTGGCTCCACCCAGCATCCAGCAGCAGGCTGTCGGCCGGCCAATGGCCAAGGCATATGCGTTCCGCTCGACTGAGCCACTCGGCCACGTTTGGGAGCTGTACGGGCTATAGTGAATAGCCTGTACAGCAACCCTTCGGTTCTAGTCGAGCCGAACGCATATGCCTCGGCTCGGCCGAGCCGCGCTGAAAGCCGAAGCTGAGAGCCTGATTCAGACAGCTGGGCGGAGCCAGCCGTGATCTTACGGCTGGCTCCGGCCACTTGCAGAGAGATCAGCGTCCCTGGTTACCTGCTAACCAGGGACACTGATCTCCAAACAGCAAACTCTCCCTGGCGCTCCGGGAGTCTCTCGCTCCCAGCCGCCAAGGAGAGAAACACTGATGTTTCATTTTTTTTTATTCTGACACAGAGCCGAGTCAGAATAGAAAAAAATAAAATACATTTTTTGCCTATTGGAATGCATTGCTAGATTCCTATTGGCTATTTCAATTTGCAATAGCCAATAGTAAACTAGCAGTGTATCCGCCCTCTGCTGCAGTTCTCCATCAGGTCCATCAGCAGAGGGCGGGTACAACGAGACACACGGTAGTTGAGCACAGCAACAAGACACACGGTAGTTATACTGCATCAGCAAGGTCTCTCCCAGGCAAAGATTTCAAAAGCAGACTTGGATTTCAAGATGTGCTGTTCCAAGTTCTTTTGAAGAAGCACAAAGAAACTAGTAACATTGAGGACCGTAGATGCAGTGGTTGACCAAGGAAACCTAATGCAGCAGATGAAAGACACATCATGCTTATTTCCCTTTGACATTGGAAGAACTGTCGGAAACCAGTGGGACCCAGGTACACCCATCTACTGTCCGTAGAAGTCTGACCAGAAGTGGTCTTCATGGAAGAATTTTGTCCAAAAAGCCATGCCTCCAACATGGAAACAAGTCTAAGAGGTTTAACTATGCATGAAAACATAGGAACTGGGGTACAGCAAAATGGCAGCAGGTGCTCTTGACAGGAAAATGTAGTTGGAGATTTGGTGAGGATCAATGGTGTCCTCGATGCTGAAAAATAGAAGCAGATATTTATCCTTCATGCCTTATCATCAGGGAATCATGGGATTGGCCCTGAATTTCTGCAGCAGGACAATGTCCTCAAACACACGCAATAGGTTGGACTTGATGGGCTTATGTCTTTATTCAACCTCAAATACTATGTAACTATGTAATGTCATTAAGAACTATCTTCAGCGTAAACAAGAACAAGGAGTCCTGGAAGTGATGGTTTGGCCCCCACAGAGCCCTGATCTCAACATCAGAGTCTATCCGGGATTACATGAAAAGACAGAAGGATTTGAGGCAGCCTACATAAGATTTATGTTTAGTTCTCCCAGATGCTTGGGAGAACCTACCTGCCAAGTTCCTTCAAACACTGTGTGCAAGTGTACCTTGGAGAAATTATTCTGTTTTAAAGGCAAACGGTGGTCACACCAAATACTGATTTAATTTGGATTGCTCTTCTGTTCATTTATTTTCCATTTTGTTAATTGATAAAAATAACCTATTAACACTTTTATTTCTCAGCATTTTTCACACCTGCCTAAATCTTTTGCAAAGTACTGTATGCACCACAATATCACTTTTTACTTTGCCTTTTTACATTTTGCAGTGTAATATTCTATTAGAATGTAAATAAAGAGCAATTGTTGCCCGTATTAACTGGTTATACCTTCTTATATTTCCCTATACTCTGCTGTGAAAACAAAAGGAAAACTGGATGATGACAAGTGCATTGTTTAGTTGAGAAACTCTAAAAACAACCCTTCAGGGCCTGAAGAACAGTAAATCCCAGTAATATGGAGATGCTGGGAGACTTAAAGCTGAACTGCAGGCAAATAGCAAAATATGAAATATATATGGGAGCTGTTTAACCTTCCAGAAGATTCGTATTTCTGGCCATCACAGCATAGCTCTGTCTGTTAGGTCAGGAGACCAAATTTTGTTGTAGTTACAGATCTTGGCCCTTCCCCTGCCTTGGATTGGACAGTGAAAGGAGAAGCAGCATGGTGCGGAGCTCATCTCTCTTACTATCAGTATGTTTCTTGTTAGCACATGGGCACTGCAGCACTATCCACTTTGCTTAAAGGAGAACTATGGGGTCAGTGTTTTTCCCCATAGATCTCCTTAGGGTAACGGGAGGACACAAACTAGCGTCCTCCCGTTACCCTAAGCTCAGTATACCGCGAGCTACAGCTCGCGGTATACTGAGACGCCGCACCTGGAGCGGATCCCGACTTAGATGATGGGATCCACCCAGCTGCGTGAGTGACAGCTGGCTCTGCCTATCTAGAGAGCCAGCTGTACCTGCCCCCTCCCCCCGTCCGTTCCGCCAGTCAGCGCTGGCAGATCGGAGTGGGGAGAGGGGAATCCAGCCCCTCCCCCTGTCACGGCAGAGAGCCGTGACAGGATCGAGAGGCGAGCGAACCCGGTATGTGTTCGCTCACCTCCCGATCTACTGAGCCGACCTGTGACAGTCTCATTGTCACAGGTCGGCTAGAACTATGAGGTGAGTGAAAAGCACTCACCTCATAGTTCTCCTTTAACAGTAGAAGCTGCTGGCTGTAACTGCTATGCAAAATGTGCCACTTCTCTTCCCTATTGTATCTACTGTACCCAAATTAATTTTTAGGAAATTCACTCAACTATTACTGAGCAGGAAAGGATACCTCCTACACCCCAAGTCATCTTGGGCATGCCCAATACATGACACTAATGCATTTGAGCTTCTGGCTGTAGTTTTGGACTGGCTTGGTGCTGGCCAAAGAGAAGATGGGCATCCCAGGATGGCATTGCTGGCCTAAAGGCAGCCGACTACTGCTATCACTTTTAACAGGGAGTGCTGCATTGATACACCTAGATTCCTGGATTTCCATCTACAATGTCCAATTTGTCAGCCCAGCTGGTCTCCAGTGTAACATAAAGGTACACAGGAGTGTTCTGCAAATAGTGCTGGCAGATTTGGATTGAAAGCAGAGAAGACACTGGGATTACCCCTGCCAAATCCGCTTTCAAAATCTCCTTTTTCTGGTGGCATAGTGAGCAGCAGTCATCTGACAAACAAGGCCCATTTTCCCACTACATCACCATACCTTTTTCCTTCCTCAATAAGGGCCATGTTTAATATATCAAGCTCTGCAGGAAATTATCTTGTGCGGGGCCTAAAACAGATACAGATGTGAAAAAAACTTCCTTTTTATCACAGGAAATAAAAACAAACATTCTACCACCTTTACTTTTAAAATAAATTATCAGCTGTCCAGCCTTGACTGCTTCTCCCGGGACTATTCCTCCCCCTAGTCATGTAGCCCCTCCGCTCAGGCTCTCCGGGTCTGTCTATAACAATCATGTATTTTATGAAATCCCAGCCCTTTAAAGTAGTATTAAAGGGTAATTCCACATTCCAATTTGGGAGTACTATCTGTACTCCATAGATGGCAGCACAGTCAGCAGGGTCAGAGGACTGGGCTGACCAATGGGTACCCGCCATTTGTGAGTGAAATTCAAAATGCAGGGCTGTGTTGTCATGTACGAAGTAAGGATACTACACCAAAACTAGCAGAGGTAAGTATAGAGGGGGGAAAGGGGGCCAGGTTGGAGTGGGTAATTCCATTTTCCCAAATTCACCTGAAAAAAGTGGTTCTACCCTTTTTAAACGCTCAAATAAATATACATTTCACAGCAAAATATTTATGTATATTTTTGTACAAGTACTTGCAGCAGTTACATCCATACTCTGTACATGGGATTGCAGACCTGCGGTATGTTTTTCAAATTTTGCTCACAAATAGCAAGCACTTCAAGCAAGATAGGCTCGTCATTGGTCAGCTCAGTCAGAAGAACTTCTTATTGGTCAGCGTGGTCAGGTGACTTAGGATACATAGAATACCTACCATTCCCATGGGGTAAAGTGATAAACACGTAAAAATGCTAAAAAGAATGTCTGTTAAGGTCATATAATTTAAAAGCCAGAGAAAATGCCCCCTAATGAGCATTTACTAGACTGTTTTTCTATTGTTTGATGATTCTTGAATAACTAAAAGAGGATGATTCTTGAATAACTAAAAGGGGATAAGAACAGATTATCAGCTCTCTAATTGTGTTAACTTTCTTGTAGTAATTTAGACTACTTTATTTAGGAATGCTTACACTACCCAAAATTATATGATCTTGTATTCTCACCAGATTTATCTGCTAATTCTCAGTTGTGTAGGAAAGTCACTGGTCTTTAAACAGTAATGGCAATAAATGCAGCTTTATTGCATCCAACGAAAAAGTAACACAAATAAAAAGGCCTACTCCACCTTAGGAGGCTAACTAAACAGTAGTGTCCCTCACTACGTCCTACTGGAGCGGCTATTCCAGCTTCCAGTATAAATGGACAAAAACCACAGTCCAATACAAACAATTGTTCTGACAGACCTTATTCCCCAGATATGCAGACACTCTCCAGTCTGTGTCCATCCAGTGCAGCCTGGATCTCACTCCCAGCTCTCACTCCCTCCCAGTCACTATCAGGTGCAGGCTAATTAATAGAGAGAGAGGAGGTTTACCTGTTGGCCAGGCTTAACCCTTTCCTAGCCAGGGAAAGCTGCCCTTTTCAACCTCTCGCTGACATACACAGAATCGTGTACCCTGTCACAGTTGATAGCTGGAAATGTGATGGTATAAATCAGACACTGTAGAAGGTGAAAAAGCTACAGTTTAATCTTCATTCCCCATTCTGCTACAGCATTAGTAAATGCTATTATTCTGATTTGCTATTCATCATGAATAATAAAGGATTAGAATAATTTATAGCTCCGGCACTGCTAAAAATTCAATTTTGCGCAAAGAAGTCAAAACATTGATTATTCCCTTACAATGTTAAGTTTTCGATTCAGAATCTGAGGGACTCATTGTAGTGATGTCATCAAAGATTTCTACTAAACAACATTGTTTTATCAATATTTAGTTTCACAATAAACTTAATAATTGTGAGCAAATTGTTTATACTTAATTGATTTTTACATTATTTTTACCTAGCTTACAGCAAAGGATACAGCCTATGCTTCTTACATTCTGCTGCCACTGGAAAGATCAATTAAGCAGTAACATGCTGTATAAGTTCAGGTCTACTTTCCCTATTGGGTTTTTCATGTTTCATAAATCAGAATTCCAGGCAAAAGTAACAATATATACTGTAATGATTAGCCCATTAAAACATTTAATATGATAACCAGCTTTTACTGCAATAGTTACCTTCAATCCAGAGGGGATTGTACTTTTTGCTGCCACTGGATGTCCTTAGTCTGATGACCAGCAACATTCCACCCACTTCCTTGGAGCCCAGAATGTCCCAGACCCACCCCACCTGTTTGCTGGACAGTGAAGGGAGAAGCTAATCTCTCTGTCACTCTACTTTCTTCTTGTCAGCACATGAACTGATTGGCTGCTATTTTATCTCAAACTTCAGCTCTGATATACAGGAACTGCAAGAGACTAACATCAGGTCAAATTCAGGTACTTACACGTCTTGTTTTTTTAAATTATATTTTACCCCCACCCACAGCTACCTCCCATTCCTTTCCATGTTTTTTTTTTGTTAAATACCTGATGAAGTGAATAATGATTTATCTAATTTCACCTGAAGAAAGACACCGCCCCTTGTACACAGAAGAAAACTTGGGATCAAAATGTCACATAACCTCGGAATTTAGTTAGTAAAAGTGCCATTTAAGTCATTTTTATACAATACCAGCAATTACAATACCAGCAATTGGGAGGTTATGGGGTGTGTGTAGGGTGGGCCTATAGGCTGGAGTGGGGACCTAATGATCTATAAATGATAACAGAGCTACATTATTTCTATGTTTTTTTTATATGTCTTTCAGCTTTAAGTTGTTTTAATGTAACATAAGTACTGAGCCTCTGTAGCGAGGACACAAAGGAACTGTAAGGGGACCATGTTGCTTTAGTAGAATTTGAAAGGCCATTATTTGGTTCTGACCACCAGTATTCACTACGCATCCATAGTTGAAATTCTCAGGTATGGTGGGTAGAGCATACAGAAACATAAGTTACATATCTTAGATTTTCAGACAAATATTCCATGTTCCTGTGTTCATATAACAATAATTCAATAGAGATTTAATGACAGATATACAGATACACACTGCAACCATAGTTGAATAAGATGCTACAAGGAAGAGAGGCATAAACAAGAATATAGTATAAACACTTTTCTTTGTTACATAGTCCACCTGTGTTTTCCACACCCATGAGCTCATGTAAAAGGAACATGAGCTCATGTAAAAGGAAAAGTTTAAATATGGACATTCACTTTGCGGTGTAAAACAGGCACTGAAAGTCATTGGCTGGAGTTTCTAACAACTTAAAACAAATGCAACTTTTTACATTAGAAGACTGGCAGGCTGCCAAGACCTGCTCTTACAGAAAAAAAAAGCTAAGATATTAATGCCTGTGTTGTGAACTTAACTTATTCACAATAGATACAGAGTGGAATAAGAGCTTGTTTTAAAGTTACTGCAGTTTTAGAATATGTAAATACTTGCATGATATGGGCACAGGTTCACTTTACCTATACAATAAAAACTTTTGGTTACTTAACTATGACTTTTTGGCTGCTGTTCACAATTGGTCTGTAGCAAGGTCAATATCAGTGCTCATTTACCTTTAATAGACTAGAGCAAGTTGCACAATTGAGCTATAGGACCTGGAAGGGAGCTCCTTCCTCTGCGCCCAATCAGATACAGCTGGGGAATTTGCACATAGGCAAAGGGGTGGGATGCTGTGATTTAATGGACCTTATATGGTCACATGGCTAAACACCAATCAGCCATAAAATTATGACCACCCACCTAATTTTGAGTAGATTCCCATTTGGCACAAACGGCCCTTACCCTTACCATACTAGACTTCTGGAGGTATGCTGTAGTATCTGGCAAATAGCAGTAAGAAGCAGATTCTTTAAGTCCTGTAAGTTGCGAGGTGGGGCCTTCATGGATTGGACTAAATTTTCCAGCACATCGTACAGGTGCTAGTGTGTATTGAGATCTGGAAAATTTGGAGGCCAAGTCAAAACCTTAAACCATTCTTGAACCATTTTTGCATTGTAGCTGGTGCATTATTCTATTATAACTGCCATCAGAGAATACTATTTCTATGAAGAGGTGTACTTGGTCAGCAACAATGTTTACATAAGTTAATACATGTTAAAGTAACATCCACATAAATGGCCACAACCAAAGTTTCCCAACAGAACATTGCCCAAAGCATCACACTGCCTTCGCTGGCTTGCCTTATTTCCATAAAGCATCCTGGTGCCATCTCTTCCACGAGTAAGTGACACACATACACGCGGCCATCCATATGATGTAAAAGGAAATGTGATTAATCAGACCAGGTCACCTTCTTCTTGCCCATTTTTTCTGCATCAAATTCAGGGACAAAATGTTCACTTGCTGCCTAATATATCCCCCCACTTCCAGGTGCCATTGTAACCAGATAATCAATGTTATTTACTTCACCTCTCAGTTCTTATAATGTTATGGCTGATCGATGTATTTGGTCAATGACATCAACCTAATTTGGCCATGTGGTCATATAAAGTCAATGACATCAGCACAATTTATGGATGGCTTTATTTTAATGTTATTGTGTTTTAATATTTGTAAATGTATTTTAAAAAGGTAGAAAACATGGACAAAACACCAGTTTCCAGTTCTGACCAGTAACAGTTGAGAGCAATTAATATCACTGTAGATACAAAAAAGGAAATGTTGTTCTGAAATTTGTCAATTGTTTTTATGATAATAAAAAAACATTGTACTTTGTAGTTATCTCCGTACTAAACAAGTTTATTTTATTTTCATTTTTAATACAACAGTATAAATATAACTAAAATAAGTGGAAATATAGAAATAAGGTAACAACAAAGAGTAGAGAACATGTTAAAAAATTAGAAAAGTAGAGATTATGAAGAAATTAATTAATTTTAGTTAGTGTTATCTGGTGGTAAAAGGGTTAAATAAAAATAATCTTTGTGAAAAAAAAAATGTTTTCCTCCCTGTGGGACTTTGTGCCAGCTACAGTTATAGTCAGGTTATAGAACAAGTCCGTGATCTTCAGTTACAGACTACAATAATATAACAATGATGCATAATTCCAGCAAGGTGATAACAGTGATTAATAAAGCAGAAACTATTGTAATAAGCTGCTGCTTACAGTCTGGGCCTGTTCTAATTTTAATATTTAGCACATGGAACCCTAAGGGGGTTATTCACTAAAGAGCCGAATGATCGGGTTCGCTCCGTCCAGTTGTAATGACAGATCAGCGTCCCCTGTCACTAAACAACAACAGATCTGTCACTAAACAACAACAACTGGGCGCAGCCGGCAGTGAAGTTGTTATTCATTGGCTGGGACCTGCTAGAATACTCTGGCAGGTGCCGGCCAATAGGAAACAATTATTATTATTTATTTATTTTTTCTTTTCTTTAAAATATTTGTATTTATTTTTTAAATGTTCCTATTTTTTTACATTTTTAAAATTATTTTTCAACTTTTTTTCTTTTCACTTATTTTCTATTTTATTTTCTATTCTCTTCAGTATCTCTGGAGGTACCGAGCAGAATAGCCAAGCCAAATGCCGCTCCGGGGCAATCGGCTATTCACTCACTGCCATTTGGCCCCTATGAGAATAGGGGCGAACGGCAGCGAGTGAGCTGCCAAAGCTTTGGCTCAGCTGATCCAGATGTTGGATCTGCTGAGTCAAAATCCTTCTGCACTTCAGCTCAGCCGAACATGCAGAACATGTTCTGCTGACCGAAGGCAGCCGGTATGCAGCTGATTTTAGCCGATGTACAAGACTGAACTTCGGCTCGGTTATTCACTCGGCTGCCTTTGGCAGCTTTGTGAATAACCCCCTAAGTATTTCTAATTATATCTGTTGTTTATATTTAAAAATTGACATGCATTTCCAAAACCCTCTAAATGTTTATCTGTGCTTTCCAAGCAATAAGTAAGTTCATCAAATAGCTAAAAATAATCCAATATGCTTTGTAAGAGATGTTTACCTATTAAACAACAATTTTGAGATATTTTGTCACATAGTAAATATAATGGATTTGACGCCTGTCAACATTTGTTGCTGTTTTGTCCCAATTTTAGAAATCTTTCAATCGCTGTTTATTTTATAGTATTGTACAGAACAAGTAGAGAAAATAATATTCTCTCCATTGTCTTTAGTACATTCAAGTCAAAGCTAGTTTATTTTGAAGTGCCCCTATGTCCAGACTATGGACAATAAAGTATTGACATATTCCTATAAAGCGGGTAACAGGTTTTATAACAAGTCCTTATCCATCACTTTAGAAGCTTGTACTGTGAAGTAATTCTATCTCAAAATATTCTCAAAGATCAGAGCAAAAACAGTAAGTCAGGTTTCAATCAATTTAGAAACAACTGATGTGTGACAGGTTTCCAAGATTGTCCTGCAATAGAAAGGAAAAGGAAAAGAGTTAAGATTTTATTGCCTCTGTTGAGAGCTTTGAAGATTAATTTCTCCACAACAACAGGTGAATGGCTTGTTTTCAAGTGCTTTTACTGCTTATTCAGAATTTGTAAATACTTTAGTGTGCATGGTCTAGGCTTAGGTTCACTATACAAATTTAGCATTGATCGGACTAAAACTTTCTGAGGAAGTTTTCCTCCGAATTCTATTATTTTCATAATACTCGGTTTAGCTGCAATACATGCATTCTCTGCTATCATTTTAAATGATATGATCTTGAATAAAATGATTTAAATGTTATAAATTATTTTTTAACAGAATCATTATACCTCTCTTTAACAGTGCTTCTGAAATAAAAAGTAGCATTTTTCCATTGGTTACAAAGTTTTGAATAGTAATCCACAGAGCTACAAATATGTAATATCCTCCCTGCTTGAGATTTTGGTGAGCCTTTCTTGTGGAAAGTACTCTGTACCTGTATATAATGATTTCACCAGCATCTCATAATTGAATCTAATGCAATGCTGTGGTGGTTGAAAGCTCTATTTCTAATGATTCCTCAGCAGTAGCAAACTTTTAGAGTAAGGAATAAGTGCTTTAATGGAATAATCACTTAAAAGCAGGCGCACAATGATCATATTAGATACTGCGAGTCAGTCAATAATTTTCTGAGTCATATTGGAATCTGAAGTGCTTTTACTAACAGCCTTCTTAAATCTACTGTAAATTGTATTGTGTGTATTGTAGTCTTGACTATTGTAAGGCACTGTGTACTATAAAATAATATGCTGTGCTTTTTGTGTTTTGTAACTCTTGTAAAAAAAACATTTTCATAACAGGTATAAACAACAGCATGATATCTAAGTGTGTGGATAAGTAAAAGTAAACAAATATGAGTTTAATTTCTTAATAGGCTCATAACACATATTGAGCCTCTCTATGTTGGAGATATATGTAAATAACAACTTTTAGACAATATTATTTGAATAACAATTTTAGGTGTTTTAAGGTTTTTACGCTAATTGACATATCTATGAAAGCATTAAAATATCTACACCTTTAAATAGAATATATAAGTAACCTGTAATATATAGTACAGATGTTCCTCGCTTACCGACTTACCTGTTTTGCGACCACTCGCACTTACGACAGACCGCCGATCGACCTCCGACCTTGCGCGTCAGCGTCAATGAGCCGTGTCGCCGGCGGAAGTGACGTCCTCCGATCTTCACTGTGGGTCCCGGTAAGTATTTTCATTGCCTGATGTACAGTACACTGTTCGGTACTGTACATCGGCAACGCTATACAGTACTGTACTAATGCAGTACAGTACTGTATAGAGTTCCTCACTTAACGACCAATTCGTTTAACGACCTGGTGGTAGGAACGGAACTCGGTCGTTAAGTGAGGAATACCTGTATTTTAAATAAACCTTAGGACCATTCAGCAATTTTTTGTGGGTTTCTCTGTTTGCCTAACTGGCCTTAGTAGTTTAGTTTCCAGATAATATCTATCATATTTGATGTTCTTAGAGCATATATTATGATATTTAATGTTTATTATTTATATTTTATTATAAGACCTTTATGATAAGAAAGATTTTTAGTAATCATCTGTTAGTTAATTGATAGTATTTTAAGGAGACTATGCTAATGATCAATGTATATCCATTTATGAGATCTCAATACTTTACTTTTTATATAATATTGTAGATTGAGAATGTTTTTTACATTGGATATTTCATGTATGGATAATACATCATCATTGTAGATTGATCAAGAGGTTAGTTTGTGATTATTTTTTCCGATTTATATTTATATTGTTTTTAAAGTGCACATACACTTTTTATAACTGTGGATGCAGTTTTTTTTTTACATACACCTTTGATTTATTTATTTACATGCATTATCATATCAATTTTGGTTTTACCTTTAATTAATGAGTGGCATTCTTCTCCTGTTTTGACATATTGGGCTGTAGATATGGTTGTAAAATATGTGTATATGTATACTGTATATGTTCATGGCGATTAAGCTTTGTGTTTCATAGTACTGATATTTTGGTCTATTTGGGTGAGAAGAGCCACTCATTTGTTATTTAGTTTATTTAATTATATATGTATTTATTTATGTGTTTATACACTTATACATTTGTATGTATTTGCAATTGTTTGACATTTTATTTTATGTATTTCACTTCTGTGCACCATCCTACACCCTGCACAGTTGACAGGGAGATTGCGGTTTGGTGAGATTGAGTTCAAACATCTGACTCCATTTGGTATGGAGATTGCAACATGTATGATGGGATTGGTAGTTTCTTTGTGCTCTACTGACGCTTATACACCAGCCAGTTTAGCGTTAACCTATCCATCAGCGAGCATTGCTTCCTGCGCCTGTGTAGGGCGGAGTCTTTTGAACACATTTAAGTGAGATTCTGGTCTGTATTTGTTACCTCTATGAATAAGCCTTCGGGTGAAACATGTGAGAGGTTGTAGTTGGTTGGGGGTGTGCAGTGCTGGCATTTGTAGCTTTATATACTTTTTCACTGAAATACTGGATTTTCTGTGAATTTTAATAAAGTCTGGAATTCTCTGGATAGTGCGGTCTGTTCGTATACAACCTGTAAATATAGTTTGAAATATTTGTCAATATTCTCTGAGTAGGGTGGTAAAACACATTTTAATAAAAAAAACATTGATGCATAAAAACACGCCACTGTGGTTCACAAGCATTATAAGAAATGTAATCACCACCTCACATATACATGTAAAATGCTTTTATACCTCCAGCTGGCTTTCGAATAGTTAACTAGTGATGAGCCGAACACCCCCCTGTTCCGTCCAAATTCGAACATGAGAAAAGTTCAAATTCGAACTCGAACTCAATGCAAGTCTATGGAGCTAGAACTTTGAAAATCAATTTACCCTATTTTGAAGGCTTGTATGCAAGTTAATGGCCATAAAAAGTGTATGGGGATCCGTGTACTGCCCTGGGGGACATGTATCAATGAAAAAAAACACTTTTAAAAAGTACCATTTTTAAAGGAGCAACAATAAAAATAAAACAAGCAAGTGAAACAATAAAAATGAAAAATTCCTTTAAATATCGTGCCTGGGGGGTCCCCTTAAACTGCCCGTAAAGTGGTGCATCTGTACAATGTGTAGAACCTGCTGCATCAAAACTGAATTTTGTAATGTAAAAAAAGGACATTTAAAAAAAGAAAAGAGTGCAGTTCCCCCTCCCAAACAATTCCAGACCCTTTAGATCTGGTAGGACTGTTATAAGTGACCCCATGTAAAAAAAAAAGTGTGTATTCCCCTGGTAGGAATTTTAAGGAGGAACCCCACCCCCCCAAAAAAATGGGGGAGGGGGATGTGGGATCCCCTAAAATTCCATACCAGACCCTTGTCCTTAACACAGGCCAGGAAAGGGCAGGAGGAAGTTGCAATAGTCAAGACGGGAGATAACACATGAGTGGATGAGAAGTTTTGCAGTTTCATTGGTTAGATTAGGGACATATTTTGGAGATGTTAGGAAGGTGAAGGCGGCAGGTTTTGAATAGTGATTGGATGAGGGGAAGAAAGGTGAGATCCGAGTCGAAGTCGAAGATGACACTTAGCACCTTGGCATGGGGGTGGGGTGGGGAAGGGATAGTTGTGTTATGAATCTCAAGGGAAAAGTTGAGCAAAGGTGCACGGGTGGGAGGAAATATCATGAGCTCAGTTTTGACAGATTGAGTTCTAAGAAGTGTTGTGACATCCACACTGATATGTCAGTTAGTAGATTTGTTACACGCAGGGGGTGAGTTGTGGAGTAGAGAGATATATTTAAGTGTAATCAGCATAGAGATGGTATTGGAAGTTGTGTGAGGTTATTATCCATCCGGACAAAAAACACGAAAGATGCGCTCATAGCGTAATAAGTTCAACGTTTAATAGGTCAAAAAAATTTTGGGTCCTGTCCTGTCATCCCTTGAGAACGTCTGTGTGATGAAACGCGTCGGTGGCGGGCCTACCTTTACATCATTGTTCCAGTCTTTAGTACTAATGCTTGAGTGACGAGCCGGCTTTCTACCTTATTGATTTTAACATAGCGCTATTTTGTATACAAATTTTTTTGACCTATTAAAACGTTGAACTTATTACGCTATGAGCGCATCTCTCGTGTTTTTTGTCCGGATGGATATCTAACCCAGGAGACCTGATAGAGATCCCTGTTTCAACATCTCTGAGAAACAAGCGGGTCTTGTACCCTGAAGCTCCACTAAGCGGGAGAAGAGGACACACATCTCCGGTCTCCATCTGATAAGATAAACGGCTTTCCATCATCAGAGATCTGGTGAGTGCATTCCCTAGAGGGGATTTCCCTGCTTTATCCTTGTTGGAATTTCATTGGACACTTCACAGAATTGAACAATTCACCTGATTTTACTATTGTTTTTTTGCCTTGAAGATTTGAGAATTTAAGAGAAAAACTTTGAGTTTATGGTTTTTTAATGAAAATAACACAGATTTTATGCATAAATCTTTATTTATAATGTACACTTAAGACACATGTTTCTGGATATTTTTGTGATTTTTCGCACTTATTTTGCAATTTTGTTTCCTTTGAATAAGGTGTATATTTGACACTTATGCACAACACTTTTGTTGTCTTTACACATTGCTTATTAATAGTCTTTTTTATATTTTATATTTTTATATTTTAGAAACACTACCAGTTTACACACCTAGTTTTACACATGTTTCTGATATTTATGTAGATCTCTTTATGATTGCCTCACACTGAGGTTTCATCAGTCTGATCCTTGACATTTTTATCCCTGAAAGGCGCTTAGCGCTGTACCTTTGGTTGTATCATTACCCTGGGGGCATATTGCCTTCTTGATGCCTTACAGTCCGGCTTTCGCCCCAACACTCCACTGAAACCGCCCTCCTAAAACTCACTAATGACTTACTAACAGTTAAAAACAATGGCCACTACTCTGCACTCTTGCTATTAGACCTTTCTGCTGCCTTTGACACTGTGGAACACCCACTGCTCCTCAAACAAGTCCACTCACTTGGCCTACAAGACTCTGCTCTCTCATGGTTCTCCTCTTACCTATCTAAGCGCTCTTGTAGTGTAGCCTACAAATCTGCACCTTCCTCTCCTCTTCCCATGTCTGCTGGGGTCCCCCAAGGCTCTGTCCTTGAACCTCTTCTCTTCTCTATCTACACCTCCTCTCTTGGTCAATTGATCACCTCACATGGCTTCCAGTATCACCTCTATGCTGATGACACTCAAATATATCTCTCCACTTCGCAACTCACCCCTTCAGTCTCCTTACATATCACTAACTTACTAACTGACATATCCGTCTGGATGTCACAACATTTCTTAAAGCTCAATCTATCAAAAACGGAGTTAATTGTATTCCCACAGCCCCCCCGTGCACCCTCCCCCAACTTTTCGATCATGATTGATAACACAACCATCCAACCCTCCCCCCATGCCTGGGTGCTAAGTGTCATCCTTGACTCTGACCTCACCTTTCTTCCCCACATCCAATCACTATCCAAATCCTGCCGCCTTCACCTTCCTAACATCTCCAAAATATGGCCCTTTCTAACCAACTCATCCACTCACCCATATGCGGGCCCCCCTTGTGAATAAGGGGTACTTATACCCCTACCCATTCGCTAAAGGGTTAAAATAAATTTAAATAAAAAGTCCAGACTTTTAGAAAAAAATCTTTTGAATAAAAAACACAACAAAGGATTTTGACAAGTCCTTTATTTAAAAAAAAAAAGACCCAGAAATTGATCCTAAGGTCAATCACAACGTCCAGCATTGTCCGCAACGACAACTTGGTGAAATAAAAAAATAAAAATAAATACATTAAAAAACAAAACAAAAAAAATGTATGCCGACACGTCCACTGGCAATGAACTCCCACCGCAGAATGGCCTTCTGACAGATGCCGACAAAATATAAACAATTGGGTGCAGCTAGCGGGGACATCCCTGCTAGCCCTGCCCAACTGTTTACATTTATCCGACACCTGACAGGTTCCGGACAAATCAAAAGAGATGGGCAGAGCCAGCCGGAGAGAGTGTAAAGGTGAGGTAAATAGGGGACATGTCTGACCAGGTCTTTTAGATTAAAAAGTACACATGTACATTTACCTATTGAACTGCACAATCATATTTAGCCACACTGCCCCACTGCTGCAACAGGATCATAATGTGACTTCGAGGTGGGATTTAAAAACTAGTCACATCAGTTTATATGCTGTAGGTGTAATTGTGTATACTTGTTTTTTTATATTTAACTGTAACACTTCATACGCCATTTGTTAATAAAACATGGAGATTTCAGTGCAATTTGGTCTAAGATTTCAGGTTCTTCAAGCTGGTTTTGGATTAGGAATCAAAAATATTCTCATGCTCTTTCACTTCTATGAAACATTTTGCTTTTTTGCCTTTCAATCACAGTAAAAACCTGTTTAACTATCAGTCAGACCTGTTGCCTACATCAGTTTTAGTTTACATAGGCATAACCATACTACTCTATATCAGTTTCAGTTTCTTAATTGATCTTTCACAAGTGAGTGTAGCATCATGTCAAATTGTATTTGAGTCCAGATGAGGCTATTGCTTGTTTATTATTTGATATTGTTATTTTAAATATTGTTTAAAGTTTTTGCGGTTGCGTATTCAATTGATTGATGTTCTTTGCCACTTTTCCATTTTTGTTTACCTTTCCGAAAGCTTGTTATTTAGTCCTGTCCATTTTTCTTGACCCCTGCATGTGTTTGGTTAATTATAATCTCCCCTTTTTCTATCTCTACTCATAATCATATGTCAGACAAAAGATTGACATGTTTCAGGGGCAAGCCCCCTTCATCAGAATAATCATGAATGCCCCTGAAACGCGTCAATCTTGGCTGACTGCAGTCGGTGGACGGTGATGTGACCGAAGGCTACCGTGTTACATAGTCGGGGCGATACCATGTTGGGTTAACAGACAGTGTGGCCTCTCGTTTGTTGTTAAAGCCTGATGAAAACGTTTGTGAGTACTTTTATCCCTTGTTTTATTTATTGTAATAAACGATTTTACACACGAAGGTGGCGCTCTGTTCCCTTTTGTTTCATAATCAAAATGTGTTTCATTTCTTTGGGTTAGTACACTAATAATCGCTCCCAGTGATGTGTTCTGTTAGCCACATAGCATTTGGTTACATTTACACCATAGCTAAAATAGCAACTTGTCTATTTCCTATGGCAAACATGGACTTACCCTGTGGTCCAGATCTTTTGTCCTTCTATCCACAGAATTTTTGTCCTCCTCTCCTCATTTCTTCCCAGCATAATGTAAAGAGACAGCCATTTCTACAGGTGAAACTCGAATAATTAGAATATCGTGCAGACTTCCGGTTCCGGCGCCTGATGTAGCATCCTTTTAAATTGCATTAGTGAAATAAATTTACTTTTGCACGATATTCTAATTATTCGAGTTTCACCTGTATGTATGAACTTTAAAGGAGAAGTGTGTGGAGAGTAAAACATACTATACACAGTGGTGTATTCTGGTTTGGGGCTGCCCTAGGCAAGACAAAACTTGCCCCTCCCCCCCACACTAAATTTACCCCACCCGACTGTGGTCTCAGGTGGGCTCTGCAGGGTTTGTGGTGGGCTTTGCAGGCTGCAGAGACCCACAGATCCTGCAAAACCCCCTGAGACCCGGCAAAGCCCCCACAGATCCTGCAGGATCTCAGGAAGGCTCTGCAGGATCTGTGGTGGGCTTTGCAGGCTGCAGAGCACACTATGGATCCTGCAAAGCCCCCTACGGATCCTGCAGAGCCAACCAAAGGGTATTGCACAGCACACCTGAGACTCTTTGGTGGGCTGTGCAGAATCTATGCTGGGCTATGACAGCGCAGTCCTCTTACCTTGCACAGCCTGACCTCTTTGGAGCATGGCCTCCTTGTCTTTGGCGCTCGACTGGATGGCCTCCTCATCCTCGGTGTCCAACACGGCCTCCTTGTCATCTTCGCTGCCCAACTGGAGCTCCGCCAACGCCTCCCGCCTCCTACGTCTGTGTTTCTGCCCCCTGCCTCCTCCATCTTCGCCCCCCGCCTCTTCCGTCTCTGGGGCCACTCGACAAATTTTGTTTCTCTTATGGGGGCCGCTTGCCAAATTTCATACTACAAAATAAAATCTAACTGTATCCAGTATGGCCCTACAGACACCAATATACACACAATAAGGCCCCTTTCATATCTGTAGGTTTAGGTGCGATTAGGGATTCCTGCATCAGAAACTTGCGTTTTACTGCAGCAGAAATCCCTAATCTGGTGTTTACACGCGGTTGCTATCACCCATTCAAGTTAATGATCAGGTGACAGCAGCTCCATGTAAACGCTTGCAAACCGCATGTAATGATACGTGATATGATTACATGCGGTTAGAGAACTCTCTCCCTGGATGCACAATCGTTGCGTCCAGGGAGAGTGATTGATTCCTAACCAAATGTAAACATGCGGTGTGCAGGAGTTTACATGCAGTGGCTGTCACCTGATCATTAACGTAGGTGACAGATGCCACTTGTAAATGCCAATTTAGGGATTCCTGCTGCAGGAAAACGCAAGTTCCTGACGCAGAAATCCCTAATTGCACCTAAAATAAAGGTGTGAATGTAGCCTAATACACTTCTACCCCTCCCCCCAGTAAAAAAAATACAACCCCTGTACATAT
>NW_017306371.1:228481-262570 GCF_000935625.1 Nanorana parkeri | reverse complement strand
TGTGATTTCTAGTTACGCCCCATGCAGAGCCCACCTGAGATCCCAAACAGCCCACCAGACTCTCTATGGTGGGCTCTGCAGGGTCTCAGGTGGGCTGGTCACAACCCTGCACACCTCTTACCTGTCAGCCCGATCCTCTGTCAACCTCCTCCACCCCGGGCCCCGCCTCCTCCTCCACCCCGGGCCCCGCTCCTGCCGAAGCCGGACCCAGCCTCCTCCCCTGCAGCTGCTGGCTGTCACTGACTCAGCAGCGGCTGTGAGGAGGAACTGGCCACTGCACAGATCACTAACCGGTTGTCAGTAATCTGAACAGCGGCACATTCCTCCTCACAGCCACCAGTGACAGCCAGCAGCCTGCAATGCCATAGCGACCCAGGCGGCTGCTATGGCGATAGTTCCGCCACTGCATACAGTGCTCTGTACCATGAGATGAGCAATCATGTAACTGCTAATCGCTCAGCTCTTGGTCTCTTCTCTCTATATAGAGCAGTGACTGTCAGTCACCGCTCCCTGCAGGGATTCCCCCACCCCTCTCTGTTCTCCAAGCGCTCATTGGAGTGATAGGCAAAGTGGGCACAGCTGGCTCTGGCTCTATAGAGGCTTGCACTATCAGTATAAAGTGGGCATTAGCTTGCTCTCTGCTGACTTTGGGCCACAGGAGTAAATTAGTAAATCTACTCCTATGAAAAAAAGAAAAGCCAAAAAAGTTTTGACTTTACTTCTCGTTTAAACCTTTTTACTACTCATCATTCATCTGAAGATAATGCATTTAAAAGAAGTATGTACTAAAGTTTTATACATCAGCCCAATAGGTTCCAGTTGTTGACCTTTCCTTCTTAAATTCAAGTTGCCTGGCTGTTATACAGACCCAGTGACTGAAAATGTATATAAATACTAAATTCCATTAAAAATCTAAATGCTTATTCAATAAAACTGTTGCGTCCCATATTGACCTTTTAGTAGTTGCACTCCAGCAAACTGTCAGTGGTGTTCTTGCATGCAATTCTAAGATGCGGCTAGTGCAGGTCTGATGTTGGTGGTGTTCAGAGATGACCATGCTGGGCAAACGCGTTTAAGAACTCTCATAGGGACAGGATTTCCTTCCCTTCACAGAATGGCAATGTCTCTAGAGCTTTCCCCTTCCTTCAGTGTGAAGCATTATTCACATGGAATAGAGAAAAGGGACATTTTACACTCCTGTGGTTGGTCTCCTGATCCTGGCCTTTGAAGCAAATTACCCATTCATGGTTGGGGTAATCCCTGTTTGCACAGACCCTAACCTAAGCAATGCACTTAAAACTTACAGTGTTGTGTTTTTCCTGATCACCTTCTACCATATCCTGAAGAAGCGCTAATAGGTGTGAAATGCGTTGAAGTCTCCAACCACTTCATATGAATGATATACCATCTTAAATGCACCTGTATTGGTTCTGTATATAAAATCTGTACATGTGATGTATTTTATATGTGAGCATGATGGTAATATGAGTGGTATTAGAAGGTAATATAGGAACAGGGGCCTTCATGCCCAATGTTGAAAAATCATTATACTACTTGAGCGACACTTTGAAATTATTTTAAAATGCCTTGGGTGTTTTTAGATGATATTAATTAATAAAGTTGATTACATTTGAATGTCAAATTTTTGGGCTGTTGTCTTGTGGCACCCAAAAAAAAACATTTAAGTTGTTTGCTTGACAAACAAATCCCCCAATATTAATAATAATAATAAAAAAGTAAGCAAAGGGGTTGATTGGCCAAAGAGCTAGTAATCAAAATTAAAGTACAGTTCCAGTAAAGTACAGTACAGTAAAGTAAAGTTTGTAGTTTATCAGATTTCCCATTGCATTCCTTACAGCAGGTTCCAATTTACTGACGTTATGTCTGCTCTGTGCCCTCCACCAGTGGTGGAACTACTGCCGGTGCGGCCGGTGCGGGAGCACCGGGGCCTCAGCCTTTGGGGGGGCACAGCACAGTTGTCAGCCGCTGGATAGCTCCGTATCCAGCGGCCGGCGGGCCTCCAGTCTCTGCTCCGGGAGTGTCGGTTCATCACTGTAGTTCCCGGTCAGCCCGCCCGCCCGCATCAGCCCCGGCTCTCTAATCGGCCGCCGCTTGTTCCTGAAAGGGGTCCTCTGGAGGCCCCCACGATCATGCAGACGTGGCCACCTAAACAGGCACTGTAGAGAACCACCCGCAGGGGCCCTCCAGAGGACCCACTTCACAGCGAGCGGCAACCAATTAGAGAGCCGGGTCTGATGCGGACGGGCTGACCGGGAGCTGCGGTGACGGACCCCCCACCCCCCTCGCTACGCCACTCGCCGGGAGTGTGCAGAAAGGCGGCAGAGGGATGGAGCAGCTGCGGCCCAGGGTCCAGGGAGCCCCACTGACCACCAGGCTAAGGTAAGGTGACTTTTTTTAAAATACAATTTTAAATGTTTTATTATTTTATGTTACCGGGGCATTTTTAAATGTCCCGGGAACATAAAATAAAACTTTTTTTTTTTAATACTCACCTGATCTGATTCACCGACAAGCGCAGCGTCCCGGCTCTCACGCTGTCATTATATGCATACAGAGCGTGCGGGTTACTATTTAAACCGGTGCGCTGTGTGCAGCTTCTGAAAAGATACGCTATTAGCGTAGCGGGAGCGATGCAAAATGCGCAGCAGGCTTCCCCGCTACGCTAATAGCGTATCTTCTCAGAAGCTGCACACAGCGCGCCGGTTTAAATAGTAACCCGCACGCTCTGTATGCATATAATGACAGCGTGAGAGTGGGGGACGCTGCGCTTGTCGGTCGTTACAGGGATCAGGTGAGTATTAAAGGGTTATTAAACCCTCTGGCTTTTTTGCATATATATAAGCCTAGCAAGCAGTAGATATATGTAAAAAGTTGAAGAAGAAAAAAAAAACGCTTTAACACGGTTTAAACTTACCCCGTCTTTGCCGCACGCTCCCGTCCAAAAATCCGAAACTGCTCAGGCAACCGCAAAGCATTTTGGGGCGGGCGCATGCGCAGTTCGGATTTTCGGCAGGGAGACGAGGAGAGACACAAGGTAAGTCTATGGACACGTACAGACATCCTGGGACAGGAAGTACCAGCATCTACAGAGGAGTAAGCGCTGGATCGGAGACCCGCCGCACCGCTGGAGGGACACCTGAAAACATCAGGAAAGAAGAAGATCGGATAAGAGACATCAGTTAAGGTAAGTGCTGGCATTTACATTGGGGGGAGGGGGAAAACATTTACTTTAATGTCACTTTAACCACTTCCGGGCTGCAGTATGTCTATAGACGTCGGCCTGCAGAAGTGGGTAAAACAAGAACAAGGCTGCTCCGGCAGCCATGCTCTTGGTACTGCTTTTAACAGCAGGCGATTGCTGTGTAACTTACAATCGATCTGGTGTCTGAACAGCCGCCGGATCGTTTGTACCGTGTGGTATCCCCTGTAATGGGTCTCCCCGCAATGATCAGAGAGAGATTCAGCTGCTTCCAGCCGCTGATCTCTCCTCCGATCACTGGACGCGGAGGTGCTGTGTATTACATCACTTCCGGTGTCACTGTACACAGTCTCCGGCTCTCAGAGCCAGGACAAGAAGCTGGGAAAGCAGATCTCGGCTTCCTCAGCTTGTTTGGGGTCTCTAGGTGACATTAGGGGTCTAAAAGACCCCTGATGCCTCCATAAAGAGGACCTGTCACACCCTATCTGCTATTACACAGGGTGCTTGTTAGTCCCCTATGTAATACCAATAGGGTTAGTGTACAAAAAAAAGTGTTTAAAAATGAATGTAACATAAAAAATAAAATAAAAACGGGAAATAAAATGTTTAAGTCCCCCGCCCGTAGCGCCTACGTGCGAAAAACGACAATTGTGCTGAACATGTTACATATCGCCTCGAACGTCGCAGTGAGAGCAATAATGCCATTTTTCTGCCGATACAGCAACGCATCCCTGCTTTCTTTCCTCCCCGCTGGGCGCTGCTCTGTGTCCCAGCGGGGAGGATAGAAAGTGGGAACCGGTCAAGCGCTGCGGGAGGAGAGCGCTGTGTTTGTTTTTGTTTTTTTGGTGGGGGGGGGGGGCCCAAAAAAAAATCTTGCACCAGGGCCCTTTGTTCCTTAGGTCTGCCACTGCCCTCCACCACCACCACCTTGGTTAAAGGCCATGCAGTAAATTATGGTCTAAAAACAATCTTCTATTTAAATCTGAAAAACAATTGGTTGGGATAGAGAATTTCAAAGCTGTAGTATTTGCCTCTAACACATGATAGCATTAAAACAAAACCTCATTTATAGAGATTAAATGTTGTGTTTCCTGTAAACTAGTTAAGATCTGTAGATGAGAGCAAATATGGCTGATGCAGTCAGCTGCACATGTATTCTAGCTATTGAATTAATCCAAAAAAAGATTAAATAAATGTAGTACACACAGACTTCCCAATCTTAATGCATAATCTGTGAATGGTGTGAGATCAAACTAGCAAAAAATACATTTGCTTCATAAAATGTTTTTGTTTAGTATCTTGGTGCAGCCCTTAGAATGCATTTTTCGTGAGAGCAATGCATTGCCCAGTCTGACATTGATCTTACAGGTCACCAGTAGAGAAAACTGTGGTAATTAGAAGGGCTGTCTGACATTGCCCTAAGTTAGTAATGTGCTACAGCTTGTTTTATTTTATAATTGTCTGATATCCTTAGCTTGATTAATTTCTCAAACTGAATAATAAATGTTTTGTCAAACTAGCCCTTAAGCTTGTACAAAGACGTCAGATCTTCAGCAGCGAAATGGATGCTGGGCAATAATGGTATGCAAAGAAGGGAGCTAAGCGCAGCTCCTGTGTACAGTGTTCAGAGCGCCTCTGTCTTCTCTTCATGAAAGAATCTGATTTAGCTTTTTCATAAAAATGTAGGCAGCTGGAGCTCAAAATGGATTTCTTCCTCCCTGCTGAGACTTTGGCTTTCCTCACCTGCCACATATCATTTCTGTTCCTTTGTAATTTTACCTGGCAATCTCCAGGGTTGTGATTTAAAATTAAAAGTAGCAGAGTTAGAGGAATAGAAGATGGTGGGGAATATGGTGGAGTTGCATGAAGCTCAAAACATCTTTTTACATGTATTTAGATTTTTATGTTTCAAGCAAACCAGTCATGCAAATTTGAAAATTAAATCGACCATTAAAGGGGAATTCCAGCTCAAGCCAGTGCCAAACATGTACTTTGTATTGTATACGATGACACAGCCCAACTTCTGCCCTAATATTGTGTTTAGTTTTGAACATTACAAAACGCATTCTGCACCTTCTGTATGAGCTTTCAAAAATATGTCTCTCTCTGGCATCAACCCATCTCAGGGACATCAACATTCTACACGTTCTCACTATTTCACGTCTTCTTTACCAACTTTAGAAACTATTGCAACACAATTTTGTTAATATTTGTTGCCCTGTCTTGCCCTTGTCTATGAAGGTTCTCATTTAATCCAGGTCATTGTATAGCATGTAGTAGTTATTCACATTCAACTGAACATCTTCTGTAATGTTGAAGGTGTTTTGCAGCTTCTCCAAGCTACTTTTTCAGTCCCAATGAGTCTCAGGAAGATATCCCGACATTAATATCCACACAGCATGTCCATTATGACATTTATATACATTTTATTGATATTTATATAGAACTCTAATACATACAGAAGTCTGAGATATATATATATATATATATATGACTTAGCTGTGAGACATGATTGGGCAGAGTCATCGTGACTTTGCCCAATCATGGCTCTATATTTGTACTGAGCCCTGATTGGCACAGTCTTGCACCTGACCGCAGGTCAGGTGCAAGACTGTAGCCAATTACCGTTTCGGACGGCGCAGTGCATTGTGGGATGTCCCACGGTCGAACAGACCGCGGACATCCCGTAATGTTCGGCGTTCGGTGAACGCTAGAACATGCTATGTTCGAGTCGAACATAGGTTCGACTCGAACGTGCAGCCCATCCCTAGTCACATATAGTCCAAAAAGGGTAATTTGCTATTCTGTACCTCTTCCCATGTACACTTGGGGGTTGTACAGGACACCGGGGCTGGGTCCTGGAAGGACGCTATATTTCCCCTCTGTTTGGACTGTGGTCCCTTAAAAGGATGAGACTACCCCCTTGGTTCTCCTGAACCGAAGGGGTCCTGGGGCCGAAGGATCGGCCGAAGCTACGGCCAGATCCTTCGGCAGCTTTGTGAATAGACCCCTTGGTGTAGTTGTCCCCGGTGTTTAAGTGTTCATTAAAAGCTTGTATTTTCAATGTTTTAATCTTGAACCACACACCTAAAAGTAGAACTATGAGGGGAGTGCTTTTCACTCATCCTCATAATTCTAGCCGACCTGTGACAATGAAACTGTCACAGGTCGGCTCAGTAGATCGGGAAGTGAGCGAACACATACCGGCGTTCGCTCAATTCTCGATTCTGTCACGGCAGAGCCAGCTGTCACTCACGCAGCTGGGCGGATCCAGACATAATTGTCGGGATCCGTTTCAGCTGCGTCGTCTCAGTATATTGTGGTATACTGAGCTTTGGGTAATGGGAGGACGCTAGTTTGTGTCCTCCCATTACCCTTCGGAGAACTATGGGGAAAAGCCCTAACCCCATAGTTCTCCTTTAACCATTGTTTTGGTGGTATTCTCCTGAAAGAGTTGAAGGCTCTTCTATTCACCTCCTCCATGTATAGGTTAGCTACTAGACATGCAAGTTTTGTTTCGTT
This sequence comes from Nanorana parkeri, assembly GCF_000935625.1. Lineage (NCBI taxonomy): Eukaryota > Metazoa > Chordata > Amphibia > Anura > Dicroglossidae > Nanorana > Nanorana parkeri. The sequence goes on along the minus strand of NW_017306371.1, from coordinate 255,828 downwards.
TCGAATGCAAATTTTGTACAAAATTTCGTCAATTCGGACATTGAGATGCATCTAAATATCCCAACACCAATGTGGCCGAATGCAAACAAAGGTTATTTTATGTTTGGATCATCTGAAATGTATTCTAAATTAAACTAAATTAGGTATGGCATAAGGCACGACAGAAGGCAATATGTGCAGAGGGTATGACAGCACAAACTATGTGCAGGATTGAAGTGTATGCAGAATTTGCAGTAGAGGAGCATGGAGGGTATGACAGCAGCTTGTATATGCAGATGAGAAGTACCGATGGCATGGCAGTGGGTAGGGGCATGGCAGTGGGTAGGGGCATAACTTCAAATAATGGGGCCCAATAGTAAAACTTTGGGGCCCCCTGGCTAACTCTCCCTGCAGTGGCTAGTAGTGTCAATTGTAACAATATGTGTTATTGACTGAGGTCTGAGACGCATGGGCTGCTATGGCTGTTGTGATGCAGTGGGTTGCATTTCCAAGAGAGGCATGTGGAGAATTTGATAGTGCACAGTATGTGCAGGAGAGGAGTTCAGAGAGTGTGAAAGTGAAGGCATTGTTTGAAAGAGGTTATGAAGACTGAAGGCTATAACAGTATACCCAATATGCAGGTAGGGTAAGTAGTAAATTGCAGGGAAAGGAGGGCAATGTGTCTGAGCATATCATAGGATTATTTTTTTTAATCAATTTTAAAAATATCAATATTTTTATCTACTGAGATGTTCTTATTTTGGAGATGCCTCTTCTGTGACTAGTGGATACAGAGATCAGAGATATAGAGTCAGCAATCTGGATCTGGACAAGAAACAACTAATCACTGATCTCCTACTACTTACCATCTTTAGTGGCTTCACTGCAGGATGGCTGTCAAACTGACATCTCAGTTCTGCAAATAAGGGGAACTCTTCCAGCATAATGTGCTTTAACAGCTGTTGCCACTCTTCTCTTCGGGAGTGATGAGAGTTACTCCTGAAATGCACACAGCAGCTCTGGCTGTCAAAACGGACAGCCCGGCCTTGCACATTACAACAAGTGACACTTTCCCAGTTAAATTTGAGTAAGGACTATGCCTTTAGTTCTCCTGAAATATACAGCAGGACTTTTCTGCCAAAGTGACAGCGGATATCAGCAATACCAGGGGGGTTCCATCCTCAGTGTTACATGGGCACCAGTGGCAGAAACTATAGCAGGGCTCAAATTGGGTTTGAGTATTAAGAAAGGTGGACCCCATTCCTTTCACCTACTGTTGCTGGAAGGATGCCTTAGGACACCTTCTGGAATTGCTCAACCCTGGAAGTTATATTTTAGTTAAAAATAGATTTCCCCGTCTTGGGTCTTGGGGGAGTGAAAGAATCCAGTGCTCGTCAGCACAGGTTATTGTACTTTGGGGGACCATAATTTTTGGGGAACCCCTCTGCGAACAACACCCAATACTAAAGCGCATGTTGCCTGATATATGGAAATACGAGCCTGCTGTGCTGGCTAGTTCTGGGTGGTGCACAAAAAATAAAAACAAAAAAATAACAACATGAAAAAACTGAACCTGTACTAAAAGCATAGGTTCAGCACCTTATATAAGCAAAAATGCACGGCTCGAAAAGCAAAGAAGCACTCTAAAATATAAATTCAGAACTTCAAAACTGGGAAATAGTTGAAATATTGTGTAGGGTGAAAAATGGGGGAATATTTGGTAAATTTCAGAATAAATGTATATTCGCTGAACGATAAATAAGATAAATAGTACAGTAAAGCACTTCCCATTAATAAAGAACACGTGTTGAGCGAATCTTGTTTAATTACATTTTACACAGACTAATCTTGTTTGATGCAATTTCAGGGGGTGGAACTTATTTAAAAACAGGCAAAATCACTGATAAATAGAGTGAATGTGGAAAACTTAATCTTGGTCAAAATGGGCAAATTTGCTATTGACACATAAAAATGGAACCTTAAAAGTAACTATGCTGTTATGCTAAAGGAAGCAAAGCAAAGGCTTCAATAGACATGGTGGAGATGTATTATCCCCTCCACACTTCCATTGATCATCTCAGATATGTTTCCAGATAACGTAGAATGGATAGTTAAGGGCTCTCTGGGAATAAGAGAATGCATTCACCAATTTGTTTATGTGTCCGAACAGATGCACTTAGCCGGTAGCACCTATTAAGTTCCTTGCTGTGTATTCATCAGCTATCCATGGAGTTTAGCTATCAGTCTCTCAGTTTTCAGTTGTGCTGTTAGTGCTTCATTATATCTGTTGCTAATCATACCTTGATTTGACGTAGATCCTAGCAGGCTGTTTTAATGCTTGATAGTTTGACCTCTGTGCAATATCTTTTTGAGTAACAGAATGGGGCATAAAATTAAATGCATGCTGCCACAAAGAAGGCTGGCTGTCCTATCCTCTCAGCACAGTAAACCATGACTCCTGGACATTGCCTGGTCCTGTTGTAACATAACCAATTACATCACATAGAAGGGTTCATGATACTTGCTTGCATATGAGAAGGATTTTAGAAACATTACAAGACACTAACAGACAAAAAAAATAAGATTGGTTTTGATGTCTGATTTTAGTGCCTCATGCATTTTTTAATTATCGTTCCATCATGCAAGCAAGAATCATGGACCCGTCTACTGTATGTGATGTAACACAATGGGGAAACTAAATAGTGTAGGCATATCCTACAAGGAACAACTATAGATGAATTCTGCAATTAGATTGCCCATAAACATCAGAGCCTGAAGGGGTTCCAGTCAGGTGACCAAACGGATTAAAGGGGGAGCTGACATGCATTAGTATTGTAGGAGGACTGCTGCACACTTCTGTCCAGGGTGGCTATACTGTATCGTATTATGTTTTTATTAGTAAAAAGTACATTTTTACCCACAATCATAACTTAGTACATATGTTGCAGAATGTACGCTGCATTAGAAGGAAGACAACTAACATAAAGACACCCCTGTACCTGAGTTTGTAGTCTAACATATCTGCTTACAACCATAAACCTGTGCTCAATATTTTCATAATATACACATTTCAAACTACCCCTAATACCGTAGTAAAAAAATGTGATAATTCAAAGAACATATTGTGACGTTTGAACATGCTATAAAAATGAAATCATCTTTGTTTGATACATTGGATTACTCATATTTGACAAAGATCAGAGGTCTTGGGTAATTTTGAATTACAGATATTGCTTCTTTTAAAGTTATTGGATCTTGTGTTTGCATTGGGGAGGTATGTAAATGGCAGAAGCAATATTACATACATTTATTACGGTGTCCTGCTTCGTAGGTGTTGATGCTCACAGAAAAGAGCTTGTTCAATATCACCTGTGTAAATAATCGTAGGTTAAATCAGTGCACCGTATGCCAGTAGAACTCCTCAGTGGCTTATAGCAGAATCATTTCTGTTCGTTCTTCCAGAGTAGCACTGCAAGAACAAGCTTCAAAGATTATTTAAAGTGACCTGTGTCATTTCTCCTCCTATGTCATCTAACAGTACATAGAGTGCACAGGGGCTGTCATAAGCTCTTTATTTCTCCCTGCCTCATATAACAGCTCTCTAGCAATCTCTAGAGAGCTGGTGTGAAATCTGTTGGGGGAATTTATCAAAACTGGAGCAGATGTGCATGGCAGCCAATCAGCTTCTCATTTCAGTTTGTTCAGTTAAGATTTGAAAATGAAAGAGGCTCATTGGTTGCCCAGCACATCTGCTCCAGATTTTGTCTGCTCCAGTTTTGATAAATTACCCTGTGTATGTATACAAATCCACTTTACCTCCTTTCACTTCCTTCATTTCTCCTTTCCACATTGGCTGAAGTTTTTATTTTATTTTTTTGTATAGGAATACCTTGTATTTTCTTTACTACCAGTGGCTGAACAGAGCAGTGGGGAAGCAAACAACAGGTAAGTATTGGTTGCTGGGGATGGGGCAACTGAAGCAAATCTTTTCCCGTACTGCATGTGCTGGGTGAGTAGGGGCGTGTGAGGGGGCTCCTGCGGCTCATGCGGCCTATCCTCACCCTGGGATCCTGGCCTGGGCGTCTGGAGCAGGTCAGCCATGCGCCCCGGACCCTCCCCTCAGGCCTCCAAGTCAGGCCAGTCCCCGGTCTGGGCCCGGTCTCTCCCAGTACTCACTGTCCCTGCCGAGCGGTCATCGGGCGAGTCTGGGCTCTCCTGTGCCTCCGGCGGTGAAGTGGGTGATGTGGGGGAGTCCGGAGGGGAGAAGTCTTGCAGGCGCTCCTCCGTCCCCTCTGCCGGGGAAGACGTGGGGGAGATCTCTGCCCACATGGAGCCGCGAGGCGCCATCTTGGATTCCGCCCGCGGGGCCTTAGGTCTCTCAAAGTACCCCTGGATCGACGCGGCGGCTTTCTTTTTTTACCCCTTCTGAGAGGATTTGTGAGCCGAGCGTGGGGGCCTATCCTTCCCCATGTGTGGATCGGTATGCCGCCTGATTGTCACTGGTAACTGCGGGTGGATCTCGGAGCTCTCTGAAAGCACGTCAGCTCACATAGCCAGTCAGCCACGCCCCCCCAGAGGAGCCTCTTAAAGAAGAAGGTACATTTCTGTGAGAGCCAGAACTCTTCTTTTAACAATTTAATTACAGAATAATTATATGCAGCATGTGTCTTGAGTACACAATACTGAGTCATACAATAAATATACATAATCTGCAAACATACCAGAATGATGCTAATTTATTGGCAGAGCTACATCAAGTTTAAAGTTATATTCTGGTCAAAATTGCAAAGCATACTGTACATAGAGCACACTCTACTGTATGTTTTGTGGACGTTTAGTGTTCCCTAAAACACACATGCAGCAGCCAGTACAGACATGCAGGGTCTCCCCGTCAGACACCCACTGTTTATGGTGCCCTGATTCAGGCTGTAGTCCCCTCACCCAGCAGGCTCCCCTTGCCCCCATCCAGGTGCAAAGGCCAGTGAACATGGGGAGTCCAGGTCATAGCAGAGCCTCCTCCTCCAGCACACACATACACACAGCATGGGAGGGGAGGCCATCCACCCAGCTCTTCTCTCCGTGTGACCCGCTCTGCGATCATCCAGCGCTCTGCTGTCATTGCTGAGATGTAAGGCCAGTGGTAGGAGTTTTGCAGCGCAGGACCTGCTCAAGGGGCAGCTGCTTTGGGCCCCACAACAATGAGTGGGCCCTGGGCAACTGCCCCTTTTGCCCTGCGTTAAAGACGGCCCTGTACGTGTAGACTATTTTAGTCTATTCTTAAAGTAAAATGATGATCTGATAACCTTTGCTCGTGATTATAGAAGACCTGATCCCAACTTCACCCACCGAGGTCTGCTTGCTACCTCTCTAAAATAGAAAATACAATGTAAACTATGTAACTACTCAAAATGTTTTTTATTCTACAGCTACCAATCACTTGCATTGGTGGTTCAATTGTGTTTAGTGATACAAGAAGTATAGAGAGAATATACAGAGATACACAGCACATGGTTAAAGCACACCTTGGCTTTGTCAATGCAAGATAAAGGGGTCTATTCACGAAGCTGCCGAGGGCAGCTGAGTGAATGACCGATCTGAAGTGAAGTGAGCCGAACACTGTTCGGCTATTCACTTCAGGCTGGTACGGCTAATTTCAGCCGTACATCGGCTGAAATCAGCCGTACATCGGCTTGCTTCGTGTGGCTTCGGGTCGGCCGAACATGCTCAGCAGAGGGGCCTAACGCACGCGAGACAGGGTTGAGAGGAGGCCCAGATGACCCTGCAGGGCGCCATCCACCTGCAGCTGCATCAGAATCGTCGCCGGGCGTGGAGGATTCGGATTTTGTGTCCTGGCGAGAGTGCCTCAAACACATTCCCACCAAGAAGGACTTTAAACTCCTGATCCATGAAGTGAGGGAGACCTGTCGATCGGAAATCCAGCTCCTGCACGCTGATTTTCAACAACTGACTCAAAGAGTCGAGGGCTTAGATGAGGAAGTCCATTTCTGCAAAAAAAGATGTTTTCCACCTTCAATCTCAATTTGTGTCCCAAGCTGCCACTATTCGTGATCTGCAACGCCATGTTGAAGACCTGGACAACAGGGACCGTCGCAACAATTTACGTATCAGAGTCCTACCAGAAGCTACGGGCCCGGAGGACTTGCAGGAGGTTCTTCAAACCATCTTCTCCAACATCCTGGGCTGGCCCTCATCCCGCAGGGTTGAGCAAGATCGGGCACACAGGGCCCTTCGCCCACGGGGTAGCTCAGCGCAACCCCGAGATGTCATTTGCAGGGTCCACTATTTTGCAGTAAAAGAGGAAATACTCCACAATGCTCGTGTTATGAACTCGATTGAATTTGATGGGGCGCCTCTACAAGTCTTCCCGGATCTGTCCTGGGTCACTCTACAACAGAGAAGGATCCTCCATCTTCTTCTGACCCTACTGTGTGCCAATAATATATCCTACAGGTGGGGTTTCCCCTTCAGCCTCACGGCTCAACGTGAGGGCAAGAGGGCCACCTTACGCTTCCCGGAGGACCTCCCGTCCTTCTGTGCAGACCTGCACATATCGTGCCCTACACTTCCAGGATGGGATCCCTTGCCCAAGCTGGGGCCTGAACCCCCTGTATGGCAGAAAGTTACTCCGCATAAGAGGATGCCGCGCGGAACCGTTCCCCCAGAGACTCCGTCTCGTCGCACAAGAGAGCCGTCCACCCCGGGGAAATTGGACCTTGTAATCGGTTGGGCCGTGATGCCTCTTTTTTTCCCCTCATTACAGGCCTATGGGCCCTGTTCAGATGTGTGGACCTTTCACTACCAAGTTGTTATACATGCTATGTCATGATTTATGCGAATGTCGCCTGATGTTATGTTATGCCATATAGGCGGGTGGTCTCTCATGGCTGCTTGGCTTCCTAGATACCCTACTTCTCGTTACCTAGGATAACCCAACAACAGGGTTTGTTGCTCCTGGGTATTTGTGTGTGATATCTCTCCGGCTAGGTTGGTTGCTTTTGCCCCAACCTACCTGGAGACCGAATGTACCCATTTTTCTGGTTATTTGATATTTGTCTGTGCAGTATTTTTTTTTGCTTCATAGTGTTTACATAGTTATTGGTTTCTCAAAACTAACATGTCTTTTTATTATGTGTTCCAGTGGCTTTCTTTTCTTCTTCATCTTCTCTTCATTCCTCTTCTCCTTTTCTTACCCTCTGCTCGTACCAGCCTTGTCCTCGCTTCCTCCGAATGGTGGATTCCCTGGCCGCAGACGCGCGGTAGCCTGAGTGAGTACCACACTTTGTTTTTGGGTTCCGCATTGGGATTTTGCAAGCCTGCTCTCTGGTCTCTCTATGGCAGGCCCCTCAGATTATAAATTAATCTCCCTTAATGTCAAGGGACTTAACTCCCCATTTAAACGTAACTTAGCTTTGAGAGAGTTTAGAGCCTCCAAAGCAGACATTATCCTTTTGCAGGAGACGCACTTTAAACCAGGGAGTTCCTTTAACTTTGCCTCTAAATGGTTTCCTAGATCTTATGCCTCATCATTTTCTTCCAAGCGATCAGGGCCATTTTACTCACTGACTCATGTCCCTTTCAGCCCATCAAAGTACTGATAGACAAAATAGGTAGATACATTATCCTACATGGGACGTGGATGGGTACCCCCTTCACCCTCTGCAATGTGTATGCCCCCAACGTACACCAGAGACAGTTTCTGCAGCGGGTATTCTCCAAACTCCAGAAATTGCCCCAAGGATATGTGGTTGTTGGGGGAGATTTCAACGTGACTTTCTCCACCTCCCTTGACCATCTCCCATCTCCAGGCAGATCCACCCCCAGACAGACAGAGGCTATGTCTAGACAGCTCCGCAAACTGGTCCGCCAACATTCCCTTTTTGATTCCTGGAGGGTGGTCCACCCTGTGGAAAAGAGGTACACATTTTACTCTTCAGCCCATGGCTCTCACTCCAGACTTGATTACTTCCTGTTGAATCCGTTCTCCGGAACATGGTCTCGGACGATTTGGGACCTATTTCCTGGTCAGACCATGCTCCCATCGAGTTGTCCATTCGTATCAATCCATCGTGGATTCGCAGCTGTCACTGGACCTTGAACGAGGGTTTGTTGAAGGGGGAGGACACTAGGGGTGCTATTGAATCGGCCTTGAGGAGTTATTTTGAACTGAATGAGGGATCTGTACGAGAGTTGTCAACCTTATGGGAGGCTCACAAACCAACGGTCAGGGGACACTGTACTGCAGTGGCCTCCAAACTTAAGATCGTATGGCTGCTATACTCAACTCCAAGGTTCAGCTTCTTGAGGCTGAACACGGTCTGGCGGCCTCCCCCTCCAAACCTCTACTGCGTAAGGTGCTGCGGTTGAGGGCGCAACTGCAGAGCCTCTATGTCCATAAGACCGAGGCCTCCATGCTGTACCTACGACAGAAATATTACGAGAAGGGGAACAAGGCCCACACTCTTCTGGCCCATAAGTTGCGGGCAGAGGCAAATCTGAAAGGGGTTTCTGCGGTGCGCGACTCCGGGGGTACGTTGCACCACCACCCACAAAAAATAGCGGATATCTTCCAGACTTTCAATGAATCTCTATACAACCTCCCGGACGGGGCCTTTACTGGTGGTGGTGCGGTCCTGGACTCGCGCATTCGGGAATACCTGAGCTCCTGTGCGCTGCCTGTGCTCTCGCCTGAGAATAGGGCTAAACTGAACGCCCCCATGGAGGAGGAGGAGGTTAGGAAAACGATCGCCTCCCTTCCATCGGGTAAGTCGCCGGGACCTGACAGGTTCTCTTACCTATACTACAAGACCTACTTGCACTTGCTATCCCCATACTTTACGAGACTTTATAACCAATTCTTAGGGGGTCACCCTATCCCGTCCTCCTTTTTACAATCCTATCTCATAGTAATTCCCAAGCCGGACAAGGACGATACCCTATGTGCCAACTATCGACCCATAGCGCTTCTGAATTCTGACTACAAAATATTCATTAAAATATTGGCAAATAGACTTTGTCTTTCTGCCTAGATTGGTTCATGGGGACCAGGTGGGCTTTGTACTGGGGAGACAAGGTTAACATTATTGACATTGCGAACCGCACAGGGAAGGATATGGTCTTGCTCAGTTTAGATGCGGAGAAGACCTTTGACAGGCTTGGGTGGCCTTTCCTGCGATCCCTTCTGGACCGTATTGGAGTGGTGGGGGCGTTTGCTACGGCCATTGCCTCTCTCTATTCTACGACCTCGGCATCCATAAAATTAAAGGGGGCTATGTCACCTGTCTTTCCGATCCGTAATGGTTCTAGACAGGGGTGCCCGCTTTCTCCACTCCTATTTGTGCTGTGTATAGAGGCTCTGGCTGCTAGGATCCGGTCCTCACCTGGCATATCGGGACTGGCTTTGGGCAAACAGGAATTTAAAATGGCGCTCTTCGCGGATGACGTGATCCTTACGCTTTCGACCCGGAGCGCTCGCTGAACCATTTACACCAAGAGCTTAAGCTTTTCTCGAGTCTGTCTGGCTATAAGTATATAATACTGTGTGCCCCCAAACACCGGGGTGGCTTGGCGCTACCTAACATCTCTCGCTATTACGCGGCAGCCCAACTGAGAGCCGTGCCTCTCTGGAGTGCTATGGTTCCTCACGCGGTATGGGGTACAATTGAGTCTCTGTGGCTTGCACCAACCCATCTTAATTCCCTCCTGTGGGCGTTGCAGACCTCTCCACCGTCCTCCTCCCTGTTAATGTCCATGAGATGCACCAGAAATGTGTGGCTCAGGTATCGATCTACTTTTCACTTGACCACTCCTCAGTCCCCCATGACCTAGTTCCTGTACAACCCATCTCTCCCAGTCAGCCTTGAGAGAAGGTGGGCGTTGCCCTGGGCGGAACAACATCTCTTTCGTTATAGGGATATTATTGATTCCAGAACCGGGGTCCTAAGATCCTTCCCCTATCTCCGGGAGAAGCACCAACTTCCCTCCCACTCCCTTTATGCCTACATACAGGTTCAACATTTTGCCCAGGCCATCAAAAAAAAACGGACATTCTCAAAATGTACTCCATTTGAATCCCTGTGTGCGGGGTTCTCTTCCTCCAGGGTTTTGATCTCCACAATTTACGCTTTACTGGGAGAGGAGAAACCAGGGGAGTTCACGAGATACTCTTACATGAAGCGTTGGGAGGAGCTGTTGGGAATACCCATTACGGAGGAGCAGTGGGAGAGCATGTGGAGGGTGGCCTCGACCTCCTCTATCTGTTCTACTTACAAAGAAAGTCAATACAAAGTGTTGTATCACTGGTATCATACTCCCAAATTCCTACATCGAGTTTTTCCCGATGTCTCCTCCCTCTGCTGGCGTTGTGGGTCCCGAACTGGTTCTCTTTTCCATATATTTTGGCAGTGTGGGCGGATCAAACCGTTCTGGAGGAATGTGCAGGCAGTGCTGGAGACTCTTCTCCGCTGTACAGTGCCATTGGATCCACTACATTTCCTGCTGGGACTTTCCCTGGTAGGGCTCCATAGATACGACAAAAAACTGGCATCGCATGTGTTGACCGCGGCTAGATGCCTTATAGCCCTCCACTGGAAGCTAAGCACCCCACCCTCGGACCTGGATCTCTACGCCAGAATAAAGGATGTGCAAAAATTGCAATACTTGACTGCCAGGCTAAATAACACGTGGAGGCTCCACAACAAGGTGTGGGAGTCCTGGGATAGAGTGCCTCAAACACATTCCCACCAAGAAGGACTTTAAACTCCTGATCCATGAAGTGAGGGAGACCTGTCGATCGGAAATCCAGCTCCTGCACGCCGATTTTCAACAACTGACTCAAAGAGTCGAGGGCTTAGATGAGGAAGTCCATTTCTGCAAAAAAGATGTTTTCCACCTTCAATCTCAATTTGTGTCCCAAGCTGCCACTATTCGTGATCTGCAACGCCATGTTGAAGACCTGGACAACAGGGGCCGTCGCAACAATTTACGTATCAGAGGCCTACCAGAAGCTACGGGCCCGGAGGACTTGCAGGAGGTTCTTCAAACCATCTTCTCCAACATCCTGGGCTGGCCCCCATCCCGCAGGGTTGAGCTAGATCGGGCACACAGGGCCCCTCGCCCGCGGGGTAGCTCAGCGCAACCCCGAGATGTCATTTGCAGGGTCCACTATTTTGCAGTAAAAGAGGAAATACTCCACAAAGCTCGTGTTATGAACTCGATTGAATTTGATGGGGCGCCTCTACAAGTCTTCCCGGATCTGTCCTGGGTCACTCTACAACAGAGAAGGATCCTCCACCCTCTTCTGACCCTACTGCGTGACAATAATATACCCTACAGGTGGGGTTTCCCCTTCAGCCTCACGGCTCAACGTGAGGGCAAGAGGGCCACCTTACGCTTCCCGGAGGACCTCCCGTCCTTCTGTGCAGACCTGCACATATCGTGCCCTACACTTCCAGGATGGGATCCCTTGCCCAAGCTGGGGCCTGAACCCCTTGTATGGCAGAAAGTTACTCCGCATAAGAGGATGGAACCGTTCCCCCAGAGACCCCGTCTCGTCGCACAAGAGAGCCGTCCACCCCGGGGATGCCTACCCCCAGACGTAACCGTTGAGGTGGCTTCAGTGACCTTCCCGGTGTCCATCACCGTTTGGGCCGTGATGCCTCTTTTTTTCCCCTCATTACAGGCCTATGGGCCCTGTTCAGATGTGTGGACCTTTCACTACCAAGTTGTTATACATGCTATGTCATGATTTATGCGAATGTCGCCTGATGTTATGTTATGCCATATAGGCGGGTGGTCTCTCATGGCTGCTTGGCTTCCTAGATACCCTACTTCTCGTTACCTAGGATAACCCAACAACAGGGTTTGTTGCTCCTGGGTATTTGTGTGTGATATCTCTCCGGCTAGGTTGGTTGCTTTTGCCCCAACCCACCTGGAGACCGAATGTACCCATTTTTCTGGTTATTTGATATTTGTCTGAGCAGTATTTTTTTTTTTGCTTCATAGTGTTTACATAGTTATTGGTTTCTCAAAACTAACATGTCTTTTTATTATGTGTTCCAGTGGATTTCTCTTCTTCTTCATCTTCTCTTCATTCCTCTTCTCCTTTTCTTACCCTCTGCTCGTACCAGCCTTGTCCTCGCTTCCTCCGAATGGTGGATTCCCTGGCCGCAGACGCACGGTAGCCTGAGTGAGTACCACGCTTTGTTTTTGGGTTCCACATTGGGATTTCGCAAACCTTCTCCCTGGTCTCTCTATGGCAGGCCCCTCAGATTATACATTAATCTCCCTTAATGTCAAGGGACTTAACTCCCCATTTAAACGTAAATTAGCTTTGAGAGAGTTTAGAGCCTCCAAAAGCAGACATTATCCTTTTGCAGGAGACGCACTTTAAACCGGGGAGTTCCTTTAACTTTGCCTCTAAATGGTTCCCTAGATCTTACGTCTCATCATTTTCTTCCAAGCGATCAGGGGTGGCCATTTTACTCACTGACTCATGTCCCTTTCAGCCCACCAACGTACTGATAGACAAAATAGGTAGATACATTATCCTGCATGGGACGTGGATGGGTACCCCCTTCACCCTCTGCAATGTGTATGCCCCCAACGTGCACCAGAGACAGTTTCTGCAGCGGGTATTCTCCAGACTCCAGAACTTGCCCCAAGGATATGTGGTTGTTGGGGGAGATTTTAACGTGACTTTCTCTGCCTCCCTTGACCACCTCCCATCTACGGGCAGATCCACCCCCAGACAGACGGAGGCTATGTCTAGACAGTTCCGCAAACTGGTCCGCCAACATTCCCTTTTTGATTCCTGGAGGGTGGTCCACCCTGGGGAAAAGGAGGTACACATTTTACTCTTCAGCCCATGGCTCTCACTCCAGACTTGATTACTTCCTGGTGAATACCCCAATTCTCCGGAACATGGTCTCGGCCGATTTGGGACCTATTTCCTGGTCAGACCATGCTCCCATCGAGTTGTCCATTCGTATCGATCCATCGTGGATTCGCAGCTGTCACTGGACCTTGAACGAGGGTTTGTTGAAGGGGGAGGACACTAGGGGTGCTATTGAATCGGCCTTGAGGAGTTATTTTGAACTGAATGAGGGATCTGTACGAGAGTTGTCAACCTTATGGGAGGCTCACAAACCAACGGTCAGGGGACACTGTATTGCGGTGGCCTCCAAACTTAAGAAAGACCGTATGGCTGCTATACTCAACTCCAAGGTTCAGCTTCTTGAGGCTGAACGCGGTCTGGCGGCCTCCCCCTCCAAACCTCTACTGCGTACGGTGCTGCGGTTGAGGGCGCAACTGCAGAGCCGCTATGTCCATAAGACCGAGGCCTCCATGCTGTACCTACGACAGAAATATTACGAGAAGGGGAACAAGGCCCACACTCTGCTGGCCCGTAAGTTGCGGGCAGAAGCAAATCTGAAAGGGGTTTTACAGAAATATTACGAGAAGGGGAACAAGGCCCACACTCTTCTGGCCCATAAGTTGCGGGCAGAGGCAAATCTGAAAGGGGTTTCTGCGGTGCGCGACTCCGGGGGTACGTTGCACCACCACCCACAAAAAATAGCGGATATCTTCCAGACTTTCAATGAATCTCTATACAACCTCCCGGACGGGGCCTTTACTGGTGGTGGTGCGGTCCTGGACTCGCGCATTCGGGAATACCTGAGCTCCTGTGCGCTGCCTGTGCTCTCGCCTGAGAATAGGGCTAAACTGAACGCCCCCATGGAGGAGGAGGAGGTTAGGAAAACGATCGCCTCCCTTCCATCGGGTAGGTCGCCGGGACCTGACAGGTTCTCTTACCTATACTACAAGACCTACTTGCACTTGCTATCCCCATACTTTACGAGACTTTATAACCAATTCTTAGGGGGTCACCCTATCCCGTCCTCCTTTTTACAATCCTATCTCATAGTAATTCCCAAGCCGGACAAGGACGATACCCTATGTGCCAACTATCGACCCATAGCGCTTCTGAATTCTGACTACAAAATATTCATTAAAATATTGGCAAATAGACTTTGTCTTTCTGCCTAGATTGGTTCATGGGGACCAGGTGGGCTTTGTACTGGGGAGACAAGGTTAACATTATTGACATTGCGAACCGCACAGGGAAGGATATGGTCTTGCTCAGTTTAGATGCGGAGAAGACCTTTGACAGGCTTGGGTGGCCTTTCCTGCGATCCCTTCTGGACCGTATTGGAGTGGTGGGGGCGTTTGCTACGGCCATTGCCTCTCTCTATTCTACGACCTCGGCATCCATAAAATTAAAGGGGGCTATGTCACCTGTCTTTCCGATCCGTAATGGTTCTAGACAGGGGTGCCCGCTTTCTCCACTCCTATTTGTGCTGTGTATAGAGGCTCTGGCTGCTAGGATCCGGTCCTCACCTGACATATCGGGACTGGCTTTGGGCAAACAGGAATTTAAAATGTGGAATCTAGCTATGCATTCCTATGGCAACATTTTTTTTTTTAGCTGTCACTGCTAGCTCCCCACAATCATTTTCTATTTATTTTTTTTGTACTTTAAACAATTTTTCTGCTCTGCTCGGTCCCACAGAGGGACTGAGCAGAACAGCCGAGCCAAATGCCGCTGAGACGCGTTCGGCTATTTACTCACTGCTGTTCGGCATCTATAAGAATAGACCGAACAGCAGCGAGTAGCCTGCCGGAGGTTCGGCTTAGCCGATCCAGATGTTTGTTCGGCTGAGTCGAACCCTTCTGCACTTCGGGTCGGCCGGACATGCTGAGCATGTTCGGCCGACCCGAAGCCACCCGATGTACGGCTGATTTCAGCCGTACCAGCCTGAAGTGAATAGCCGAACAGCATGTCGGCTCACTTCGCTTCAGGTTGGTCGTTCACTCGGCTGCCTACGGCAGCTTAGTGAATAGACCCCATAGTATATAACACTAATAAAATTAGTATGCATTCTCCATGCAATTCCCTTATTATTGCGACAATAAAATAGAGAAGACTGAGGTAGTGATTTCAGAACATATTGTAGGTACAACTTTTATGGATGCATGAAAAAGGAACTATATTGGTTACAGACATCTCTTGGGTTCAGATTTCAGAATCCAACAGTCAGAAAAGAAAATGATGAATGGTGGATTCCATTTTATCTTGTGATAAGAAGACAATACAGCATTATTTGGGACCAATTTAGAAATGACAGACATGAGAATATTTCTTTCACAGGGCTCCTTGTAAGACTTTGTCATTCTTTTTCATTTATCTACCTTTAAGGACTTACCTCCCATATTGCCCTAAATTTTATAGGACCCAGGACTGTAAGTAAATATTTTTTCCTCATACCACCCAAATATTTAAATATGGATCATGGCTTCATTTTTCAGATATCATGGAGCATCTTATACCTGGCAAAGTAGCATTCTAACTGGTACATTAGGAAAAAGAGTATGATGTTCAAAGAGTACATGTGCATCTTCTTTAGAGAAGCTGGAAAAAAATAAAAACATCACCTGTTAGCCATTCATGAAGACTAGATTGATTAATGAATGGTAAAATTCCTAAAGTTTGCCTACAATTTAGCAGAAACCTAATTTTGCAAAGCTAATAGGAAGGAGATGTAAATATTGTACTTGTCTCTCTTAGTGATAAAGGTTATTTTATGCTCTAGGAGTGTCATGTTTAGGTTCTAATCTTATCAGTGTTACTCCAAGCTGTATCCATGTTTTCCATATATTAGATATTAGATCGAAGAAGAGTAAGCTTGGACAGGGCTTTTATTCAATATGTCAGATCACTTTAAGCTGCTTTTGCAACATGAATATGCAACTTGTATGAGGCCTAATGGTAGGAGAGGTTTAGATTAATTGGTTCCAATGCTGAGATTAATCTTATTCCTTCAGAAATGTCTGCCTTATTTGTCCAATTCCTATACACTACATTATTTTGAAAAATAAAACACTTTGGGGTTTATTTATAAAAGTTTCTTCCGGCGTATACTCGGGTGGATGCCATTCACACATCACTAGCACCCCTCAAATGGCACTGACAAGAATTTATAGGAACTTTTTTAAATGCACCCCTTTAACTCTAAACAAACATTATATATGGGTGTGATTTACTTTGGATCAGTGCATGGTAGGGTTAAAAAGATACCTTTTGGAGAATACATGTTCTTAATTTTGTTGTATACATCAGTCCAATCTTCAAGTAACTGCTAAGTGGCCAGCAATGTACCACCTAAGTACTTTTAAAACCAGACCGCATTTATTTCCACTTACTCGGCCTCTTGAAACATGAAGCTTGACATTTTCTACTAAGATCAATACAATCTTTATATTTTACTGATTCAGACTCTGGGCTGTTGTATTATTCATCTTTTGTTGCAGTATCACTTTCTGGATAAAAAAAAATTGTTGCTGCCAGCGAATTGTGGAACCAAGAGCCCCACATTAAACAATCTGAAATCTCCTTTATTGTCTACCATTATCTCTTCTCTGCTGTCATAGGGCTTAAGCTTTGATCATTTGTTTTATAGCCCTTCTCAGATGTCACAAAACAAATATTTTATCATGAGAAGTCAATGCTTTTATTTCAATTTTAGGCCCTAACAAAACCACAAGCTAGATATCTGCTAAGTGATTTATTTACTGTGGTCTCCTGCAGCAAAGTGTACAAATGTTTATTTCTCTGAGGACATGTGCAGTTTGTGACATATTATAGAGTGGTTAAAAATCAAGAACTGTAAAAAGGTATTTTTTTGGTACAATAGTTTGGGTGTTCTTTTTTCCCCCTGGTGTGACAGAAAGACAACAATCCTCAATTTTTTTTAGCAGAACTTTTTCAGTCGTGTATGCCTAATAGAGGGTCAGTAAGCAGATATCAGAAGGAAAAAGATATGTGAAAAAAAGAATTGTGCTTTACTGTATAAAATACAAATGCAATGCACAGCAGGTATCTAATGGTAAAGAGCAGTTATGTTTCTGTAAGAGGGTGAATTGGTGTTCCCCCTATGAAGGTGGTGTATGCTGCGAACCTCCACAGGTGATGGTTAAGACTGTATTTGTACTTATAGCCCCCTACACCAATTGATTTGTGCCACCCTCTCTTACGGCAATCACCTGACTGCTATATGTTTTGTTATATATTCATCTGGTCAACCTTTGCATTACAGTAACAAGGTAATAGGTTATAGCCACAGTTGTACCAATGTAGGAACATCCTGGGATATCTATTGGAGGCATTTAGTCTACGTACAAATCAGAACAAATTCAGAGGTCTACCACGAAAAGTGCAGCTCAGCTGAAAAACAAACATGCTGCAAATGCAGAGAAAAATGCAATAAACGCATCAGTGAATCAAAATTCGTCTTTCAGTGATCACATTGTAAATTTGATTGATTACCATGGGTTACTGCTTATTCGACTGTGTATTTAAATAGATTTAAAGACCATTTATGATTTACTGCGGTGGTATGGTGCAGGCTTGCATCTAAATTTTTATTAGTTAATAATCTTATATATGTCTGTATTGGTACCAACTAGGTCCCAGCCTCGGCTTTCCACCTATTCGCTATAACTATCTTTAAGAAATATCACTGCTTTTCTTCACAATGCCTATACAATTCACACATTTCTTCTTTGTCTGCAGCACAGTGTAGTAACCCTGCTTCATGTCGGAGGAAATATTTCTACTTCCATTTCCTAAATGCTCTACTTATGATGGAGGCTGTCTGCTACAGCCATTGATTAAGTCACCTGCTGTGCCTGTATGTCATTAAGGACTGCTACTCTCATATCAGAGCTGAAGAATCCTAGATCTGACATCACACTGTGGTTGTATTCTTTATACTTTTATATATTTGGACAGAATAGAAAATTGATTACAGAGTTAATGCTCAGCCTAAAGGAGCAAGGAAACATCAAATAGGCTGTATTGTTGAAGCTTTTCTTGGTCTCCATGGCGACTGGACAGTAATGGAGGAAAACGACGGAGGTTCAGAATAGGGAGTTTGTCTCAGATGCAGTTTTTAGACAGATAGCAAAACACTAAAGATTTTTTATAGAAATATGTGTTTTATCCATAAAAACATCAGCTTGACAACATCTAAAGTAAACTAGCACTTTGCATTAGATGCCAAATTGTCTGGATGTGGCATTGCTAAGGGAAGCAGTACTTACTATTGGTTCAGTAAAAAGTGCGCTACAGTTTTAGGGTAACAAAAACATTTTGTAAATTGTGCCTGAATAAAGAAAGAAAGCTTTCAAATATGTGTAGTGTAGAGAAGAGGGAGACATTAAAAATTAGACATGTAACCTCACAAAAAAAATTGTTTTAGCTTCGTATCGATTCAGATTTTTTTCTTTATTTCCGATCTGAAGTTCCATTCACTTCGTTTTCCATTTTGGATCAATCCACGTTTTTTAGTTATTCATTTCAGATCTACTGTATTTGGGCAGATTCTTTAATTAAACATGAACTTGGTTTATTTTTTTTATTTTTTTTTTTAAATAATTTTAGTTCTGCACTGTTCATCTTAGCCCGTTCTAGTCCATACTGGCCATCTCAGTTTATATGGGTCATCTTCGCCTCAACTGGTCATCTTAGTCCATACTGATCATTTTAGACTGCACTGGTCATCTTATTCCATACTGGTAATTTTAGTCCGTAGTGGTCATTTTGTAACCTGCAAAAAAATGGTTTTGTCTCTATGATTTGGATTTTTTATTTATTCCCTTTCTGGGGTGTTAAATGTTTTCGGTTCTGAATCATAGAACAAAAACTCCAAACCAAAAAAAATCTGATTGGCCAGAGAACACATGTGTGATTTAGTTTCATTTTAAATGAAATTCAGACAAAATTTGGAACAAAAATGTAGAGGGTTATTTACTAAGCAGCCAAGAGAATGCCCAAGCCGAAGTGAATTGAGCTAAATGACGTTCAGCTATTCACTTCAGCTCAATACATCACCTAAAATGATGGTTCTAATTTATTATAGAGCTTGCAATGTCATTACTATTTGCTTCCTAGCCTAACATTTTCCTGCAGGGCTTTGTATGCTAATAAAGTCCATTAAATACTACTGATCTGTCAGTGAGTTTTGGGGCCAATCAGGGTGGGTCATCATTTTGACAAAGTACAAGGTATCTGAAACATGCCATACTGTGTGCTGTTTTAATAATTATTTCAGAATACATGGAGTGTTATTCACGAAGGAGCCAAAGGATCAAGCCAAAGCATCGGCTAATCCTTCGTCTCAGAGCCCTCTTTTTCTGCTGAACCGGAGGGCTGCTGTACGGACTATTCACAATGAGGACACTGACCTGAGGACACTGGGCTGTCATTGAATGACAACTGGGCGGAGCTGGCAGGTGCCGAATGTAAACAGTAAACTCTGCCCAATTGTTTCCATTTTGCTGAAATCTGTCAGTCATTTTGTGGCGGGATGTGGATGGGTCGGCGGCTGTTGGGCTTTTTTTTGTTTTGACAAATCGCCATCGTCGTGGACAATGCTTGACATCGTGTTTGACCTTAGGATTACGTTGTTGGATCCATTTTTGGGATTTTTTTAAATAAAAGGAATTGTCAAAAATCTTTTTTTTCAATTACATTTTTTTTTCAAAAGTCTGGTGTGTTTATTTATATTTTTAGTTAACCTTTTAGTGAGTGAGTAGGAGTACAAGTACCCCTTACTCATTCACAAGGGGAGCCACATCTGGAAGCCCATTTATTAAAGGGGGTACCCCGATGCAAACAAGCCCCCCTGCCCGCAGACTCCCACAACCAATAACATTTTTTTTCTTTTTCTTTACATTTTTAAAAATTATTTATCATTTTTTTTTCTTTTGTTTACATTTTTTTTATTCTGCTGGCTACCTCGGAGGTAACAAGCAGAATAACCGAGCTGAATGCCTCTCGGTGGCATTCAGCTATTTACTTACTGTCATTTAGCCCCTATGACAATAGGGGCTAATGGCAGTGAGGGAACTGTCGAAGGTTTGGCTCCACCGATCCAGATGTTGTATCGGCTGAGTCGAATATCTAAAACAGCATTTGGTTCACTTCACTTCGGCTCGGTTATTCACTCGGCTGCCTTCGGTAAACTAGGTAAAATGAAATAAGCACAGCTTTACTTTATTCACTAAACAAATTGGACATTCATTCACTTTGCAATGAGAAATGTCTTTTATCCCGGGATTAAAGGTGAGAGGTCAGGAGGGGGGAGATGGCGGCACTCGCGATTGGGGGGGGCACTCCGAAATTCACGCCATACAACCGATTGGTGGCTACAGAGCCGCTGATCGGTTGTATGTGAAACAGCCGTTGACGGCTGTAGTAACGAGCGGGTCTTTCCTGCCCGTGGGGGCGCGAGCGGGAAAAAGATGCGAGTCTGTCGTCCGGCCGTTTTTTCTTAACGGGCGGACGGCAAGAGGTTAAGTAATCACTCCAATGACATAATTCACATAAAGAGTGCATTGTTTCAAACCACCTTGGAAACTGTTCACTTAGCAAACTAAATGTTTACTTTATGGAGTGTATGTTAATTGAGCTCTGTAAATAAGGTGAAGCGTTGTTCATTTATAATCAACCAGTTATGTGCTAGCAAGTCTCATGATTGGGTATTTAAACTGAACACAGCTTTATCTTATTTACTAACATTCACTTTCTTTTAGACCCCCTTTACATTACTTCAAGCCTTTGCGGTGCATTGATGCATATTATGTTGCTCATTAACGTGTGTTGCATTAATGTGTCCCATACATGATCAAAGGGCTACCAACACAAAACAATGGACCAAAAATTGGACATGTCTTTTTTTTAATTCAGCAGACATGGCGTTAGCATTGTTGTGCATTCAAGCCAACTGTAACTGAGGTGCCATTCTAAATGAATGCCTCAACAATGCAATGCATGCTAAAGTGTATGTATAGAGAGGGGAGAAGTCAAAAACCCTGTCAGATTATGTTTTGCTGTGCATGTTCTATTTGGCAAATTTCCCTTCACTTCCTATCCCAGAGACACAACAGGAAATCTCAGAAAGTAAGGGGAATTCCTCCTCTCAGACAGTTGTCACCAGAACAGGTGTCCTCATTAGAAGGTTTCCCCTTTAACCTCTTGTTCTGGGGACAACTCTAAAATTCTGAATATCCCTTTCTTTCTTCGTGACGATGGCCACTAGTTCATAGCATATTTGTACATTATGGCTCATTTATCCCGCAATATAGCTGCCCTGTATATTGTTGTCTTTAGAATCCTTGTATGACCATCGATCACTCCAGCTAGCCAGTTTTCTTTTATAAAATTAACTGCCAATCACAAATCTTTTTGAAATGTTCATTAGCTCAAAATTACAAAGAAGCCAGTCTTCAATTTACTTTATAAATTATATAACAGTTGAAATGTTATTTTGATTTTGTTTCTTCCTTTGTTTTTGTTTTCTTAATAATTTTGCAGCATTCCTTGTTTCTTCAAATATATTTACTTAATCTAACAATGAATGAATTGCATTTACCTTTTTTCATTTCCATTTTTATTTGATTTCCGGTTGGATTTGTCAGTGGGATTGTTTTTTGTAAAACAGAAAATTGCATTTGCTTTTCTAGAATGCTGATAGATTCCCTGTGTTTTTCTTTGTCGGGAAGTGCATGAGTGATTTAGTAAATGGATAGAAAAATGGATCGAAAACAAAAGAGATGACTGTATTAGAGTAATCAGCATTATGGATCATGAACTACCAAGCTGACTGAATCGTACTTCATTTTAAAAGGTTATGTAAACAATGGCAGTTGATGCTATACAGATGTCTCTTTATTTACAGGCAATGTGGTGGTACATTGGTTTGACAGTATAGATAGCTGTACTGGAGACATTAGTTTGTACATCAAGCTCCACTAAGGCAAGAACAATGTTAATGCTGAAAATAAATATTATGAAATTAAATAAAGCTCAAAGCCACCTTTTTTATATGGTATATTTAATACCCAGTAGGTTTCAGAATTGAAAAGAAATTTTCACTGCAATACGATTTATCATTGCAGTATCGTCCAACATAAAACATACAAATACAATGAATAAATGAGCGTGGCCAGGAAGGGCCATGAAGTATGTTATTACCACGTGAAAAAAAAGTGGAAAAAATCCTACAAAAAAAGAAAACCAATGCAGCCACCACATATACCAACTGGTAAGCTGCAATATAATATATATTTTTTTTGTTTTTGGGTTTGGAAGCAAATAAATCTGCCAATAGGGCAGCCAGTTGCAGGAGAAACATGCTCAGATTAAACTGCAGCCACTTAGTTGTGGTTTCTCTAAAAAAACAAAAACAAAACAAAAAAGTTGTATTTAATTGGCCTGCACCTTTAATACAGTAATATGTCTTTTAAAGCATGCATTTGGTCTCTAAATGACTTTCTGCTCTTGTTCTTGAAAAACCTAAAAAACACTTCTACCTAAATACAAAATAGTGCATTGTGATTTATAATGGTGGTCCATTATTTTTTTTTCTTTGCTCCAGGCTCCCGTATGCTTTCCAGTAGAATGTCTGAACCTGCAATCTCATTAGGTATTGTTCCTATGTAACCATTCAAGCAGAAATCTAGCCTGCATCCTATCCACAAACAATAGATTGATGTATGGTGTTTTTTTTAAATAAAATGAAACCATTTCATACATTGCATAGCATTCATGTGCCTGATCTACATCTAGATATAGACCATTATCTTTATTGGAATTGGATTTCCTAGCATTATTAATACAGAAAGGTTTCTTGTAAATAGTGATGTTTTATACATCTGTGTATAGTCCCTATCTGGAGTTGTATCGTTCTCCAGATATCATCTGCTGAAGGCAATTTTCCTTCTGTAAAAAGCGATCAATAAGTTTAAACCCTCATGTCAATTATCTACATGTTGTAAACCACAAGTACAACAGCATTTCAACAGCAGCTGTGTATGCTTTCTTATAAGAAATGTTTAAAACTGACAGCTATTTTTGGGAGAAGAATGAACAAAACAAGACAGCTTGCCCTCGCGGTATAGTGTAAAGCTAATTTACTTAAAGAGTTATTCCACTGAACATTGACATTTCCATTATAGGTGGGCACTGGTGAACTGAATAATCCAGTGAAGGATCCTGGCCCTGCCTCCCACTGTGGAGTCTCTCTAATCCTTCTCCATATTATAAAACAAATAAAACATCCTACATAGGATCAGTTCAGATATAGAGCTATTTTAATTGTGTTGATTATTTTATTTCATGGTTATTTTCCTCACCAGAATGTTCAATTCACAATCATAAGTATTAGTATTCAATCATGTTTAATTTGTGTGAGAACAGGTATTTTACCATCGCAAGACTTTAATTTTTATGAATTGGATATTTATCTAATGGCTCAATCTTGTATTTCTCCATGTGGCTCCATCTTATGCAATCCTCCAGAGATACCTCAGCAACACGGGCAAGGAGGAGTGAGAATTGATTAGGACTGACTTTACATGTTGCAATATGCAATTAACACACTTCGTGCATTGTGTTTTGGTGCCATTAATTTAAACAAGTACAGTTGCTGGCTACGCACATGTGTACACACTGCGGCAAACATAGTGAGCACTGCGTGATGCATGATAAAACACAACAATGCAGTGGAATAGTGTGAAAGGACTGAATAGTGTAAAGCTGTCCTTAACCCCTTCATGATTGAGCTTGTTTTCAGTTTCTGTTCGTAAATGACTGACACACTTTTTACATTTTTGCTGTGATTCTTCCACGCCAGTAATATACTTTCTTTCTAAATGTACCCACACATATTATATATTGTTTTTTAGAGGACAGATAGGGCTATATAATTATATCAAACATGTGTACCTAACGCCTCACTTTGTTCGAATAAAATATTTTTAAAAATGAGGAAAAAAACGTAAAGAAAACACTTGAAAGCATGTCAGAATCAGATCTCACTAAAGGTTTCTGATCCTGCCCAGACGATGAGAAGTAATACATTTCAGGCACAGAAAAGTCAGCTCACCCAGCATGCTTTTGCAAGTGTGTGTTGGAGTTAGTGAGGGACAGCTGATAGCTTTTGTGAGGGAAACAGTTTGTGCTACTTGTACAGTGCTAGTAGTGTGTTAGCACAGTCATACAGTGCTATATTCAGTGCTACATATTGCCACTGCTACAATGTGCATTGGGATGCGGTGGGCTGCAGAGAGTGGAGTGTACCCCTCCCCCCATATTCACTGTGCATCAGTGCTCAATTACTGTGAATTGTATTGTGGCGTGACTCTGTTCCACCCATTATATTTACAGTAAAAGACTCAACAGTGCTATTTAGGACTACTTTTTTTTCTGTGTCAGCAACAACCTCTGCTGCTTTTTAGCTACTGCTGCTGGACCCCATTTTTATAGGGTTTTTTTTGGACAAAACAAAAATACTAAATACAAAAAAAATTACAAAAAAGTGTTTGTGGTTCTATTGTGACTAAAGACTAGTGTTTTGTTAAAAATGTAATACAAGTATAGTTTTACAAGTGTAATGGTTTGCAACAAGTTATATTGTCATGGATGGAAGACAGTATACATAACAAATGTTTTCTGGAGGTGAATTGATGAATGGGTGGGCTACCTATAAACAGCTTGGCAATGTCTCCAGGTGCATATAACCAAGTGCAGGAGCTCATTGTCAAATATTTATGGCGTCCCTGTGACCTAGGTAATGCTTCTGAGGGGGTGTGATAGCCCAGGGCTGGGACAGGGTGCTCATCCAGTATACAGAGCTATGTATACCAGCTCTGGGGGAGCGGGAGGTGGGCAGGATCTCATTGGCTTACACGCTGTGGGAATCTGTGTGTGCCTGTCAGTGACTGTAATGCTGTTTTTTTTTTTGCCTTCATGCCAGCATTCCTATGGTTGGTGCCCCACCCACACCCAACTTTTAGGACCAATAACTAGGACTGCACCGATACCAGTTTTTCAGTATTGAGTACCTATATTTTGCTTTCGGTACTCGCCATAACCGAGTACCGATACTGGTACTTCCACTGGCATGGAGCCGGCTTCCCAGGCAATCAGGAAGCTGAGGGGTGGGTAATGACATGCCGCTCTGTTTGCCTGGGAAGCCGGCTCCATGTTGTTTGGCCGGGAAACCGGCTTCCCAGCAAATCAGCATTGAGGCGGCTGCTTAGCCAATCGGGAAGCCAGGCAGCTAGTAATGACCAGCCTCCCAGCTTCCTGATTGGCTGGAAATCCGGCTTACCCAGCCAATCAATATCGAGAGGGCTGTTGGGCTGGCTCCATGCTGATTGGCTAGGAAGCTGGCTTCCTGGCCAATCAACAAGGAGCTGTCTGTTGGGCCAATCAGGAAGCCGGAGGTGGGTCATTATTCGCCACCTGGCTTCCTGATTGCCTGGGGAAAAATGGCTCCATGTTCCCCTATCGCACTGCCGGTCAGAGGAAATCTTCATCTGGCCAGAAGTTCCGGTATCGGGGAGTTTGGGCAAATACTCAATATCTGTGCCTCCCTACCGATAACTCTATAAATGCTTAAACCCTACCCCAGTACACCATTTCCTCTTTGTCTTCAAGACCTGTGGGATTGATCATTCTAACCTCTTACATATAGTCTGTATTATTAAAAATAAATTCTGCGCTCTTGGAAAGGGACTAAAATTAAGGGACTAAAAGCTGCTATGAAAAAAGGATAAACCTAAAAATTCTAAAAAAATAAATAAACACAGTGCTAAGGGTGAAATGTAAGTGAGTCTAAACCCAGATAAAAATGCTAATGTGATCAACTAATTAAATAAATAAACCAAAATTAATTTGACTCAATGAAATAAATCCTGTGCTCAAGAGACGTGAAAAGGGTCAAATAACCTTGGGAATCTCACAACATATAAATGTGGATAAACAAATAAATTATATCCTATAGTGAATTGTTAAACAAGTACAAGTGAGATTAAGGGGTCTATTCATGTAGCTGCCGAGGGCAGCCGAGTGAATGACCGATCTGAAGTGAAGTGAGCCGAACACTGTTCGGCTATTCACTTCAGGCTGGTACGGCTAATTTCAGCCGTACATCGGCTGAAATCAGCCGTACATCGGCTTGCTTCATGTGGCTTCGGGTCAGCTGAACATGCTCAGCATGTTCGGCCGACCCGAAGTGCAGAAGGAGTTCGACTCAGCCGATCCAACATCTGGATCGGCTGAGCTGAACCTCCGGCAGGCTACTCACTGCTGTTCGGGCTATTCTTAAAGATCCCGAACAGCAGTGAGTGAATAGCCGAATGCCGCCGAGCGGCATTTGGCTCGGCTGTTCTGCTCGGTCCCTCAGAGGTACCGAGCAGAACAGAAAAAGAGTGAAAACAGTTAAAAAAGTAAATAGCAAACGATTGTGCGGAGCTAGCAGTGACAGCTAGCTCCGCCCAATAGTTTCCTATTTGCCGGCGGCTCTGCTGCTGTAAAAAAAAAAACTCCCGGGCACTCTGGGAGCCTCCCGCTCCCGGCCGCCAAGGAGAGAAACACCGCTGTGTCTTTTCTTCTTTATTCTGACACGGAGCGATGTATTGATATTTGAGGTAATCTTAATTATGACAATAAATCAACTGATATATTCAATAGCACACATAGAAACAGTGAAGTGATGAATTCAGTGATCCCCTTGGCTTATCAAGCACAATGTGCTACATACAAATGTCCAAAAGTGATAATCTAATAAGTCTTAAATCGTGACAATGTTTCAAGTGATAACAGATTTAGTAACACCCATAAAGATGATGAAAAAAATCCTCCATGGTGTGTTCTTTAGCTCTAAGCAGCCCCCCAAGAAGTGGCTACTCACCAGTTAGTGAGTATATGCAGCGCCTGTGGTTAAAGAAAGTATCCTGGTCCACGATCTCCCTTGACCGCTCTCCTGCAGGTATAGACTGAATAAACGGAGCCGCTTTTTTCGCTCCTCTCTCAGCTGAAGTGGATGCAGTTTGACAGGTCCCGCGGTCAGGCAGCTCTCTGGATCCCGGGATTAGTAAAGTGGATTAAAGGACAAAAACTCTCATGGTGCAGTAACGTAAAAAACAACATTTTATTCAAAATAGTAACTTACATGAGAGACTTTAAAACTTCGGCCGGCCAGAAAAAGGAATAAAATCTAAACTAAGGGTGTAGCCCATAAGTCAAACAGATCTGCCCCTTGACGCGTTTCATCACATTACTTTTTCAAAAGGGAAGACAGATCTCACTGACTCAAGGATCCTGATCTATAAATAGCCCACATAGTAAAAAGGGAGAAATCTATTTAAAACTAATTAATAAGAAAAATTATGATAAATTAATCAAAAATAACAAAAATTCACTATCAGTAATAAACCTGGTATAT
>NW_017306371.1:214863-228464 GCF_000935625.1 Nanorana parkeri | reverse complement strand
TGGGAACCAAGGTGTCTAAAAGAAAAATCCACTTAGATTCGTTCTTAGACAACTCCCTTGTGAGATTAGAACCCCTCCAATGATTTTTAATTTGATCAATACCACATATCTTAATTTCTGTGGATCTTGATTATGGACAATTTTAAAATGTCTAGATTAGCTAGGTTTAGTAACACCTATTTTAATATTATTAATATGTTCTTCTATTCTCTTTTTTAGTTCCCTAATGGTTCTTCCCACATACTGCAGGCCACACGGACACTCCAAAAGGTAAGTGACATGGCGACTATGGCATGAAATTAAATTATTGATTTGAACAAACTTAGTTTACCCCCGAGTCCTGTAATTCTACAACCTTTTACAGGGACAAAAACCTAATCCCCCAAAAAAGGTGTTCGGTTGTTTGGGTGGATCAATAACATTTTGTGATAGTTTATTTTTCAGGGTGGGTGCCCTTCTATGAAATAGCCAATAGGAATCTAGCAATGCATTCCTATGTCCAATTTTTTTTTTCTATCCTGACACGTCTCCATGTCAGAATAAAGAAAAAAATAAAAAAGCAATGTTTCTCTCCTTCGCACCCGGGAGTGGGAGACTCCCGGAGCGCCAGGGAGAGTTAGGAGGCCGGGAGAGTTTTTTTTCTTTTTTTGGACGGCAGCAGAACCGCCAGACAATAGAAAACAGTTGGGCTCGGTCCCTCGGTTCTGCTCGGTCCCACAGAGGCTATTCACTCACTGTTGTTTGGCATCTATAAGAACAGACCGAACAGCAGTGAGTAGCCTGCCGGAGGTTCGGTTTAGCCGATCCAGATGTTGGATCGGCTGAGTCAAACTCTGAGCATGTTTGGCCGACCCGAAGCCGCCCGATGTATGGCTGATTTCAGCCGATATACGGCTGAAATCAGCCGTACCAGCCTGAAGTGAATAGCCAAACAGCATTCGTCTCACTTCACTTTAGGTCGGTCATTCACTCGGCTGCCTACGGCAGCTTAGTGAATAGACCCCCAAGTCCTACCAAACTCTGTTGTTTCTTGGATTGTATCCTCCTCCCCCTTCTACACCCCCTCCTCTGATTCCTGAATCTTTCTGTTTGGCCTAAAGGAGGATTCCCTATCTCTCTCCCCCTATTAAACCCCAATCCTCCCCACCTCTTTTTGGGTAACTCTCTTGGCCAAAAAAACTCCTGTTCCCCCAATGGGGTCTCCACCCTCTTTGATAAAAATGACCCGGACGTCCCCTCAAAGGTGTCCCTCTCAATGGAAAATGCCTGTGGGAATTCTCTAAAAAATTCACGTTTTTCCACATTAATTCTTTGTGGGGTAGTTTGAAATTCAACATTATCTCCCACAATACTATCTCTGTGTTCCATTAAGGGATGCAGGATTGTGGGCTCCCCATCATCCTGCATTCCAAAGTATAGTCTGAATGAACATAAATGCAGTTACAGTGTTGCACTTACAACCACCCGTAGGTGCATACGATTTTGAGTAATGAACCAGCAAAGTCAATATATAAAACATCAAGAATAATAGTACTAATTATCAAAACAAAGGGTGACATCTTAATGTTGTGCTAAAAGAAAGGGCATAAAAGCATTGGGGTCTGGGACTTCATAGCATGATAGAGTCATTGATGATTTTTAGCAGATTGGCAAGTAAGCAGCTGGGAATGTGTGGTAATGTGTTGATGGATCCACCAAGGATAAGGATCAGGGGGTCATGAGATATGCTACTCATGATAGGGCTAAAGTGAGGGGGGGAACGTTAAAGGACGTCTATGGCTCCCAGGGAGCCACAAAGCTTCTCCATGAGGTACCATGTGGAGTGTTGAAAAATAGTCATAACTTCTTATAATTGGTTCAAGGGCAATTCGGAGGTCAAAAAAGTCTTCCACGTGTGTGGGGTTGATTAAAGTTTGTGTACAGTTTATCTATGAGCATGAGGCAATGTAACATAGATTAGCTATTCATGTATGAAACAAAAGATTTCCAGAATGCTTGAATATGAGGACATAACCACAACAGATGAATGAAATCAGGTGGCATTTTGGACAGGAGATCAACCAATCTGGGGGGGATGTTTTGGAGACAATATCTAACGCACAATACGCTCTGTGGATCAATTTGAATTTTATCTCCCTCCATGATTCACTAATAATGGCGGAGCATACCCCTTTCCAGCCCTGCATTATGATAGAGTGTGGGGGGGGGGGGGACGCTTTGGAGACAATATTGAACGCACAATACACGCTGAGTCAATTTGAATTGTATCTCCCTCCACTAAAAATGGCAGAGCATACCCCTTTCCAGCCCTGCATTATGATAGAGTGTGTGTCTTCAGGAGATTGTGCGAAGAAGGTGGCCCATTTATGTACATAGGGAGGTAATGTAGGAGGAGAGGTATAAGAGGAGGAATACATAGATCGGTATAAATATGATAGTAAAACCTTTTGTGTGGGGAGGACAAGAGATGAAGAAAAGGGGTAAATACATGTTCATTCCAGGGTAAAGAAGGATTATGGAATATGCAGCCATGTAGGTACCAGGAAAGTGGAAAATTGGATAGTTACCTTTACATAATTTCCTTTTCTGGAGTCTATACATGGCAGCATATGTTTTAACCCTTCCTTGATCTTGTATCAATTTACTGAATGGCATACTGGGGGTAGGGTTGCAATATTGGGTGATCCTCTAGTGACTAACCCCCTAAATGTTATGTCTGGAGGAAACCAGGCACCGCTCATCACCTGCCCAATATAATCCCAACAGTGAGGGCTTGTTCACACCAATTGCAGCGCGTTCCAGAGTGGTTAGCTGCTGGAACACACTGTATCGCACACTAACCCCCCCCCCCGCATTCTTGAGCATGGCGGTGCATTCAAGTCAATTGCAACACAGCCACACCCCGGCCTGCAGTGCAATTGCCTGCACCACTGCACCACAACACGTGGCAAATCAATGTCTAAAAAGGCCGTAATGGGGTTTTTTTGTTTCATTTCAGTCTTTGAAAGGTGGAAAACTGGGAAGTATTGCTTTGTTTGGTATGTTTGGGCTCTGGGGTGTTGAGAGATAGCATTTTTGTCTTGATGAATCTGGTACTCTTGTAGGGTTGTTAATAGTCACTGTTCCTATATATTCTTGAGTGATTGTGTCCTTGATTTGGCCTGTGGTATTTTTATTTTCCTAGATTGGTGTGGTTAAGGTGGGGTTTTTTGAGGTATTGATGCTGCTGTCTGCATTGAATTGTATAGGTGGGTATATAAATGTATTTTGGTGGTAGTGACTGACTAACTGTTCTTGTGTGTAGGGGGTTTAGGTTGGAGTTGGTAAAAATTCTGGATGTGGTCAGTGCATGTGGTTCTCTGAGTGGTAAGGTGGCTTGTGTGTCACTGTGTCTGTGTAGGTGCTTGATTTTGGTTGGGTTTGTTTGTTTAATTTGTTTATTAAGGGGGTATATCAAGGGTTGTGTTGGATTCTTGGTAATATATGGTTTGTACTAGTGGTTTGGTTGACTCTTTGAAGTTTGTATTTATTCTTTGTTTATCGTTTGGGTAGACTGTACAATCTCTTCTGAGTTTAGTTTATTCACCATTTTCTAATGGTGAATTTTTTAATGGTGAACCATTTTATAGATGTTGTGTATTCACGGTATCCTTTATATGGTACTAATGTAACTCTTGTTTTTATTCTATTGTCATACTGAGATCTGTGCAGATGTTTTGTTTCTGTTTGCTTATGCAATCCATCATACCCTTAGAACAGGATTCTAACTATTGATACCATTCTTTACTGAAAGTGAAATCGCCTGGGAAAACTGACAAGGTATAGATACCTAAGCCTTTTGGAGACATATATTCATCTACGTATTATGTTAGTAATGCTATGTTGTAGTCTGAATTCTGTTTTGAGTAGTTCTTGCATAGTGAATATGATGTCTATACTTGGTTTCTCTATGTGCTTGTGTTAGACCAATATTTGGATTAAGGTTTGAATTGATTTTTAGTTTGAATTGGTAAAAAAGTTCATCTCTGTTAGCAAATATATATTTAACCACATGCATGTTGGAATCAGTGTGATGGAAATGCGAAGATATGAGTTTGTATTCCTGGGTTGGATGTTGAGTTTGTAGGCGCTGCAGGATTTTAATCTACTGGATGGTCCTTCTGTCTCTTGGATGACTTGACTGCAGAACTTGTCAACTGTATATACAGGTGAAACTCGAATAATTAGAATATCGTACAAAGTTAATTTATTTCACTAATGCAACTTAAAAGGTGAAACTAATATACGAGATAGACTCATTACATGCAAAGCAAGATAATTCAAGCCGTGATTTGTCATAATTGTGATGATTATGGCTTACAGCTCATGAAAACCCCAAATCCACAACCTCAAAAAAGTAGATTATTACATGCAATCAATAAAACAAGGATTGTACATAGAACAATATCGGACCTCTGAAAAGTACAAGCATGCATATGTACTCAGTACTTGGTTTGGGCCCCTTTTGCAGCACTTACTGCCATTACTTTTGCACGATATTCTAATTATTCGAGTTTCACCTGTACAAGTTTGAAGGATAGAAAGCTCCAAAAATAATAAGAGAAAAAATGAAGACAAAAGTACCAGGAGAGGTCTGGCTGGGTGTAGTAGTTTGAAATATAGGATGAATGTGTGATACTCACATAGATGTAGTTGCGAAACATCCCATTGGGGATATCAGGCCGCCAATTGATTGAAAGCTTGTGGGGAATATTTCTGTTCTGGCACAGAAGGTCACACTCAATGCTCATTGGGATGTGTTTTGGATGATCCAGAGCTATGCAGCTGAAGGTACCCAATGTGTTCTGACAGAAGGAGGAGGATTCCCCATAAACATGGGATTAGGGCAACAGAGGTGCCAGGAGGTGACAAATAGAGTGTACATCAGATTAGAAGCTTTTATCCGTAAAGAAAATATACATGTAATGCACTATATCAAAGCATTTTGTGGCTCTAACATGGCCACTTCTTCAGGAGGAAGTGGAGAGACGCTATACAACAAAAGAGCATGAAATACTAAAAGTGCTAAGACATTACATGCATCAAATACTAAATGGCAACAAATTGTGGAAATAGGAACCCAAATTATATATGAACAATGTATAAACCAGTAGGGTTGTGTATGGTATATGAATTAAGTTGAGATAAGTGTGCAATCTTAAATATAAAATAATTGTAAAATAATTATAAGAAAACATTAAAACAATTACGAAAATTATACATGTGCGCTTGCAAAAAAATTAGTTTTGTTTCGGATTTTTCATTATTTCGTTTTTCGTAATTACTTGTACCCTTATAACACAAAAAAAGTGCGTGGGGTTCCCCCCAAAATCCATACCAGACCCTCAAGGTCTGGTAGGAATTTTAAAGGGGGACCCCAGCCCCAAAAAATGGGGGGGGAACGTGGGGTCCCCCGTAACATTCCTACCAGACCCTTGATCCGAGCACGGCAGGGCAGGAAAGGGGGGGGGGCGATCAAGCGCCCCCCCCTCCCTGCGCCTTACCAGGCCATGTGCCCTCGGCATTGGGAGGGTGTCCCCGTGCCGATGGGGACAAGAGCCTCTTCCTCACAACCCTGACCCGGTGCTTGTGGGGGTCTGTGGGCAAGGGAGCTTATTTGCATCGGGGTACCCCTTTAAATAAGGGGGCACCCAGATGCCGCCCCCCCATGTGAATGAGTAAGGGGTACTTGTACCCCTACCCATTCACTAAAGGGTTAAATCAAATAGTTAGTAAAAAGTCCAGACTTTTGACAAAATCCTTTAATTGAAAAAAAACAAACAGTCAATTTTTAACTATTTCTTTAATTAAAAAAATGGCTCCATCGATGTAATCCAGAGTCAGGATCAGGATGCAGGACCCCCGCCGACCCGCCGAAATAAAAAAAAGTCCCGCCGCAGACGACCAACCGAACATGACGAAAACCAGCCGCAAAAAAATGACATTCAGTCTGTGTTAACAGATGGGCGGAGCGAGCCATGACGTCACAGCTCGCTCCGCCCATTTGTCGTTCTCAGCTGTCAAATGCTACATATTGCATTCATATATATCAAATGCTTCTATGCTTACAGTACAGAGGCTATAGAGTAGTGGATAGAGGACAGGCTTGCCATAGCTAAGGTTGCTGGTTCAATACCAGGCCAAGTAAAGGATAAAGTTTTTTGTTTTTTTCAGAAACGAATTTCGTCCGAAACTAATTTAATTTCGGACCCAAAAAACAAAACAAAACTAAACAAATTGTTTTTGTTTGTTTCAAAACGAAACTAAACTAAATAAAAAATTGTTTTTGTTTCAAAACAAAACTAAACAAATGTTTTGCTGGTGCACATTTCTACTATTAATAAAATTTTATAGGTGGTCTTAACATTTTTATATATACAATATATATTTTATAAACTTTCACTCTCAAGGATGACCTGGGTTCAGAGGAGGGGGGTTTAATTATCCTGACCATCAGAAAGAGAACATCTACCTGCAGGTGAAAAGTGATTTAAATATTTGAATTGAAGTGGAATGTTGCACCAAAAGCTGGGTTTGTTATTCTGTATTTTAATAAACTATTAGTTTTTATCATCCTTTTTTTAGCTGAAATGTTGCTTTAACCACCTCCCGGCCAGCCGTTGTAAAAAAACGGCCGGTCGGTAGCTCTCTAGATCTGAGTGGGCGTCTTTAGACGTCCGCTCAGCCACGCCCACTCAAACACGAGAGGGAAAGTCCAGGCCAGCGATGCCTATTAACATACAAGCGATCCGCTGGCTATAGAGCTGGCGGATCTCTTGTATGAGGTGCCGGTATGTGCGCGCCCCCTCCGCTGCTCCCCCATCCCTCTGTCACACTGGTCCTGGGATCCGCTGTGCCCGATGCGAGCCTGGGACCAGCATATTGCCTCTCTGACAGGGGATCAAAGGGAGGTCAGTACATGATCTCCCTCCGGTCACCTCTCCGCTGTCAGAATGCGTAAGTGATGCATATTACATCACTTATGCATTCTTGTGTCACTCTCCTGCTTCAGATGCTGGAGAGAAGCTAAACTCTGGTGACATTAGGGGTCTTGGAGACCCCTGATGCCTTCATAAAGAGGACCTGTCACATATCTTGGCTATCACATAGGGGGGTTTCTCAGCCCCCCTATGTGATAGCAATAAAGTTAAGTGGAAAAAAAAAATTGGAAAAAAAATTAAAGTTTCCTCCCAAAAAATGTAAAGTCACACATAAAAAAGAATAAAAAAACAATTTTTTAAAAGTGCCCACCCATACATACACACATGCAAACATGCGTCGGGTGCACATACGTGCGAAAACAACGATTGCACCCATTATGTCACACATGTTACATGAGAGCAATAATTCTAGGGCCATTACTCAATGATAACACTAAACTGATGAGCAGTAAAAGCTTTTAGAGTTTTGCCTATGGTAAATTTTGGGTATGGTAGTTTTTTGCGATTTTTGCGGGTGAGCACAATTTTAAAGCTTGAAATGTTTGGGGTCTATTTACCCAACGTGACCCCATCTTTAATATTTTACCAAAAATATGGGTTATAATCATTGTATTCTAACATAATGGGAAAAATAGTTTTTTTTCCCAAAATTTTCAGTAATTTTTCCTTAATATAGCAAAAAATAAAATAAAATACCACCAAAATAAAGCTCTATCTGTCCCCAAAAATGGTATAAAATTAATTTCAGTACAACGTTGCATGATGGAATAAATGTCAGTCAAAGTACTGTGGTGCTGAATACTGAAAAATGGCCTGGACAGGAAGGGGGTGTAAACACCTGGTCTTCAAGTGGTTAATAGTATATCAGGCTTTAATTTTATTTTATAATTCTTTTAGTGTATTGATCGAAAATGGATTTTAGACTTATCTGCAGGAACACATTCTTCTTCTGATATTTTAATTCTACATAACCCACAGTAACAGGTTCATTGCTTTAACCTGCAGCTCTAGAAAAAGAACTTCAGGAGCACACACCCTTTCCACTGCCTGGTGCCAAAATGAAACCTTTTTTTACAACTCAGATTTACTTCAAGGATGCAAAAATGTAGTACATCCACACACAGATCTTTATCCATATTAAAAGCTCTTTCCCTGTATTGCATAAGCATACAAAACAGGCATATTCCCATTTTACAGCCTAACATTTTAGCCCACATCTAGCCTTTCACTTTGATAGCAACAAACTGCATAGAATCCACAACCACCAAATATTTATATATCCCTCTGCCAATCACCAAGGGGGAGTGTCTGCTCCAACCAATGGGAAGATGACAAAGGAAGTCAACCTGAGCGAACTTCCACCTATGTGTGAACTAATACAGCTGTCACTAATCACTATAGTCCCATGAAAATCTCATGTCTTCTTTTCAATAGAAAACCCACAACACCTGATACTCCCAGGCATCCTCTATTCCAAGTACTAACCAGATCCAGTGCCATGCACTTTCAGGGTGATGTGGTAATCAACACCTGTTATACATTACTGTTATGTCAGGGAGAAGAGAGCCCCTATCCGAAGTGTTAAAAATAAACATAAACCTAATATATATATATATATATATATATATATATATATATATCCCTATTTCCTACTCACATGTTACAAATGGCAGATTTATGTGCAGAAATAAATGAATTGATTGAATATCAAAGCAGGATACCTGTTTAATTTACAAAGTGTATCATATATATATTTAGGGCTCTCAATTCTTTACTAGTGTTGAGCTAACACCCCCCTGTTCGGTTCGAATTCGAACATGGAAAAAAATAATAATTTAAAAATCAAACTCAATGAAAGTATATGGGGTAGAACTTTGAAAATCAATTGACCCCATTTTAAAGGCTTATTTGCAAGTCAATGGCCATAAAAGGGTATGGGGATTTGGGTACTGCCCTGGGGGACATGTAGCAATGAAAAAAACACTTTTAACAAATACCATTTTTAAAGGAGCAGTGATTTTAACATCAAAAATTTAAAATTCCTTTAAATATCGTGCCTGGGGGGTCCCCTTAAAGGGCCTGTAAAGTGGCGCATCTGTACAATGTATAGAACCTGCTGCAGCAAAACTGACATTTAAAAAGAAAAAAAAGTGTGCGGTTCCCCTTTCCAAACAATATCAGACCCTTCAGGTCTGGTAGGAATGTTAGGAGGGACCCCATTTAAAAAAAAGAAAGTGTGGGTTCCCCCAAAAGTCATACCAGACCCTTAAGGTCTGGTAGGAATTTCAGGAAGGCACACATGTACAAAAGTGTGTGGGGGATCCCCCTTAAAGTCATACCAGGCCCTTAAGGTTTGGTAGGAATTGTAATGAGGAACTCCACCCCAAAAAATGGAGGGAAAAAACGTGGGGTCCCCCATAAATTTTTTGTACCAGACCCTTGATCCGAGCACAGGCCTGGCAGCGCAGGAAAGGGGGGGTGAGCGAGTGCCCCCACCCTACGATACCAGGCCGCATGCCCTCGGCACTGGGAGTGTGCTTTTCCAGGGTTGCCACTGGAAAAACACCTTGTCCCTGTGCCAATGGGGACAAGGGCCTCTTCCCCAATAGTCCTGGGGAGTTGGTTGTGGGGGTGGGGGCAGAGGGCTTATTCACATCAGGGTACCCCTTTAATACCCAGATGCAGCCCCCCTTGTGAATGAGTAAGGGGTACTTATGACCTTGCCCATTCAATACAGGGTTAAATAAAATTGTAAAAAAGATGCCAGACTTTTGGAAAAAATTCTTTATTAAAAAAAAACTAAACTTTTTTGACAAGTCTTTTATTTAAAAACAAAATTTAAAAAAAAATTGATCCACCGACCCAATCCAGTGTCAATCATGACGTCCAGCGATGTGCACAATGATGACGACTTGATGAAATAAAAAATAAAACAATAAAAAATAAATAGAAATAATAATAATTAAAAAAACGACCACCACCGTCCCATCCGCTCACGACGAACACCTGCCGCAGAATGGCACTTTGATAGATGCCGGCAACATATAAACAATTGGGCAGAGCTAGCAGTGACAGGTAGCTGCGCTCAACTGTTTACAGTTGTAACAGGTGAGCACAATGAAAGCTCCACTTTTGCCTTGTAGAGTCCGTAGACACATAATGGAAATAATGTAAAATCTGCGCTTATGGAAGGAGTGAAATATAAAAGCTGCTGCGCTATGGTTTGTAGAAACTGTTGCACATTCACTTTTTTCGTAGACACATAATGTTGGGAGAACAGAGAACGAAAACATTAAGGCCTTGTTCACACCAAGCGCGTTCCAGGAGCAGAGCAGTTACAGACCGGAGCAAAATTGTGTCCAATGTATTCCAATGGTATTTTTAGCTCCAGTTCACATCGCAGCGTTCCGTTCCAGAGCAGGTCCAGGACAGGTAAAAAAACTGCAGCAGACCCTATTTTACCTGCTTTGGAACGCTCTGGAGCACATGCAAACGCATCAAAAATGCATGCAAACTCCCTGGAATGCACTGAAAGCCCATTTTAAACTACAAAAAAAAATTTTTTTTTACCAAAAACGGCCCGGAACGCATCAAAAACCCGGCACAAACGTGGCAAAAACGCGGCACAACCCACTGCACTGCGTGTGCAGAAACTCATGCAGATCTGTTCTGCATTTGGTGTGAACAAGGCCTTAGGGTGGCATCATGGTTAAAAACTGGTCTCCTGGAGACAGAATACTGTATGTCTGCATTGAGGTATTGAAAAAAAGCTAAACTCTTATACTTGTTTCTGAGGTGTATTGAAGCTGTGGACATTTACAGAGGCTACAGCCAAAGGCAAAGCAGCAACAAAAAGAAAAATACAAGAATAACAGCAAAAAAGAAGGATAGGAGAGGGGGGGATAGCCGGCAGCAGGGAAAAGGAACACATAAACAAAACAAGGGGAAAATAAACTAGCAAAACATGAACAGGAAGGAATACACAAACAAACGAGGACTTGCGAAGCAACATGAGAAAGTCTTCCACAGAATTGGCTCCCCCACTACAAGGTGATGGGGCCAAGCCCGGCCTGCAGAGTCGGACCTCAAGTGCCAGGGATCACTTCAACCCGATGAATTAGGTCACTAGGGGGTAAGCAAGGTACCCCAGCCGGGGAGGCAACCGTATACTAAGTTATCAGGAAACACTTCACAGAGCCCATAAAGCCCAAAGGCCCATATATCTATAGCACCCCACCTGTAAGCCCTCTTATGTGATAACAATTAGATTAAAAAATGCATTAAATAAAATAATTTAAAATTTGTTCAAAGTCCCCCGGCCCCATGACGCAAGTGTACTAACGCAAACATGCGTCGGGTGCACCTATGTACGAAAATGACGATAGCGATATACATGCCGTGCACGCTAGAGTGAGACCAATAATTCTAGGGCCAATATTCATGGATATCTCTAAACTGATGACCTGTACGGGCTTTTAAATCATTTAGAGAATTTGTAATACCATAATTTGTCGCTGTTTTACAGACGCACACAATTTTTTACTTGAGCATGTTGGGTATCTTTTTATTCGCTGTAACCTCAATTTTTATATTATACAAAAAAAGGGTATTATATTGTGTTTGTGGTCACTAGAATTAGGTGGAAGTGATGTAATACCCATCACTTCCACATTCAGAGACCAGAGGGGAATCAGCGGGAGATTGTGTGCTCATCTCACTCCAATCTCTATTCACTGAGATTGTACCGATCCCGGGCCTGGGCCTGCACGAGGCACAGCAGAGCCCGGGATAGGCTGCGACGGAGGGGGTGCACACTTGCACTCATCGCCGACTATCTATATTGCAGGCAGTTTCTTGCACATGCATGTGTTTAAATACAATTGCCGGATGGGAAGTGGCTAAAATGTAAATTAAAAAGTCAATATAAAAACATGAGGAAAGAATTGGGGGGGTGGATCCAATGGCTAAACAGCAACGGATGTTGTTGGTAATACACACAAAAATGTCTCTTTTCCTACAAACAAGATTCTGGCTCTAATCTGCTACAGGACACACAGTGTGTCTGTGGCTCAATGTGAATAAAGATATTTTCAGCAATCACCAGCGGCACCTATCTTAACTTGCGAACACTTTCCCTAACCATTCCGTGTCTCTTCCTACGCACAATAAACAAAGGCTGGTAGGAACCCTGACTTTTATAGAAAGCAGACTGGCTCATAATAAACCCCCCATCATTGGCCCTTCTAAGCCACATGACCACAGTTCAGAGGCAGTAATTGGTTACTATAAACGTATTAGTCAACCATTTTCTTGAATGGTGCTTGGCTTGGGTTCAGGTCAAACTCATAGTCGATCCAAACCAGAAATTGAGATTTTTGCTCCCAGCTCCTGCAGTGACAAACGGATGAGCAGGAAATTATGGACTGTCCACTTGACACACAAAGATCTCAGCGATCTATTAAGGCAGAACTAGACCCCCAATTTAACTCTTTTCCAGAACAAATTCAGGTTAGAATTTTTCAATAAATGTTATTGAATCCTTAAACATACCAATGTTGTTTTCTGCAGTGTTTTCATTTATTTTTGTGGCTACTAGCATATACACGGTGCATGCTACTTTTACACTCAGAAATCACATTCTATCAATTTCTCAATCATCCCGCTATGCATGATGATTAATAATAATATAGACATGTCAGATATAAAATGCTGTGATTTTGAAATACTTACATTTGCAGATCATTCACTTTCTGTGTTAAAAATGGCAAAATTACTTCAGTTTTGCCAAAACAATGCACACTGGAATTGGCTTGTCAGTAGCAGAGCATTGCTGGGAAATCTCAGCTGTAATCTCATGAGATCTCAGTAAGGTATTTTCCTCCCCTGTGCATGGTCACATGTCTAGTCACATGTGCCAGTGTTCCAGGAAGTAATATGCGAGCTAGTAACCTGCCCTTAGTAGACATGGCCACGGTCAGAAGACTGGGGAAGAAAACAGACATAAGTTATGCAATAAATACAAAGCCTGCTATTATCCAGAAGTATGTGTTTTTAGATTGTCATTACTAAACATTTCTAAAGGTGTATTTTTTATAATTTTAAATACATGGGTAAAGGTCGACTTTAAGACATGCAAGTGGTAAAAAAAATTGTCACAGTTGCCAGTGTGCTTATATAAGCTATCAAGTAATTTTCTTAAGCTTTCAAATGGCTAGTGTCATATTTGTTCATATGCTCAGCACCATGGCAACTGCAGATCTAAATAGAGGTTAAGATGGCACCAATCTCAACAGATAGGAGGATAGAAAGGGATAGTTCTGTTTAAGGCTCCCAATGTCTCCTAAAAAGATATGTCAAATTGAGAAGGGGGGGGGGGGGCATATGTTGTAGTGACCATTCCTCACTGTTTGTTTTCATTAACCAGTTGACATCCGCGGTGTTAAACCCCCTTCCCATCCAGGCCATTTTTCAGTATTCAGCGCTGCGGTACTTTGACTGACATTTATTCCGTCATGCAGCGCTGTACTGAAATGAATTTTATACCCTTTTTTGGGGACAGATAGAGCTTTCTTTTGGTGGTATTTATTCACCACTGGGGTTTTTATTTTTTTACTATATTAA
>NW_017306371.1:164405-214098 GCF_000935625.1 Nanorana parkeri | reverse complement strand
AACGAGCACATATAGGCGATCGGCGGGCTATGGACCCGCTGATCGCCTATATGTGAAACACCCGGTACCGGGTGTTCGCATTGGACGGGTCTTTTCTGCCCGTGCACGGCAACCCGCCAATGCGACAGTGCCGTCCGTCCGTTTTTCTACTACGGGCGGACGGCAACTGGTTAAAGAGATCTTCTGTCTCGGTGACCACTGTCACTGTCATTAGCAACAGGGTCACCTTATGTGCAAATTTAAGTCAGTTAATCAAGAACCATCCAAAATTCATACAGCCGACTTTACTCTCCTCCTGATGTCCCAGGTTTCTCACCTGTTTTTAATTATGCAAGTCTGCTACCTTCCTTTAACTACCTCCCGGCCGGCCGCTGTGTATACACGGCAGGCCCGGGAGCTTCTTGGATGTAACTGGGCGTGTATGCACGTCCTGTTACATCCGCCCGCTTGGGCGAGGCGCGTGACCCCGTCTTTTATATTGTACCACAAAAGTGGGTAATATTAGTTGTTTATAACATAATGTAAAAAAAAACTTATTTTTTTCAAAATTTTCAGTAATTTCTCCTGAATGTAGTAAAAACTAAAACCCCCAGTGGTGATTAAATACCACCATAAAAAACCTCTATCTGTCCCCAAAAATGGTATAAAATTAATTTCAGTACAGCGTTGCATGACGGAATAAACGTCAGTCAAAGTACTGCAGCGCTGAACACTGGAAAATGGCCTGGCCAGGAAGGGGGTCTAAACACCTGGTCTTCAAGCGGTTAATCTTTGGACCACTGTTCTGCACAACTCCCACTCTTCCCTTTTCAGGCTTCCATTAACACCTTCTATGTTCTCTTCTCCCCCACCTTTTAATATATCAAATCCCTGCTACCGCGCGTCCCTGATAAAGACAACCTTCTTTGGTGTCTCCTTCACTCCCCCATGAGCTCCTCTCACACACAAACATTATGAATTCCTAACCCTTCTACCATTTGGTCCTGTCTGTGATTTTTGGACCCTTCTTCCCCACCTTTGTCACATATCAAATCTTTGCTATCCTGCATCACAAAAAATGACATCCTATTTTGGTGCCAGTGGCAGAACAATCACCATAGCGACCCAGGCAGCCACTATAGGGTCCGGTGCACAGTGGGGCCTGGCCAGGAAATCCCCCTGATGCTATGTGGGCCACCTGGGTCACTATGGCATCTCAGACTGCCGGCTGTCACTGGCGGCTGTGAGGGGGAACACACCGCTGTTCAGATCGCTGACAACCTGTCAATGATCTGTGCAGTGGTGAGTTCCTTCTCACAGATGCTGCTGAGTCAGTGACAGCCAGCAGCTGTGGACGAGGAGGCTGGGCACAACGTCGGCAGCTAAGGAGGAGGTGGGGCCCGGTGATGGAGGAGGTGGGGCCCAGTGACGGAGGAGGAGGTGGAGAGCAATCGGGGCTGACAGGTAAGAGGGTTTGACCATCCCACCTGAGACCCTGCACAGCCCACCATAGAGAGGCCATGGTGGGCTCTGCAGGGTCACTCTCAGGTGGGTTGTTTGGGATATCAGGTGGGCGTACATAGAAATCACAGGGCCCCTTACGAAATGTTGCTATGGGGCCCTCTAGTTACGCCCCTGTTTGGTGCCTCCTTCATTCCCCCATGAGCTCCTCTCACATGCACATATTATGAACTCCTACCCCCTTACACCATTCAGTACTGTCTGTGATATATTACAAACATCACATTCCTCACCCAACCATCAACTTCAATCCTGTATCTCTCCAGGTACCTGCACTTTATACCTGCAGTATTTTTTTATTTTAACTTGACATAGTCATTTAAAGGTAGATCATTTTAGCAGGAACAACACAATCTGAAGCTGGCCTAATGAGATATGACAGGTTTGCAAAGTAACCTGTACCCACGCTCTAAATTATACATTTCAGTTTGAATGTGTTTTGGAGTATGGCACAAAATTATGACTGCCTTTAAATTGCATAGGTTCTCTGCATTATAAAGTACATGATTAA
Organism: Nanorana parkeri; assembly: GCF_000935625.1. NCBI lineage: Eukaryota > Metazoa > Chordata > Amphibia > Anura > Dicroglossidae > Nanorana > Nanorana parkeri. Next base: position 212,087 of record NW_017306371.1, on the reverse strand, counting down.
TTCAAGTCTTTAATTATCTGTATTACCCATTTAAATGATGTATACAGAAAACAGACATTTGGAATGAAAAACGTAAGAAAATCCACTGTAGCAGTAGGCATAAATAATTAAAGTGAAGTATTGCACTGTGGGAACTCTGAATGTCCATTCTCTTGAAAATACCTAAAGTAAAACACATTTTCTCTAAAACAGCTCTTTTACTGTACTGTATTATGTTGTAACTTAACTTGTCCTTTTACTTACAGATACAGTAATTGTCAGGTGCCTTTCAGAAAGTTAACTACCGAACACCTTGTTATCTTTACATGAAACTCCTCTTCACTTAAACTAATTCCTACTGGGACATTCCTCTAGGTTAAAGGGTAGCACTGCTTCCATTCCTTTTCTTTTATACCTGATCTCTTGTGAGCTGTAAAATGTTCAGTTTTATATTCAAAGTCAGCACTGACTTGCAGCAGATCTAGAAGTCTTCATACTCCATTATGTTACTATTATCTTTTGTAGTACAGTTTGGTTCTCTGTATTGGGTCATATGGTATTTTATATATTTAAGAAGAGAAAACAAACTGCACTGGCATGGTGTAGAAATCTTAATGATTGTACATCAGTATAAAACGTTGTTCATCAAGCGTATAAGCAGCAATTTCCTGAACCTTGATCCCTCTGCTTGTGGCCACCCGCCTTGTACTCAGGCAGGGTTGGAGTAATGGACTCAGCACTTAGAGAACAATCACATCTTTTGAACCCCTGCCTTTAACCCCCTCCCTACGTGGGACATTCCCCTTCCTTATCCTGGCAACTTTGCAGACTCAGAAGACCCCTTGTTTGTGAGAAACAAAACTTTACTGGACTTGATCTAGACTTGTAACACTCTCATTCTATTATATGCTCTCTTCTAATGTTTCCTAATAAGAGGAAAAAGGACAATGCCTTGGAAAAATATGTGAGAGGGGTCAACATCGGCATTCAAAAGTATAAGGAATGCAACAAAAAATGATAAAGAGCAATCAGGGCTGCAAAAATAGAATACGAAGAGCAGTTAGCAGTGGAAAGCAAACAGAACCCAAAGAAATTCTATAAATATATAACAGACAAAGAGGGAAGGTGAGCTGAAAGCGACAGTTAGAAAGCAAATGCATTAAACTAATTATTTTCTTCTGTTTTTACAGCTGAGACGGACATGAGTAACGATCAGGGCAACAGCTGCAGGAACAAAAATTAAAAGTTCTAACGTATCTCAGTGGTTTTTGCAGAGTAGTAGAGGGGGTAAAAAGATTAAATGTAAACAAATCCACGGGACCTGACGGGTTACATCCATTGGTACTCAAGAAACTTAGCCAGGTCATAAGCAGACCAGTGTACATAATCTTTTTGGACACTCTAATGACAGGTATGGTACCGGATGATTGGCAGAGAGCAAATCTGGTACCAATATACAAAAAAGGTAAACAGAGTACACCTGGTAACTATAGGCCAGTCAGCTTAACGTCAATAGTGTGCAAAATATTTGAAGGCATAATACGGGACTACATGCAGGAATTTGTGAATAAAACTGGTATCATAAGTCGTAATCAACATGGCTTCATGAAGGACCATTCATGTCAGACCAATCTATCAATATTTTATGAGGAAGTCAGTATTATTTGGACAGAGGAAAACCAGTAGCTGTGATGTAAAGCATTTGGTAAAGGGTTCAATACGGTACCCCACAAACGTCAAATTCACAAACTAAGGACCCAGAGGGTAGTAATAAATGGGTCATTCTCTAATTGTGCAAGAGAAGGGAGTGGGGTGCCCCAGGGGTTGATCCTGTGACCAATCCTGTTTATCCTATTCATCAACAACATAGATATTGGGATAAGTAGTTTGATCTCCATTTTTGCCGACGATACTAAACTGTGTAGGGCAGTAAATTCCAAACAGGAGATATATGCACTTCAACAAGACCTGGATAAAATTGATGCATTGGCTACACATTGGCATATGTGATTTAATGTTGAAAAATGTAAAGTTATGCACAAGGGTGCAAAGAACGAGTGCACAAACTACTATCTGGGGGGGGCTGCATTATTGGAGACAGACATGAAAAGGGACCTGGGGGTGCTCATAGATCACAGATTTGGCAATAGCATGCAATGCCAAGCTGCGGTCAACAAAGCAAAACATAACACGGTCCTGCATTAAAAGAGGGATTGTAGCAAGGGATAAGACAATAATACTTCCACTTTATACATCACTAGTTCAGTTTCATCTTGAGTATGCGGTACCATTTTGGTCTCCAACTCTCAGGAAGAATGTTCTCGAGCTGGGGAATGTTCAAAGAAGGGCCTTTGAATTAAAGAGTGATTAAACCCCCAGCGTTTTTTGCATATATCTACTGTTAGCAAGCAATAAATACAGTATATGCAAAAACATTGAAAAAAACAAAACACTTTTCAAACAGGTTTAAACTCACCAGTGTCTTCGCCGTGCACTCCGGTCCGAACATCTGAAGAGCCTTGGACACAACAAAAGGTTAGAAGAGAACGGGTTCAATCTTAGAACGTGCAAGGGGTTTTCTACTGTGCAAGTAGTAAAAATGTGGAATTCCCTTCCAAAGGCAGTGGTATCCGCTGATAGCATATATAAGTTCAAGAAACTCCTGGATGAGTTTCTTCAGTCATGAATATACACAAGGATATGGATGTGTTAAATACAGACAGACACACACACACACATAGGTTGAACTAGATGGACCTTGGTCCTTATTCAACCTCACCTACTATGTTATTAAATGAAAAAACTGATCGGTTGCTATCGGCAACTGCTCCAGATACTGTCTGCTCCAGTTCTTTATAAATTCTCCCCATTATTTTGTGGACACTATAGTTTGCATCCTTTGCTTTTTATATATATTGTTGCAATCATTTGCAGTCTAGTATACATATGAGTTCCTGCTGGTTACTTTTGTTTCACTTTTCTGTATTTTAAATATAAAATATCATCTGAAAACAAAACCCAGCAGAGAAGATAAAAAAAGTTGTTGTTTTTTGCCCTGTGTTCGTTTATTAGAACCTGCAAGGAGTTTATGATTTAATTTACACCTGTTTTGATCATATGTGCATAATTTACTATAGCAATTCCTTGTTCACTGTAGTAGGGCATTTTGAATATTTTGCATAGATCTCTCTCCAGTGTCTCTGCTGGCTGCACAGTACAGGATAAAGGTATGTACAGTGTGATTTTGACTTTTCATTACAGAGACCAGGAATATAGCGTTTTGAAATTCCTACTCCCAACTTTAGACATTTTTTTTGTTTGCTTTATATAGAGCATTGGATAATAATGTCAGGTTATTATTCCTGGAAGATGCAAGTGGGAGATACCGGATCCAGAAGATTTTTTTTTTCCTTTTTCCTCAATAGCTGTTCTTGCAGTAAGGTTACAGGAAATGATTAGCATTGAGAGAATCTGATATGTATTATGTTTAGTCCTATGCCATTATTAATGCACAGAAGCAATTTTTTCAGCTTAGTGCAGAGTGGACTTTATAATGCAGTGACCCTGTTTAGATATCTTTGAAAACACAGGGTCCTTTTAAGGTGCCTTGAGAGGACTCAAAATCCAAACCGTAGTTTATTTTATTTTTTTTAAACATCCAGGGTAACATGCCAACACATTTAATTGATTAATTTTTTACATGTTATATTATTGCTATGTTTACTAATAGTATAACTATAGGTATTGTTATAGTTGAGTCGATTTTATTGAGATATAATAGAAGAACAACTGTAATACAAGTCAAAAGAAAAAGAACAAGTTCAATCATATCAGAGGATGAGCAAGATGAAATAATGGACCAGTGGTGTAGGATAATAAAGAAATATAAAAAACATGCAGGGGCACCTTATGGGCAATTAAACAGGAACATGAAAAAAAAAGCCCATATGTAAGTAAATGTTTTAAGCACATTCCAGCAAAATAATATAATATTGAGCTCATAGATACCAATAAATGAAGGTAAGGGCCAGAAAAAAAAAGCGAAGTAGAGAGCAAGGAATGAAAAGACAGGGTACAAGGAGGAAAGCTAGGCACAGGGAGTCTAAATGGAAAAACGATAATGGAGGTAAGTACAGGATAGAAATGGCAGAGTCATTCTAATCTCTGCAGGTCTATGAAGTGGAGAAAATTAATCCATGAAGACCATTGGGTATAAAAACCATCTGAAGTGTCAGTGGCAAGGAGTTTTTCCATCCGCATGATATCATTAATGTGGCCAACCCACAGAGATAATGGAGGGGTAGTAGTTGTCTTCCAACATGTTGGGATAACCTGATGAGCTGCAGCAAGGAAATGCCTCAACCGGATCCGCTTTTGAGTTTTCTTGGATCCCGGTAAGACGGATAACAGTGCAATTTCAGCAGATGGCATTAGAGAATCTCCATATAGCTTATTATAGATATTAAAAATACTTGACCAGAATGGGGAACTCATGGAACAACCTCACCAAATATGTAAATACGTACCTATTGCCTCTCCACCTTGCCAACAAATATCAGGGGTGCTTGGAAAAATAGGATGCAGGCCGGAACACGGAATCATCTAGTGACAATCTTGTAATTTTTCTTCTGAGCATAGCTAGATACAGAGGATTTATTTGTGAAGTAAATAGTATCCCAGTCTCTGACATGGTGCGAGATAAGTCATCAAATCAAGCAATTGTGAACTTAGGCAATTGATTATAATATCTAGCCTGAAGCATCCCATAAAACTATGATAGTGCGTGTTGTGGCAGTTCCGAGAGGATGAGTCATTTTTCAAATGGCGTCAAATGTCTGTGTACAATTTTCGTACGGAACTAGTAGAAGTAATAGATGCTCCTGTGGACAGATGTACGAAATCTTTGGCTAAGGGCCAAGTCTTGCAAGTATACCCTCCTAAAGATGAGAGGGCAATATTCATTGAGGTTGTGAAATAGAGGAGTCAGGGGGCTTGGAGTGGTAAAGAGGCCATAAAGATCATGGGTAGAGTGCCAAAAACTTAACACAGCTGCCGTGAGAAGAGAGAACATAAATGGCACTCTAGCAGTAATGGATGAAGACCATAAAAGCGCTCGCAGATCAATAGGGCACAAATCTGGTGCAACCATGGCAGCTGTTTTAAGAAAGGGTCGGGGGAACCAATCAGACATAAGCTAGCGCACCAGCAATATGGTAGAGCTCAAAATCTGGAATGCCTATGCCACCCTTAGATTTATGTCTGCAAAGCTTTTAATAGCATAGACGGCATGGACCACCACTCCAAACAAATTTATTAGCGAGTGAACGGAGGTTAGGTAAAAACTGTTTAGGAGGGATAATAGGAATGTTTTAAAAGATTTAAAGTAGTTTAGGGAGAACTTCCATCTTTAACATGTTAATTTTGCCAATTCAAGAGATAGTCTGTGATCTGTAAGGACATGTCTTTCCAAATAGCAGAGAGCAAAGGCACATAGTTTAGAGAATAATGGACTAATAGGTGTGATGGGATGAAAGTGCCCAAATATGTGATAAATGTAGTAAACATAGGTATTTTTTATTCATTAGTACACATTTTTGATCTATCCATTTTACTTAAGAAATTTTAATTTGTACACCATGTACCCCTCCATGAGAAATACTATTTATATATTATGTATTTCTATAGCCTTGATGAAAGGGGTACTCAGAACCTATAGCTCATTATCGTGGATGTTTTAAAAGTATCTTTAGGACTTATAAACTATTAGGTTGGTGCATGTGTTTTTTTTCTACACCTCCACAATATTACTGATGTCTCTGTAACTATGAGGGAGATTTTACCCCTGACATGTGTCAGCACCTCCAATACCAACCCCCAGCAATAACTGCCAACAGGTGTCAGGGCCTCCAATGCCAACCCCCCCAGCAATAACCACCAGCAGGTGTCAGGGTGTCAAATGCCAACCCCCAGCAATAACTGTCAGCAAGTGTTGGGTCCAGCAATGCCCTAATAATAGTATTATTCTGCATTGCTGTTTAAAGTATTGTTGGGATTTGTAGTCCTATATAGCTAGGTATCACCGGATAATGGGACAGCTAATCGCAAGTATGCAGAGTGATATTACCATTGCTACATTGACACTCGTGCGCACATACCACATACTGCTGCTGTATATCCTGCAATTATGACGGAGCAACTCAGGCATTAACCCACTTAAGTGACTAATTTGATTCTGCAACTTCCCCCCAGGGGGCGTATGAAGTTATACCCTCAATTAAGTTAACTATCACGGCTTATGATGTGGTAATTCCAAACTCTCCGTTAATAGTCTGAGAGTGATGCCTGGAATTCAAAACTGAGAGCCAAGGATATAGTCCGTGCCGTGTGACAAAGATACATAATAGCCGCCTCCGCAGCTGAGATCCTACCCAGTAAGTCCAGGAGTGTTACAACATCAGCCAATGCCCACCCCCAGGCCTCGGCCCAGCCTGGGGGGCAGGATGAACAGGACCCAGCCCTAATCCATGGCTGGTCCCGGCGAGAGAGAGAGCACATGGCAGCTCCCACCAATATATGTAGTCTATCCCAGCAGGCACCACTGGCTGAAAGAAGCCCAGTGATTGGCTGCTGTACTGTACACATATTACAGTATCCACCATTGGCTGTCCCACAATATGACAGAGTCTCAATCCGCCCAGGGGGGTACAGGCAAGGCTAGACACCTGGGATTAACCATATAATCGCCACTACAAATCCAGCCAGGTTGTCTACAGCCCTGGCTATCACTAAATGCATAGTAGTCACATCACAAAAGGTGATGGGCGCTAAATTATTGTTACTGTTGTATTTCTGTGTCCCTTTATTAAAATCTTTTTCTGTATATTTTTCTGCACCATTTTGAAAGGATAATCTTAAAAATTGTTAAGCTTATCTCTATGCTCTAAATATGAACTTAAAGTATCCTTGTCCCTGTGATGTGTGGTACTGTATAGTGAAACCTGTCATATTCCTGTCTGAAAGGACAGCGGTATCATAGGCTTTGTTTAAGTTTTTGAGATGTCACAGGACTTGCTGAGAACGGTTCGTGTTAACCATTAAAACACATGGTGGCAGCTACTGTTTGGGGTGTAAAGGGTTAACCAACCCTAGTGACGATCGCTGTTAGTCTGCTGGCCTGATATTATTGTCCTGCAAGCTGGGAAATCTCTGTGCAGGGTGAGGCTGGAAGTGGTATCGCCATGTCCTTCTGACGGTTTTCTTGGTACAGAACAGCCTATAGTCACGTGTGATTGACGTACAGTGGATTTGGACCATGCACATCTGTCACACAGTATAGTATACATTTATAGTAAAGTATACATACAGTAAAGTATACATATAAGTAAAGATCCCAGGGGAAAGTGAAGCAGACATAGAAGCTGATTCACAGCAACTGCAGCCAAGGTTAATAGACTGATCTATGTTATCTATAACCAATTAGCCAACCACACAGCCTGTGTCCATATTATAGCAGATGCTCACCTTGCACTCCTGCTTCTCCTAGACCAGGTCAAGTAGCAGGTCCCAGTATTATTTCTGCTCTGTGTTCCTACTTTCCTGAGGCATACATACTTCAGGTCCTCTGCCACCACAGGGTCTACTCCCTCACCTTAACAACACCAGCCAATAAGGAGCCACTAGACAGACAGTGACCCTAGCTAACAAGCTAACCAATAGGCCCTTTACTCCAGAATGCCAGGTGTACTAATTTATAACTCAAACTTATCTGAGATCCCACAATAGTGAAGCTATATCATCCAGCCCCTACTGCAGTGCTGAGTGGTGTGGCTGTGGTGACCCTCTTCCAGTGGTGCCCAGAGCATGTGCCATACCCTAGATATGCCACTGCCATCACCATAGATAAAATATGACTAAGGCATGCACTGTTTTTTTTTTTTAATTAAATTTAAATTGAATTTTTCATTCTTATATTCAATCCGAGACTGTTTTCTTTGTCTATAGTAAATTGGGCATAGCCTTGCTTTTTAAAATTGTCCTACTGCTGGACAGTTTTACACTGTTGTGTCATCTGTCTTCTTTTAAAACTTGTAGTAAAACCCCTACCTATGCCCCTTGTCTGTAGTAAATTTGGACCTAAAATTGTTATTTAAAATAATATTGCTTCTGGCCAATCACGGTACACGTTGCCTGGCTTTCCACACCCTGAGAGTTCAAGAATCCTTTTCTCTTACAGAGCTCAAATGCTCAGGAGCTCATATGACTTCCTCTTATCACCTACATGCACCATTTTATTAACTTTTAACTTTAATGCCAAACACAGCACACTTTGCCCAAAAGGGCCTTCCATACCAATTACAACTCAGACCCAATTCCTGCACATTGGGGAAACCCGTCTAAAATCTGCCAATAGCATACACTTCTGAAGAAAACTTGTGACCTCTTTTTTTACCATGGATTTGGGTGGCTAGTACCGTGGCTTCCAGGAATCAGTCCCCTATTCCAGTGCAAAGGGTTACCAGCAATATGGTCTACTCTGCAGTGTCCATCAGCAACCAGAGATGAGACTTCCTGTAAAAACAAACACAGTGCAGGGAATTTATAGAACACTGAAGCAGACAAAAACTGGAGCAGTTGTGTATGACAACCAATCAGCTTCTCTTTTTCATTTTTAAATCTTTACTGAACAAACTGAAGAGAGAAGCTGATTGTTTGCCATGCACAGCTGCTCCAGGTTTTGTCTGCTCCAGTTTTGATAAATCCCCCCCACTGAATGAAACTTAAGAAAATATATATTTTGCATTATATAGTAACACTGCTTTAATTTTTAGTTGAAGTTACCCTTTCAAATGATAGCTATAAGTTAGAAAATTGGAAAATGATGCACTGTATATTTTTCAGCAAGAAGCTTACATATAGTTTTTAAGAATAATAATAATATAGTTTTGAATTAATCTTTGCATTCATTGCAGAGATTGTTGAAGAAGGTAGCAGAAAAAAACTTCTAGAACTTCAAGGGTTTATTTCAATTTTCTGATACACTGTATCATTCAAGTGCACAGAAGTAAAAGCCTGAAAAGAAAGCTTTCATACATGTTCTAGCAGCCCAAGCAAGGCCATGGCCAAACCTGTAGCTAGAGTTATTGTATGAAGAAGACTATAGGAAAACGGGCCTTTCATCTCAATGTACAATTAATATAGCGCTTAAGAGAGCACTGAATGCATTTGTATCAATTGGATTCTATATTGGTAGCATGAAAGGTAATGCATGTACAAGTTGTCCTCAGCATACCGAAATCTTAGTTTCCTACTTATGCAGAATTCTGAAAAATGTATTTTAATAAGGAGGTGCCAGTAAAGAAAAAAACTTCTACTTTCTTAGAAGGATTTGTTAGCACTTTATCTTGGAGTTCCAAATCAGTAATAACAAAATTGTTAATCTAATAATAACATCTAACTACTGTCTTATTTTGTGATAGGGCTCCTTAGAGACACATGTTGCCCATAGCTCATAGATGTGTAAGTTTTGTTTTGGATGCATCTGAATGTCAGAATTCTAATGAGGCCAAATGCAAATTAATCTGAATGTTCTTTTAATGACATTTTGGACATTGAACATTTCCATTTAAATACCTATTCTTCTTTTTTAATACAGATTTAAATACGAATTTTTAGCCTATTTACTTTACCCATTATTCCTCAGAGTGATGTCAGAGGTAAAAAAAAACAGTAAAACATTTCATTTAATTAAAATTCTGCACATAAATGTGAATTTCCTTTCATAGAGGTAAAGCTACAGTAAGCCATACCACATCTGATAACCAGAGCTTACCAATAAGTGGCGAGTTGTCTCACGAACTGAGGAATTGATAGTATGTATTTTTGAATATATATAGTTAAAATGCATATCAGGCAATCAGGCAAACCTTTTCCGTTTGTCCCACTGTGATATAATCTAGATGGATTTTAAAGGTTATGCCACACTTGCTCAAATGCTGCTGTCTTGTTATCTGACATGTTACAATAAGCTGTAAAATACCGCAACCATTTTGTTCACATACAACTTTTTTTTCCATTTAAATTATAAGTCCACCTAACGTTGATCATTTTTGGCTTATTTTAGTCAGCCCTGCTTGGAGAAAGAAAGAAAGAAAGAAAGAAAGAAAAGAAAGTTAAGCAAGTAATCTGACCTCCTGGATGGAGGTATAGCCAGCATCTTTGTAGGATTATTTTCTTCTAGGGCCTGAAGATTTATATGCACTGTACTGCACGCAACCAACATGGGGTTACCACATTTAGGTGGCCTTACCCTTTAAATACACATATTAGTTATTTAGTTATAGTCCTTCCTTGGAAACCTTCTTTTCCTTTTTAGTGATTACTAAAAAAATTAGATTTATGACCTGCAAGATACAGCTTCTTATTAAAATAAACAAACAGAATGGAGCCTTACATTAAACTGTACTTATAACCTGTCAGGATGTAATGCTGTGGGTTAGATTATGATGAACTACCCTGCTGTCAGCATCCTCAACTTTCTCACCTTCACATTACGCTTCCACAGAAAGCAAAGGGCTTTCCTTTCAAACATCTCTCTCATGAGAGGCTCTCTGGCAGCCTGAATATAAATAGGAATTTTCTTTATCACTCTCAGTAAGATTACTGTCAGTGAGAGATGATGAATGGATCCTGCCAGCAGAGGTACACAAAACAAAGAACCTGTGGGCGTGTATGTGTGTTTCTGACGTGATCAACATGTTAGCCTATATTTCACTGTAAAGGTTACCTAAGTTGAAGACATGTTCACTGATGATATACAGTAAAATCTGAATTTCTTAGAAAATTATTTAAATTAAAAAAAAAAAAAATACAATATGATTTTGTACCTAGTATATTCCAAATGGCCATTCAGCATTCAAAGACAAGGGGGAAAATGTATCAAAACTGGAGCAGACAAATTCTGGAGCAGTTGCCAATGGCAACCAATCGGCTTCTATCTTCAGTTTGTTCAGTTAAGATTTGAAAATGAAACAGAAAAGCTGATTTATTGCCATGCACAGCTGCTCCAGATTTGTCTGCTCCAGTTTTGATAAATTCCCCCTCAATGTGTTTGCTGTTTCTTTTTAAAAAAACTGGGAGATCCTGTCCCTGAGTGGCTAATGCAGATAAATTAGTGTCATCCCATCAGTGCCATGATGATGTACAGTTCGTAAATAAACAGATGGCTTACTTTTTTTAAACCGTTAAAATAGTTTGTATATGTTTATGACATTAATGGGGTTTGAGTCTGATATTAAAAATAGAATTATCTTGTCCCCCAGTTCAGACCAAATGCAGGCCTTCATTTAGTAATTTGCCATGTCCCTCCACATTCCACAGAACAGAGATCTGCTTATCTGGTCTGTGATCTTTTTTGTCCCAGCACAAGTGAGTCCCAATAGCCCTCTAAGCCTTGTATGGCCCTAATTAAAGGTATGCAACTAGGCACTCATCTATTACCAGTGGACAAGTTAATGCAAACACAAGCAGGTCTGGTAGAGGTAATGACCCCGGTGAGCCAGCATTCACCTAAAAGTCATAAACCTGAGTTACAATATCAGTTCAATTTCATCATTTGGAATTGGGCGGTGATAGTGTAAAATAAAGGTTCATCCTCCTCCTGCTTTCCATCCCAAGCCCTGCCCTGGGGGCCGGCTCCGTGACACCCCCTGAAGGGCTAACAAAAGGTGCTGCGAACAGCTAGGAAAGAGGGGGTTTTCTTTTGAAACATCAAGAAAGGAACTCCAGTAACATCAAGAAGTCTTAACATGGCAGAAGAGTTCCCCTTTAATCTCTGGACATCATCTGCTGAAAGCTTGCTTGAAGAAGAGCCCTTCATACTTTTCTTTTGCTTATTGAACTCTGAACTCTGTCAGAACTCCTAAACCCAGGACTGTTAAGTATTCACCTTTTATTCCCTTTTATTTTACTGTTATATATATTTTGTCTCTTTTTATTAATGTTAAAAATCGTTAAGCTTATCTACATGCTCTAAATACAAACTTAAAGTATCCTTGCCTCTGTGAGGAGTGCTACTGTATAGTAAATCCTGTCATATTCCTGTCTTAGAGGACAACGATATCACAGGCATTGTTTGTGTTTTAAATTGTCACAGCACTTGATGGGCATGGTCTGTGTTTCCATTAAAAAACACATGGTGGCAGCGAACGTTTGGTGGGTAAATGGTTAACTGCGGAGTTAACAAACTCTGGTGATGATCGCTATAAGTCTGCTGGCCTGAGATTGTGAAAAGTTGAAAGAGTTTTCCCCCGTGTACGGTGCTCATCAGAGGTGGGGTAAGCGGTGGGACGACTGGTGGTACTTGGTGGGTACCCCGGTTGTGACTGGAGCGTGGAAAACTTGGAAAGTTGATAGGGGTGGGTTTATAAAACGTTTTTTTTTCTTGCTGGTGTGTGGCTTCCGTTGTGTTCGGACCGTGGTGTCCAACAAATGTACTAAATCTTACACAACGTTGAAATGCAATAATTATGCAATTATTAATAAAAACATTGTGATGTACGCCCGGCCCAAACCCACTGTACATCAATCACACGTGACTATACACAGTTCTGAACCGAGCGTGGTGTCACAAGGGCATGGCAATATCACTCTCAGCCTCACCCTGCACAGAGATTTCCCAGCTCGTGGGACACAATCTCAGGCCAAAGGGAAACAAAAATTGGAGACGGAAGCGCCACTACATGGCGCAATAAATGTGTTGAAGCAGGGTGAGAGAGAAAAGGTGATGTACTCACCTATGGTTGGGTGAGCGTTCGCTTTTAGCAATCAGGGTGAGGTGCACCGGATGGAGTGGGAGCGGCCCCTCTTTTGCTGGGTGGTGTAGTGGTAGAGCCAAGTGGAGCAGATGGAGACACAAAAGTAACGAGGTGAGGTAAGAGTGGTGAGCAAAGGAAGGGAGAACTTCTGTAACTCACCACAGGGAAAGTGAAGAACGGTTCTCAGCGACGACGGCACTTCCACTGTAGTGTCTGGATGGAGGGCCGTAGGGTGATCCTCTGGATTACTGCTGGCGTGGCTGTCCTGCTGAACATCTGCTGCGGTGTCCGGCGCTGGGCAGCGGCGTGGTGCCGGAATGTGGACTGGACGGCAGTGGTAGCTGGAGTGAAGGAGGGGGCGGAGCCCAATGTCCAGGAAGGGTTTGCTTGAACGGTGTCCGTGGAGAGATGGAGTGTTGGAGACACGCGGAAAGTTGAGTTTGGCTGGCGGCGACGCGTTTCGAAGGTAAAGCCTTCTTTTTTAAGCCGGTGTGCAGGGATGGCGTTGGCGGGAAGCGGAGTTTTTGAGTGCTGGGATGGGCCCGAAAGTGTGGGTGGAGCTGATGGGATGTTATTGGGCCGAGAACGAGTGAGCAGGGCTGAAGTCCGGGATTGGTGGGCGGGCCGAAGCGGAATACACCGAGGCTGTGTCACGAATAAGATTGTGCCGAGAACGAGTGGGCGGGGCTAAAGTCCGGGATTGATGGGCACGCCGAAGCGGAAAACACTGAGGCTGTGTCACAAGTAAGGGAGGAGTTTTGACGGTGAAATGTAACGATCCCAAACACTGCCAAATTACTCAGGGTTGGCTATGGGTGTCTTAGCAGGTTCAAATGTTTAGATAGGAGACAAAATAGGTGGGGGAATGTGGCAGGTGACTGGTGGGAATAAAGCATGAAATGGTGGAGAGGGTTCAGAACAAAGTGGGGGAGGAGGAGGATCTCAGCCAAAAACAAGCAAAGGGGGAAAGAGTAAGATGATGGTGTTTGTTTCTAATTCCTCATTTAAACCGTGAGGGGACAGCGTATTTAATTTGAAGATCCAGTATGTCTCTTGTTTGCAAAGGCGGTGGAATCTTTCCGCTGGTGGTAGTTTGTCAGATATTTGTTCTATTGCAAAGACTTTCAGGTGGGCTGTGTTTTTCTGGTGTTTCTGGAGAAAGTGGCGTGAAACGCAGTGTTCGGTGCAGCCATCCTCGATGAACCTCCTGTGCTCCCCAATTCGCTTGCGGAGGGGGCGGATGGTGCGGCCTATGTAAAATAGGTTGCAAGGGCATTGTAGGCAGTAGATGACGTGATCGTGGGCACAGGTGATGAACTGGGTGAAGGTGAATTTGTTACCCAAGTTGTCGTGGAAGTAGGATTAGGCATGGGTGATGAATTGGCACGTGAGGCAAAGCCGTTTCTTACATTTATGTACCACTATCCTATTGTTGAACAAAAGTGTCTGTCTGAGTTTTGGTTGAAGGGAGGAAACTTTGCTGGGGGCCACTATATTTTTGACACTGCTGGCTTTTTTTAAAATGACGGAAGTTTTGGGTGGGAATAATAGTCCTAATTGGGGGTCGCACAGTAATAAATGCCAATTCTTGCAAAGAATGGCTTCAATAGCCTTGTACCTGTTATTGAAAGGGGTAATGAAGCAAGCTACTTTTTTAGGCTGTTGGTCGCAGACAGTTGTGATGAACTTGGTGGGCCTTGGTGATGAGGTGTTTTGGGTAGCCTTTTTCAAGGAATTTGTCTTTCAGGATGTGGCTTTGTTGGACATAGCCCTCTTTGTTGGTGCAGGTCTTGTTAACCCTCCAGAACTGGCCTTTTGGGACATTTTGCTTCCAAAGGGGGTGGTGGCAACTCTTAAAGTGAAGGCACGAGTTGCCCGCCGTAGGTTTAAAGTGTGTTCTGGTGATGATTTTATCTTTGGAATGTGTAAGGTCGAGGTCTAAGAAGACTAAACTGCACTGGTCTGTGACTTGGGTGAACCTTAGACCAGAGGGGTTGGCGTTACAGTATGCCATGAATTCCTGAATGGTGTCGGTTGTGCCATCCCAGATGATGATGATATCATCTATGTAGCGGCCAAAAAAGATGAGGTGGCGGGCGAAGGGGTTGTTACGCCAAATGTGGAACTCCTCCAAAAGTCCCACGGTCAAGTTTGTGATGGACTGAACCGTCACCAGGGCTGCTGGGGGAGCCTGAGGGCTAGCCTCCTTCCTACGGACTACGGACCCAGGGCTGCAGAGATTTATTACCCCAGAGAACTTTGTGTGCTGTGTGTTCCCAGTTTAATATTTCATCTAGAGAGAGAACTTGTCACTATTTGCCTTGATGGGAACCATTCTTCTAAAGGCAGCAGGCTGTCTGGAGTGACCATTGTTTGCAATGATGGGATTAAGCTCCTCTCTAATTAAGGACATTCATCCCAAAGAGTGTCTGTGCTTAAAAGACTTCTAATGCGGCTAGCTGTCTGGGGGAGGGGACACACTGAACTCTAATCTGATCCTGTCAGGTATAAACTCTGTGTGCTTTCTTCAATAAAGCAGATCTTGATTTCCACCTCAACATTGGTGTTGTCCAATGATTGAGTGGTTAAGCGTTCTGTCCTAAGATATTGGTTGTGTCCAATAATTAGGCAGGTTTGGGATTCGGGTTCCAACGGAGAGGAAGCTGTTTTCTGACGGAGGTACCCAGTCGGGGTACCATGCGGTCCGTCACAAAGTTGGCATAGCTTGGGGCGTAATTGGCTCCCATGGCTGTGCCTTGAATCTGGAGGTAGAAATTTTCTAGGAAGGTGAAAACATTGTGCTCGCGGGTGAATTTGGTAGACAAAAACACAAATCGTACAAACAGCGCTCTTGTAGTGATACTGAGGGGGTAAAAAATGTGTGACCCTAAATAGTGTGCAGCCCTGAAACCCAGGAGGAGTGCCTGTGGATATGCAAACAAAAAACAGAAAACCAAAAGTTGCGCCCTTTTGGTTTTCTGTTTTTGGGGTGAATTTGGTGGCATTGAGGATGAATTGTGCCTGCTTATGGTGTAACTCTGGTGGTTGCTGGGATAAAAAATGTTGTAACGCTTGTAGGCCTACATCGTGAGGAATGGATGTATAAAGCGAACACACATCAAGGGAGACCCAGTGGTATGAAGGTTCCCAGGAGTAGTGATGTAGTGTTTCAATGAGATGGCTGGAATCTCTGAGGTAGGAAGGTAGGGTGGTGACGATGGGTTGTAAAAAGTGGTCCACATAACGTGAAAGGCCACTGGTGAGGCTTTCAATGCTGGATATTGGGCGGCCAGGAGGTGTGGTGCTGTTTTCATGGATCTTTGGCAGGTGGTAGAAAAAGGGTGTATTGGGTTGTGGAGGGCAAAGGAACGATTTTTCTTTTTTGGTGATGATTTTTTCTGTGAAGGCTTTATCGGTGAGGGTTTTAAAGGAGGAGAGGTATTGGGATGAGGGGCCTGAGTGTAATTTTTGGTAGCTGTTGGTGTCAGACAAAAGCCGTAATGCCTCTTTGATATAGTCATCACGATTTTGGATGACTATGCCCCCACATTTGTCTGCTTGTTGAATGACAATCTGTTTATTGTTGGTCAGTTCTTTGAGTGCTTTATGCTCTGCTTTGGAAAGATTGGCTTTTTTGGTGTTCTTCTGGTGATTTTTGTTCAGTTTACCGCTAATCTGTGAGGTGTCGCATAACTTAACAAAGTCTGTGTAGGTGACCTGGTAAAATGTCTCTATGTATGGTCCTTTGGATTTCCGGGGGTAGAAACTTGAAGGGGGGTGGAGTTGGGTGTGCAAGAAAGTGGGGCTGGAAAGGTTGTCGAGTAGTAGTTTGCACGGATAGGTGGGGTCTGCTAGTTCCTCGCGTATGGCTAGTACCTCGGTGTCTGGTTCCATGTCCGGGGATGTGGGGGGCAGGTTGGTGGATAGCGGCCTGTCTGGGGGTGTGTTGCTCTTGTAATGTCTTTTAAGGGTGAGGTTGCAGATGAATTTGTGCAAATCTTTGAAAAGGGTAAAAGAGTTGGGTTTGATGTCGGGTGCGAAGCTTAAACCTTTCTTTAGTAAGGATTCTTCGTGGGGGATAGAGTGTGGTTTGAAAGATTGAAAATCTTTATGGCTCACTTACCTTTTAAAGAACTCTTTCGATGTCTCCAAATTAAGAACTTTGTACTCACACACATACGGCATCTACCCCCTGCAGGCCCCCTTAGCCCCTTTGAACGCATTTGTCGAGATAATCCTCATGCCCCTGGAACCATATCTATACTATATAACTACCTGCTAGCGCCTCCTCATCAACCTGCCCCTTCCTATACTTCCCTATGGGAGAGAGATGTGGGATCTCCTCTGGTGGAAGACTTGTGGCAACAGTCCTGGTTAAACACAAAATCTAGCTCACGCTGCGTCAGTATTTGGAGATAAATTACAAAGTGTTAATACGATGGTACATGGTGCCCACAAGAATTGCCAAATTTCGGCCGCAAACCTCCCCATTATGTTTTAGGGGTTGCCCAGACCCAGGAACCTTCTATCACATATGGTGGCAATGCCCAAAAGTCGCAAGGTACTGGGACAAAGTTTTCCACATGCTCTCTTCTCTGTTTCAGCACCCCATGTCCAAAGACCCCACCTTTGTCCTCCTTAATTGTAAAGCGGCGGGTCTCCCGAATATCACCTTTAAATTGTGCCTTCATATCCTGACGGCCGCTAAAAGAGAGATAGCTAAATCATGGTTGTCAAACACGCTCAGCATCTCCAATCTCAAAAGGCACGTTAACTGGATGATGTCGCATGAGAAGCGGACTGCACAGGTGGAAAACACCATGCGGAAATTCGAAAAAGTAGGTCCCCCTGGAGCGAACAATTTATGCCCACCAGCGACCATCGTCGCGTCCTCACTTTGTGATGATGAGATCACCTCACACCGCTGCACCAACTTGGTCCCCGCCGCTCACAGCCAGACTCTCCCCGCCTTTCTCTTTTCACCCCACTTTCCCCCCACCTTTCTGTACTTTCCTGGGACCTTTTCCCCACATCTTCTGATGTACCTATGTTAACATGAATATCGGACCCAGAAAAGATCGGTTTCAGTGCCAACGAGAACCTTTATATCTTCCTTGCATACCTTTGACGTTACAGACTCACCGGGCCTCCCTGGTAGACTACATTACCACTACAAGTCATGGTAATCACCCACAATGTTCAACGACCTACTTAAGTAAGCACAGGCACATGTTAACTGGATCTAACGTGAAACCGACCGTCACAACAGATGTATACCTAAACGGTCCGATAAGGAAATATGTTGTTACCCTGATCTCCATGTGTTTTACACAATATCTTTTGTAACCCTGAAACATTTTATTTTCAATAAAAATATATTTGCAAAAGAAAATCTTTATGGTTGTGTGTTTGGGGTCTGACGTTGCCTTTTTGCGACGGACGTAGTGTATTCCTCCTCTTCTACCTCTTCTCGTTTTTTTGTTTTTGGTGGGCGCAGGGGGCTAATTCTAAAAAACGCTGCTGTGAGGAGGGTGGGGACAAATAGGGATTCATGGGGTGAGGTGTGACAGGGTCCAGGGTGAGGTTGGGGACAAGGGTTGGATCCTTACGGTGTGGGAGGGGGGACGGTTGCCGAGTATGAGAAGAAGCTAGGCCGGATTTGGTTCACATCTCGACGGGGGTGGGGTCGGGATTTTCTGTACTTGAGGTAGCAACCTGAGTAGGAGTCACATTGGCGTGGTTAGGTGACGGGGAGCTGGTTGTAGGGGATGGGTTAGGCAAATGAGTGTGATCGGTGTTGGCTGGGTGAGGAGGTGATGGGAGCGAGATGTACCTGGTTTTGGAATCGTCCCACACCAATCTGGTGATGTGGTTGGAGGGGTTGGAAAGGAGAGATATGAGTGGTGGTGGGTGTGGGGAATTGGTGCGTGTAGCGGTTTTCCACGAGAAAACTTTGTTTTCAGCGTAGTCGGTTAGGTCTCTTTGTAGTTTTTTGGATTTAGCTGAAAAAGTTTTTTTCCGGTTAATGGTCTGGTTTTTGGTTAGGGTGGAGGATCATCTGGAAAAGGAGGCCACAGCGTGTACCCACCTCCGCTCTTCCTGGATCCACCCTCCCCCTCCACAGTCGGCATGTCCTAGTACAACTGGGCACTCCACTGCCGTCCAGTCCACCTTCCGGCACCGCGTCGATCCCCAGCGCTGGACACCGCAGACATCCAACAGGACAGCCACGCCAGCAGTCATCCAGAGGATCACCCTACGGCCCTCCATCCAGGCACTACAGTGGCTGCACCATCGTCGCTGAGAACCGTTCTTCACTTTCGCTGCGGTGAGTTACAGAATCTCTCCCTTCCTTTGCACACCACTCTTACCTCACCTTGTTACTTTTGTGTCTCTATCTGCTCCACCTGGCTCTACCACTACACCACCCAGCAAAAGAGGGGCCATTCCCGCTACCGCTCCACTCCATCCGGTGCACCTCACCCTGATTGCTAAAAGCCAATGCTCACCCAACCACAGGTGAGTACATCACCTTTTCTCTCTCACCCTGCTTCAACACATTTATTGCGCCAGGTAGTGGCGCTTCCGTCTCCAATTTTTGTTTCCCTTTGGCCTGAGATTGTGTCCCACAAGCTGGGAAATCTCTGTGCAGGGTGAGGCTGAGAGTGATATTGCCATGCCCTTGTGACACCACGCTCGGTTCAGAACTGTGTATAGTCACGTGTGATTGATGTACAGTGGGTTTGGGCCGGGCGTACGTCACAATGTTTTTATTAATAATTGCATAATTATTGCATTTCAATGTTGTGTAAGATTTGGTGATCAAAAGCATATAGCACGTTAGGTGTCATGCTTCATGGACCCACTAAGTTGATTTATCTAAGGAAAATAGGCTGTTCACCTTGCAAGGGTATTTTCCCTTAGCTTAGTAATTAAAGCTCTGCTGACTTTCATCATTCAAACAAGTGTAAGCAAAAAAACCCAGTTGTTTCTATTTTCCTTGCACATGATTGGGTATTCATTGCAAAGTGAATTTTCACCTCATTCACAAAGCTTATAGGCAAATCTCCAAAACTAAAAAAATAGAAGGTTAGGCTATGGTTATGACCTGCAAGTTCATGAAATTGGGCTGAGATGGAAAACAAGAACACAGGTGTAATTTAGCAGTGCATTCATCCATCCTCCCTAACTTCATCAGCCATTTGCTCAATTTGCAGGAAGTTGCCCTTTAAGTACTGAAGAGCAATAGGAAATCCTTTGTCAGAGACATCAACACACATAAAGCCTTCATTCAGCTATACTGAGGGTAATTTGTTTAATCCTTTCCATGAGTTCCTAAGCCAAACTTTTAACATATCTCTCTTTTTTCCTCATTAGATCCACTTCCAAGCTTACTGAATAGTGTTCATCAGAATAGTTTGTCAACATAACAATTGCAGAGAGAAATCCTTAGCCATGTTTAAGTGGGTAAATAACATAATCTGACAGTTGCCTTGGCACAAGATGCAAATCACTGGCTTATTTTTCTTTCTTTTTCCCTCTTCCTTTTACTTCTACTAATCTACAAAAATACTAGATCCTCAAACATTAAAAAAGCAATCTGTAGAATGCATCCTTTTAAATTGCTTAATTATCTTTTTTGCAGCTACTATGAAAGATAATTGGAAAACAGGAAATGCACTTGAGTCTTGTTTTAAGCTCAGTATTTTAATGTCAAGGTTTCAGTGGAGAAACGGCTGCTCAGGAAGTGAATTGTGACTCTACATTTTCAAGAACAAGGGCTGCTACACAAGGCATCTAAAACAGAGGATATGACATATAATTGACTTATTATTAAGTGTTATTTATGAGCTGTGAATAATTCAAAGAAAAGAGCTTTCATTTTTTATCTATACAACTATTTGAGTACATCCTGTACTACAAGCAGTGGCGGCTCTGAAGTTTGGGAGGCCTAAGGCGAAACTTAAACATAATGGGAAAAAAAATGCAAGCAATACAAATTAACTGTATAAATTGCATATATTAAGACAAGCCTTAAGTCCTATGAATACACAGTTTTCAGAATCTTGTCTCATAACCTCTGTGCAGTCTCACCAAGTCTGTTAGCGGTCTTACCAGGCCTGTGAGGAGTTCACCATTGCGCTGTGGGGTCTCACCAGGGCTCTTTATGGAGATTCACCAGGTCTGTGAGGAATCTCACCAGTGCACGGCGGTGTTTCACCAGGGCTCTGCGGGGTCTCACCAAGGCTTTGAGGGGTCTCACCAGGACTCTGAGGGATTTCATCTGGGCTCTGTGTGAGGAGTCTCACCAGGGCTCTGCAGGATCTCACCAGGGCTCTGTGGGGTCTTGACAGGACTGTTTGGGCTGGGTCGCACCAGGGCTCTGTGGAGTCTAACTAGGGCTGTGCAAGCCACCTAAGTGAAGAATCACCTCTGAGGCCTTCCAAACTTGAACTCCGGCTTCCAAGCTTCCCAGTTTGAGATCCTCAATGAGAGGGGTGATGTGCGATCAAACACCTTTTCTCATTGGCTGGAGGGTGGAGCTCCAGAAGGCAGAGTGGATGAACAGTGGAAATTGAGTCCTTAGTCATGGTAGTGCCGAGTGTGACAGTGACAGGGCTCTTAATGCTTTCTGCGTGCAGCAGCGTTAGGGTACCCTGTCACTTCAAATTCAAGGTAATGCGCCAGGCAAATTAGGCGGCCACAAGGCCCTTGTGAGCATGAGGACTTAGGCGACCACCTAATTTGACTAAATAAAGAGTTGCCTCTGATTATGGCCAGCCTTATGGGTTTTTTAAATGTCTTTCCCATTTCTTAGTGAAGGAATCAGGAATACTCTGCTTTCATTATAAATTCTGAACAACAACCCTTATCTTTTTGTTGAAAGACTGCACCTCCTACTGATAGTCAGCTAACATGCATAAGGGACACAAATGTTCAGTGCAATAATAGAGCGTTGAAAAAAAAAGAAATCTACCTATGAAGTGCATTTTTACCTATAGTTTAGTTTAAAAAAAAGCATGTATGATTTCAAAAGAAAAAATAGGAGCCATTTAGCTTCATATGCAGTTTTTCGGCAGTTGGCATGACCTATTCCATAATGCATTGGATGTGCTCCTAGACTCTATTAGGTATTCCTATCCTTTACAGAAGACAGTCAGAAGGGGTGATGTATAGCTACAGCTGCCAGTTTTAGGAAGAGATGACTAACATAGCTGCACAGGAACCCTGTTGCTGTCAAATGTGACATGTTTATTGTGTCAGTATAACTTTGTGACATGCCACTGTGGCAATGAGCCTGAGAAAAAAGTCACTTAGCCAGCAAGCTGGTAACTCATTTTCATTGGTAAATCATTTGCTACTTACTCTTGCCATCTCTTAGTGGTCCACATGGTAAATGAAAGTGGCCTGAAAATCATCACTGATTGCTCTTGGTAAACCTTGTTTTTTGATTTGCTGATATTGGGTGTTCCAAAATTGTTTGAAAAGTTATGTAGGGCTTCTGAATATTTTGACTAAAATACTTAAGAAATATTTAATTCACTAAAAAGTCTAATTCCACAAAATATTAGTGATAAACTTTCAAAGTCAGTGCAGCCTATAATGTAAGTTACAGGCAGCACTCTTATACAAAGGGATGATGTAGAAAAACAGCATCTGTCAACTCCTTTTATATCTGTAGGTGGCTAGTATAAAGGGAGGGAGAGATAAAGTAGAAGGGGGGGACAGGGAGTCGTAATCTTCTTTGCTAATGATGTACGGGAGGAGGAGGAGGAAGAGGAGGAGGAGGAGGAGGAGCAAGAGGAGGAGCCGAGTAGCTGCAGCCAAGCCTTACATCACCAAGTGCAATGCAAAGCGTCGGATGCAATGGTGCAAAGCATGCCATCACTGGACTCTAGAGAAGCGGAGACGTGTTCAAACATTCCCATAGACACACTTCTAAACCTTGTGGACAGCCTTCCCAGAAGAGTTGAAGCTGTTATAGCGCCAAAGAGTGGGCCAACTGCATATTGAACCCTCCAAAAATCGTACGATCTTCGGTAGGTTTTCCAGCATGCTCGGAAGATGAAAGTCGTGCGACCTTACAGTAGAATCGGTCGCACACTGCCCATGCACCTGCATATTATCGTACGATCACGGGATCACCCGTGATTATCGTACGATAATCGGCAGGTGTATGGGCACCTTTAGTGTATGTGTATACTAGGCCCCATTCACACCTACAGTATATTTCAGGTGTGATTAGAGATTCCTGTGTCAGAAACTTGGGTTTTCCTGCAGCAGGAATCCCTAATCTGCCGTTTACAAACGGCAACTATCATAGGATTATTTAAGAGGGTGTGTTTAGGGGTGGGGTTAAGGCCGGGCAGTGTAAGGGTTAGGTGAGGCAACTGGTGGCTAGTAACTCTTAAGGCCTGGCTAGTAGCTCAGGACTTGAAATTTTGAGTCCTGGTCTAGACAGTAGTAAACAAAGGGCATTCAAATAGAAATCATGAATGGTTGCCTGGCATTGCTCATGGACAATGTTCTCATGTTCCTTTTCCAACCCAGAGTACCTACTGTTACTGGGGACTGTGAATCCTTTGTGTCACCAGCAGGGGACAGAAGACCTTCTCTGGGATGGAACTCTAATGTGTCTTGCCTTTACAAGAGCTATTGATGGTGCAGATGCTATTCTGCCGAGACTCGGCTGTGCAGCAAACCGAGTTGTGATAGCCAATTTACAGGCAAACCAAACATTCTTCCGTGGAGACATGTAAAGGCCCAAAAGTGTTACATTTATGGTAGTTGATTCCTACATTCCTCCTAATCAAACCCTTTTAAATCCCATACATTCATGGTGTATTGCACCGCAAAAAAGGACTAAGATTTGATTTATAGTTAAGACTTGATTTATAGTTAATTTAGTACAGTAGATTTTGCAGGCTTCTCTCCTCCAATATCTGTATAACCGTGGTGTTATAATTCCTTCTGGTACATCAGACATTAAAAGACAAGACAATCAAAACATAACTGTATGCAAACCAAATATAATAAAAGGTGAAAGTTGAAGCAGAAAAGGACAATATATGTTAATATGGCAGTCATAGGTGCTTCTTCTACAATTCAAGGTGTTCCCTCATGCCAAGAACACATTGTGGTACATCGAATAGTACTAATAAAGACAGGATGAAACATCAACACATAGATAACTGTTAATTTATTCAAAATAGAATAACAGTGATGGTTATTTACAGATTTTTAATACTGATTTAAATCACATTGGCTAATGGGGTTTTTGCAATTATTTTTATATAATTGAAAGTGTAGTCCTACATACTGCATTATCCTCTGTCATTAAAAGTCAATTTGACTACATTTGCTTTCAAATATTAGTAATAAATGAACAAAACATTATCACTAGCTTTAAAGAGTCACTTTGTTTTCTTATGCAAATCACTTCTACATCATTGATTGAAGGGCAGCAACAGTCTGGCTCGTGTATGAGCTATTATTCATCTTTTGGTATGTTTCTGATCGGTAGTTCTCCGCATGGGGCTTTTAGTATTGAAAAGTCAAAAATTACATAACAAGCCCCTGTCCCTAATAAGTTACTTTCCTTTTGAACCAGACACTTACTCATAACCCTGTTGTTACCTGAAACTTAATACAACCCAACCCCTAAATAAATCCTGAATTGCTTCCTAACGCTTGAACCCCAATCCTGGACGCCCCTCATGCATAGTGCCTTGAGGCAGAGCATGGCACTGATATCAAATTAGCACTACTGTCTGCACTTGGGAGTTTTAGGTGTTGGGCAGACTCAGGAATACAGAGATCTCACCAGTACTAGAAAGATATAAGAAATGTTTTAATTCTCTAGTATTTTGACTGACCCTTTCATTTATAATCTGCACTGGTTTTATTCCATAGTGCAGGTTTATCAGCAAAGATTTTATTAAACCTTATTCATTATACCTAATTTATTATTTTTAAAATATAGTCATTTATATGTTTTACACTGCAATATTTTTTTAATGAATTGATCATTTCTGCTGGGAGCGGATCCCAGTAGAGTATATCGGCAGGATTTGATTCAAAATAATTTTATTTGTAATTATTATATTTTAAATATCGCAATACAGGATGTTAACTGTGTGGTTATTTAGTGAAAATCTCATGGGGCTCCTGATCCTCTTCAGGATATTCCAAGTAGGATTCTTCCAGAAAAAAAGTTATTAGGGTGTAGTGACCCTCCACAGCTAACATTACTAACTGCAATATCATATCCATTTTTGTTTGTATTGTGAAAAGTATGTAACCTGACATTTGTTATTTGCTCGGCAGTCTCTGGCTTTAATAACTTCTAAGTTACAGCAAGTGGAGTCAAGATTAAATCAGAACTCCTAATTGGCATAGTTATTCCTGGTCTTTAACTTAGAAAATATTACAACTATAGGATCAGCATGACTGCCAGACAGGTAGTATGTTCAGAAGGAGAAAAGAGCAATTATCACCTCCAAAACATAAAATGTAAGCAAACCTTGCTGATATATCCAGAAATTAAGGCAATCATTAACAATTAGAAATGTGCATTCGGATTTGGAAGAACCTGCAAAACCGAAATAACGAATGTATTATATGCCCGAATATACGAAAACTATATTCGGGCATACATAAATTTGTTTTCACAACGCGCAGCGGCCATATTGGCCGCCAGCATGTTCTGCGCATACCTGCCTCCATCTTAGAGGTGGAGCACTTGACGTCACATGACGGGCGCCGCCATCTTGGTGTATACCAAGATACACTCAAAGCTGGCAACGTGCAGTTTCAGTGTGCAGTTTTGGATTCGGAGGCTTGTTGCCTCCGAATCCGAAACATTTGTTTTGTCAGAAAACAAATTTGTTGCCGTGCACATGTCTATTAACAACTATAAAATGTATTATACTGTATAACACATGAACATTTTTTAAATTATATAATAATATTTTTTTGGTAAGTTCCACCATCAAGAATTACACCTTGTGGGGATTAAAGATAATTATATGATTTCTTGTTCCCCTTTATGATTTGTGATTTCATCCACAGGCCCCTATTCCCGAGGGCAGACTGGAACACTGAGGCCCACTGGAGAAAGTTAGGTCTTATGGCCCATGTGGCCAATCAATCACATTTTTCAACAGGTAAAACTACAGTGTTCATCCAACACATTTGCCTTAATTCCTGATGCCATGACTTGACACTAAGGAGCAGCATATACTGTCAACAACTAACCTTCTATTCAGCTGCTGGGAGCTAAGGAACCATTGTGTGAACTGCAAGTCACCACTTGGAGCTTTCTATTAGTTCCCTACTCACTAACAGCTCCTATGTGACAATTCTGGGTAGCACCAGCACCATCAAATCATGTCAGTAAGGGTTGTAAGAGTTGCCCATTACCTGAATGTCAAAGTATTTTTCTTTGATAAAGGTGTTGATCCATGTGGCAGGGAGGTAAAATAATATAAGGAGATGATCATATGTGCAGCTGGGAAGGTGGGCAGATAAATAAGTTCATGAAAGTTCATACAACAGAGTATTTCTTTTTTTAGAGCAAAGTACAATTAGCAACATATTAACATAGCCTTAAAAAATGAAAATATCTGAGAACAAATTACCACAAAATATAGCATACTTACTTCAGTAAAAAGAAAACTTGAGGGAATTTTCACTTTGCAAGGGAATTTATCTTTAGCTTAGTGAATATGGTTTGCAAAGAATACCCTGTCAAGTGCAAGAAAAGAAAAACAACAGTATTTTTTCTGGGGCATGATTGCATGATGGAAGTCAGCAGAGCTTCTCAGTCACTAACCTAAGGGGAAATTCCCTTGCAAACTAAAGAGGCCTCTTTGCCTTTAGAAAAGCAACTCCACAATGTTTACTTGCCAGGTCTGTTCACCATGTTTCCCTACAGCAGCTTGAGGTAAGATTAACATGTCAATTTGAAAGTACTTATAACAGTAATGGCTAAAATGTGAAAGCCTGAACAAGGAATCTTATGAATCCCAAAAGCTTATATCTTTAATATTTTAAGTGAGCCTTGATGGCTAACATGGTACAATACTCTACTACTAATATATAAATGTTGCAAGGAAAATGGAACATGTATAAAGGTTGCAAGGAAAATGAAACATGTTGCCTTGCTTCCAGTTTGCAGCTTAGAGAATCAGACTCAAGTTTCACACAATTCTACAAGTAGTAGTAAAGTGTGTTAACGTTAGTTTTTGTGTTCAGTTTTAAAGAAGAATGTTTTGGAAAAGTGAAGGAGAATGAACAAATGTATCAGGGTTGTTATCATAAACTTTTCCTTATAACTTTTCCTAATATCCCTCTTAATATTCAGTAAAAAAAAGGGATTCCAGATGTTCCTGCCCAATTAACGACCTTTAAAAAAAATCTTTCATAAGACATTTGAGTGTATGTGAAAGTAAGAAGTACTTTATATACTGCAAAAAGGTTTGTATATGCAACAGGCAGTTTGTTGCAATAATTAGTGATGGGCGAACTTACTAGGGTTTGATTCATGGGTACGTTCAGTAACTTTGCGATAAAGTTCACCGGTGTGAACTTTAATGCAAACCCTGTTGAAGTCAATGGAAGGAGATTCTTGAAAATAAATCCTCTCCATTGTCAAACAAAGGGCATGGGGAAATGGGCACTGCCCTGAGGAACATGTACCAATGCAAAAAAATTAAATAAAATACAGTTCAGCAGGGAGATGACCCTCCCTCCCCCCCCCATTACATGCAACTTCGAGGGCGCTACAAGAAAAACACCAATTCTTAAAATCACATGCTGTAGAGATGGCTTTAAGCTATAGTTGGTGTTTTAGAATATTACGATTCTTGGGGATAGCATCAGTGACATTGAATCCTGGCATGCATCACATCATTTATTTGTGTAATACATTTTTGCTTAATTCCTTGGCTTAAATAAACATACATTCTGGATATTTTTTTTTTTGCTGCAACACATGCTTTTTCTATCCAGCAGTAATAGTCAGAATTGAGTCTTTAAAGTAGTAAAGAGAACTAACAGCTTTCAGAAAGTTTAAACCAAAATAATATAAAGTTAAATCTCTCAAATTCATAGTAATTGGCAAACTGTGACAAAACATGTTTCATAGCATAGTGTGTGAACTTCTTTTAGTGCAGTACCACATTATATTGTCTACAAAGTTTATTTAAATGTCAACACAGTGCATAAAACCACTTGAAAGCCATATCCCCAGAAATCAGGAGTTGTTATGAAGAAATGCAAATTACAGAGCCATAATTTAGATAAAATAGTCAGAGATATAGCACAATGTTTAGAGAGTACATAAGCAGCTTGATTGGACAGTAGATTTCAAATGCTATACGTTTCACATAAGTAAGGTCTTCATTCTCAGAAAAATCATCACTGATATATTGAGTAGGAGAGTTTGCAAAGCTTCTGTTGGAATGTCACTTGCTTGATCTGGCTAAACCATTTAGGGTGTATATATAACATATAATTGATCCAAATTTTAATTTTTGAGAATTTTAGTTCATTTTGTTCATTGACTACATAGGGCAGCACAGTGGTATGGTGGTTAGCACTTCCTGTCTAAATTGTCCTTTATGTATGCATGTGAGGTAGGGACCTTAGATTATAAGCTAATTGAGGGCAGGGACTGTTGTGAATGTTTACTGCGTAAAATTGTCTGCGTAAAATTGTCAGCACTATATATATATATAAATACCAATGTAACATTGCATTGAACCAATAGACTCCAGACCTTTTTTGGAAGAGTAAGAGGCCATTAATATTTAAGACTAAATGCCCATGGGCACAAATGTGTACTGTAAGGTGCTGCATAAAATTGTCGGCAATATATATATATATATACCAATAATACATATAAAATCTAATAGTGAAATCATTCAAGCGGATTAGAAAGAGTTTTATTAGCTGACAAATCACCATGCTTTTTTTTTCGACGTGAGTCTTTTTTGAGCTAAATTGTTTTAAATTGCAGAATTAACATAATTCTCCAGAAGGCTACTGCGTGCATTTATGACAAATTATTCCATCACTGTAGCTAGGTTTGAAAATGAATCACTGGGTTTCAATAACTACCCATTTTTCTGTAGACACATATGTACAGGTGAAACTCGAATAATTAGAATATCGTGCAAAAGTAATTGCAGTAAGTGCTGCAAAAGGGGCCCAAACCAAGTACTGAGTACATCTGCATACTTGTACTTTTCAGAGGTCCGATATTGTTCTATGTACAATCCTTGTTTTATTGATTGCATGTAATATTCTAATTTTTTGAGGTTGTGGATTTGGGGTTCTTGGGGTTTTCATGAGCTGTAAGCTATAATCATCACAATTATGACAAATCACGGCATGAACTATCTTGCTTTGCATGTAATGAGTCTATCTCATATATTAGTTTCACCTTTTAAGTTGCATTAGTGAAATAAATGAACTTTGCACGATATTCTAATTATTCGAGTTTCACCTGTATTTGCTGATGCCTAATGTTGTACAGATTCCTCGTCTGACGTGCATATACATTATATATACATTTTCAACTTTCTGACCAGTAATTAATGAACTTCCTCTGTTAGTAAGCAAGTTGAGCGAAACCATTCGTGGGTTTCTATAAAAAATTAAAGCCATTTTCTTTTAATTGCACAAGTACCAGGCATGGGAGGAAAGTAGACTTTATGCCTTTGGAAAGGTAACACTTTAGTAGCATCTGATGATGGTTGGACAGGGTGTTCCTTCATAAAGTAGAATTTAGTAGTTGTACTAGACAAAAGAAATGGTGCAACAAATGTCTTAGATTAAGATGTAGAAGGCAAAGCAGAACATGTTGAAAATTATTCTGCAGATGTAGAAGCATATTTGAGAGCATTAAAGCAACAGATTTTGAACTTGCAGGAGGAAAAGACATATCTATCTACGAAATTACAGATTCTGCAAATGTAGAAAACACATCTTGGCATGAAAATACAGACTCAACAGGTGTAGAAGGCATAGCAGAACAGGAAATTACATATTTTACATTTAGACTTAAATATCAATGGCCTCTTACTCTTCCAAAAATAGTCTGGAGTCTTATCAGTTCAATGCAATGTTACACACCCCAAACAAATGTATCTAGAGACTACCATGGACCAATCATGCTCCTGTAATAAATGTAAATTAACAAAATCTACCTAAAAAGAAATATATACAAAAATCTGTGTCCTGATTCAAACAGGTAAAACCTACAATTGTAATAAAACCATAGTTACAAAAAAACTAATTGAAAACATAATCCCCCTAATGCTTTACCACATGCCCATGGGCACAAATGTATAATGTAAAGCCCCTCATAGAAAATACTGCACACTGGAAGTATCAAAATACTGATGGAAGTGGAATAACTATAAAAATCAGTAAATAAATGTACAAAGATGTAAAAAGATTCCTCCAGCTTGCTTTATAATTAATAATTATATATTATAAACTATAAAAAAAGTTCAGAGAAAAAGGGCTATTCTGTTGGCTGTCCCCATAAAGCAAAATACAAAATGCCCTTCAGCATCAAAAATTCATGCAGATGCAGGTGATGTTGCTTGAGTATGATATAAACATATAAAAACTCAGAAGTCCACAGCAAATGGCATACTCCAAGAGAAATTGCAGAACATATACAAGCTCACAATTATAGAGAAACGGTATTGCAATATCCAAGTGTTATGAACTTTGTTGCATATTCAGAAACTGAATACAGAACATATATCAGGATTCCAAATAGTAAAGCCACATAATCATACACCATCCTAAAAGGCCACACACTGCTGTACTGGTGTCAGTTAGGAGGTGCATTGTAATCCTATGTGTGAAGTAATTGCATAGAATGCCATACAAATTCTCTGAGATTCTATGTAGGAAGCTGAGTAGAGTGTGACAGCCACACCTGGGCTAGATGACTGCCTGGCAATACTTCTTGGATATGAAGCGTATAAAATATGCAGTCCTGCAAAAACTCCTCATTACAGCCAGTGTATGATAACAGCAACAGAAACATAGAATTTTCATGGCCATCTGATAGATCATTGCAAATCATTTTACACACATTTTCACTAATTTATTAGCAATTGAAACATTGGAATACTTATCTCAAACAAAAGCACCAAGTTGTCAACTTCTGGAGGACATCTCTTTGTTACATCATGCTTGGCATCTGTTGAGTTGACCTGATGATGGCATCAGGAATGAAGCATTGTGACTGAAGGACATTATTTTGTTACAGCATGCTTCACTAGCATTGACCTGAGGATGACAGCAGGAATGGGTCACTGATGCTAGAGGACATTAGTGTGTTACATCTTGGTTGTCATCCGTTGGCTTGGGGAATGTTTCTGACATTTTAGGTTTTATGTTATAATACTTTTCATAAAAATTATGGTGGAATAATGAACATTCAACACTGGCTATACTACAGTACTCATAAAAAGCAATCAGCTTAGCTACCTCATTATGCAACTGATATGTTACAAACATTGTATAATACATTATGTTTGTTGTTGGCCTGGCTATAATATTTAAAACAACTGAATGTTCTTTGTGCCTGTGTGGCTGAAAAATGTGACTTTTTAGAAAGTTCTATACAGTGTGAGTGACCCCAGATAAATTATTCATTTCCCAGACAGGCCAACTATATAGTTAGGTTTTGGTCAGTAAGTTGGTTAATTAAGACTTGGTCAATAACTTAGAAAGATGTCTAATTCCACCAGTACCATGTGTTTCTTCTAGGATGCCCCAAGCCCACAAATTCTATTCCCAGAAATGAGTGAACCCCAAATAAACTATAGAATTATCTTACTAAAAAGATGGACTCTTAAATCCCGGCATTACCAGAAGTGAGTGTCTGACCCCCCCAAAAAAAATTATACAATTCTCACATAGTCCTATGATATAGTTTGTTAAGTTTTAGTGAGAAAATTAGTAAGATTAGTTTAGACATGTTTTTTACTTACTAAAGAAGATGGCTACCTGCTGCCATGTTTCTCTTCCCTCCTGGATGCACATTCTGCACAACCAGCTAGCTCAGCAGAGCAGTCTCCAGCAGCTTCCAGGGAGCACCTGTGCAGCCAAGTTTTTATGCAGATGGCAGAAAATTCTGATTTGAGAAGAATGTCAGGTGATTTGACATCTGGACTTTAGGGTAACTATATTTTAGGGTGAATGTGATATGTGTAATGGAAGCAGCCAAAGATAGGCCTGAACATCTATATCTCCCAGGTAGGTAGGAGCACAGCCAGGGACCATGGTGATTAGATTTTGCAGCTGCAATCTCTAGAAAAAATAAGAAACCAGTAAGTGCTTGCACCAATAAGTGAAATTCACTTTGGAGAAACTGATCCTTTAATACTTTCTAACAATGTTGTGCAATCCTTTCATTTAAATTCATATTAAATAATGTTACTTATGCTATTCTACTGGTACTGTTCTTTCTTTATGACATTCCATGTGCATCATACAAACATTGTATAACCTTTGTAAATTTTGCTTGATAGAGTACATTAAAGAATAAAAAAAATCACTTTAATAGGTCCATTACAGAAGCTATAAGCTAACGTGTGGGAAACACTATACATATGGTCAGTTAAGGAGAGGTATTTTGCAGCATTTCCAAGTCTCAATGACATATGCTTGATATTCAGATAATAGGCAAGGTTTCCTATTCCAGCTTTCTAACAGATGTATGATAATAAGAAAGGACAGCACTCTTCCATGTCACTGAACTCACAATCCCATCACTGAAGCCATGTAATGCCCATTTTAAAGACATTATACACTGATTAGCATATTGCAGGCCTTATAAAAGATTGCATTGTCATGGCTGGGTTCATTTAGCATGTATTCAGAGCACTGGATGATTATTTTATTCCCTGAGATTAAGAAAAATACTGCAGGAGGAAGAGGACAATTTTTTAGTGTGTTTACAAAAGCATTCCTTTAAATGATAATGTCTTTAAATTGCAGCTTAAAATACCATAAGTGAAGCAAGCAAAGCGGTGGGAACCAAAAATGGTATATATAATAAACTCAAGTTCATTCCCCGCTCTCCAATCTGCTGCCTGAGATTTTCTATGTATTCAAATATGGGTCCTCCTGAGCTACACCACCATCACCTTCCATTAATTGCAAAGTCTTTAAAGAAATGTTTGTATATATTGCATGTCAAAATTATTCTGACTCCAATTGCTATATTAGCAATTTATCTCTTGCTGAGACCTGTATGCCTGGCCTACATACGATATAATCACATGGACAATCCTTATCAGATAGCTGAACTTACCAAATAACTTTTCTTCCACGAAAATCTTTATTGATTGCAGCAAGTTACATCAGTCAAAGGGATGCAGCAGATGAATAAAATGACGGTATTTTCAGGTCAAAACATGGTAATGTTTCCCCCCAAGTAAGCATAACATGTGGCCATGAGACAAGCAGCCATGATACCAAAACCACTACTTGGACAAGAAAGGGGAAATACATGACACACAAGGGGAAGGAACACAGAAAAGATGGTGCAATAGCCACAACGACCACAAGATGACAGTATATTAACCAGCTATACTAGTGCCAATATACAAAGGCTTAAGGTAAATTCTCACTTCACAGTCATAAAAATATTAACTATGATTATGCATTGCATCATATTTTATACAATAGAGGTAGCGGCACACAAATCCTCAAAAAAGATTGGCAGAAGCTTCAAAATCCTGCACATATGGTCAAAATACTAGTCTGTACTGATAGGGCAAAGCTCAAGCTTTTTTAGATAATGTTAGAGCTTGCTGTTAAATCCCACATCCTTATATTCCTATCGGTCCATCGCCATGACAGGCTGCCTCTTTGGCCAATAGAAATGTGCAAGAGGTTAGAAGGGGGCAACAAGCTTTAGAACTCTACAACTCACCCCCACAGTGTCCTTCCGTGTCACTAATCTACTAACTGACATATCTATCTGGATGTCACAACACTTCTTACAACTCAATATTTCAAAAACTGAGCTAATTATATTTACTCACACACCTTTCCCCAACTTTTCCCTTGAGATTGATAAAACAACTACAGTATCTATCCCTCCCCCCATGCCAAGGTGCTAGGTGTCATCCTGGACTCAGACTTCACCTTTCTGCACCACATCCAATCACTATCCAAATCCTGCCGCCTCACCAATGAAACCGCTAAATTACTCATCCACTCCCTTGTTATCTACCGTATTGACTATTGCAACTCACTTAGTACAATGTAGTTTATATCATGAGATAAATGTTCTCGTTACCAATTAACCTCCGATATTGAACTTTATCCTGTTCTTAATCAATACATTACCTATTTGTTCTAGTGTGTCCAAAATCATCTCACTGTTTGTTCCTCTGAATCTTCTTCCACTTCAGTCCCCTTTCCTTTCCTCTCTCCAATTGTGTAATTACAATTGTGACCATCACCTCCAACTAAGTAAACAAATAAGTGCTCCCAAAGTCCTACATGTTTCAGCACCAAAGTGCCTTCTTCAGAGTCTGAAATCTATAAATTCTGGTGAGTCTGAAATTTCATCTTCATAATTCCTTTAACCTCCTTGGCGGTATTCCCGAGTGTGGCTCTGATATTACGAACCTGGTCTGGGAGATTGGATGGTTGAGGGGGCTTCCCTTGCACCTCGTGTCTTATGGCCTTTGAGGATGGTGACAGAGGCCAGGCAGACACCGAATGGCATGAGTGCCAGTGGTTGTGGAATCGTGCAAGTTGAAGGGTAATCCGGAAATCAAAGTCAACACAAGCCGAGGTCAAAATCCAGGAGGTCAGATGCAGTACCGAAGGAAGAGGCAGAAGAGTAGTCCAAAAATGATCCAAGGTCAAAATCCAAGCAAACGGTGATCTAATCTTCAAAACAGGAAACAGGATACACAACACAGACAGAAGCTGATAAGACAATCCAGCAATTTGAGAGACATGCTGGTTCGGTTTATATAGGGAAGTGAGGTAATCAATTACGTCACTTCCTGTGCACCTTACTGTATAGTTGGTGACAAATTGTTGAGTGCGTTTGTCATTTGTTTTGCTTTCCTGTGCACCTTTGGCGCGTTTTTCTTGGAACTCGCGCAGTATGCGCGTCATTTCCGGTGCGCCACACTGCGCGTCTTTCGATGGGAAATGCTCGCTGCGCGCATGCGTGTGTTTTTCTTCTTAGCAGGACTTGGCGCATTTGCGGAATGGGCATGTTGCTTACATCTGGGTTAATTTTCATTACCAAAAGCGGTAACCCTGAGCCACACTCAGGATTACACAGCGCCACACTTACCTTGTCTACGATCCCCGTTGTGTCCTCAGGCTGATGCCGGCATCCATCTTCCACGTTCCGTCCCTTGCGAGCGTACACATCGCAGGGGGGCGGAACCGGCAACAAATTTAAACGTTAAAACAAAAACAAAAACAAAAAAATAATGGAAAAAAATGAAAAAAATCAGACCACCAGGGAGGTTAATAAAAAGGTGTCTCTAAGTCATTGAACTTTAAACTTGCTAATCATCTTCCTGTACAATAAGGTAAGCCAAAAAAGGAATTTAAATCTAAAAATTACAGGTCAGGAAAAAATAAAATGACTGAATAAAATCATAAAATCCTAAGAACAGAAAGTCTACATTTATTCAAAAGTGGTTACAAAAACGTGGACATTTTTTTAAAACACCAGCCTATTAAAATCAGCATAATTAGGAGTCAAGGTTTCTTGCACTTGAACCACATGGGCTGAAGCCCTGCATATCTAGCTCCACAAAAAATAGCAAAAAAGAATGAGGTAATGCCAGTAAGAGAATCAATGGAACAGAGTTTGAGGTAAAAGACTGAAATTGTCAAAACCGACCTGGATATTGACTAAAGATGAAAAAGTGTGCAAGGCAGTCCAAAGACTCATCATATGCAACCTTGCTTCACACACAGCAGGAACAGACGATTGGACCAAAACAGTAAATAATAATTGTATACTCTTTCCCCAGTACATATACAGTATTTAGCCCAACCATAGAGATATGTTCTCCCTCCATTCAGAGAAGTTGTTTAAATGCCCTTCCCCACCAGAACAAAAAGCAACTCTATTACTGTTTTTAAAATGTTAAAAGCTGTATTCCCTGTAAAGTATGCAATAAGTACTTACCTATCCTGCTTAAGAAACTTTCTACAGTATCTTCAACATCCAAGCTAGATGTCTGTTCCTTACTGCACTCAATTGTTCCTCCAGCCAGCACCTGCAGTGAGGAAAGGGGCAGATCCACAGAGCAAAGATTTTAAAATCAAGAGGTGTTGGTGAGGCAGGAAGAGGCAGGAAGAAAGACAGGTAAGTATTTATAGCTCAGCTGTAAATAAATACCCTCCCCTGGAACACGCAATATACTGTATGTTTAGCCTTGTAATGTATATTAGATATTAGAAATAATGTTTAATACCTGTTTTAGTGGGTAAGATGTAGAGTGTGGAGACTATGACAGTGTGTAATGGGTAAAGGAGAGGAGTCCAGAGTGTATAACTGTAAGTAGTATGTACAGGAAAGGTGTGCAGAGGGTATGATAGTGCCTACTATGTACAGGGAAGGAGTGCAGAGGGTTTGACAGTGGGTAGCATGTGAGAGAAGTGCAGAGTGGACACAGGCACTATGTATAGGAGAGTATGCACAATCAGATTGCACAATGACACACAAGTATTACTATTATTATTCTTTTATTTACATAGTTTTGACAGATTCTGAATCACACACTATTATAAATAAAATAAAATAATACATTTACACATTTCTGACATATTCCATGGGTTTGTGCAATTACTAATTTATACTATACATTTATATAGCTCTGACATATTCCGTAGTGTTATACGATCACACACTATTATATTTATTTATAATCCCACACTATTAATAATTAGACATGTGCGGTTCGTTTCGTTCCGAATCGAAATTCGGACGAATTTTCGGAAATTCGGACATTCGGATGTATCCGAATTCCGAATTACAGACATAACGAATGCAAACGAATCCGAATTTCCATTTCCGAAATTCGGACGAATTTTCGGAAATTCGGATGTATCCGAATTCCGAATTACAGACATAACGAATGCAAACGAATCCGAATTTCCATTTCCGAAATTCGGTAGCGGTAGTTTGAACGTTCGTTTCGTATTCTGTTCGTATTCTGTTCTTATTCGTTTCGTTCGTTGGAGCAAAGTGACATTAGAGAAGGAGAAAAATATTTTTTCCCCCTCGAATGTCACGAACGAACGAAACGAATAAGAAACGAATAAGAAATGAATAAGAACAGAAAACGAAACGAACGTTCGACCTAACGCTACCGAATTTCGTCCGAATCCGAATTGACTTTCACACCCGAATCCCGAAAAACGAAATAACACAAATCCGAATTTAAAACGAAACGAAACGAATTTTTTGGCAGTGCACATGTCTATTAATAATCATATAATACATTAATATATCTCTGACATAGTCCATAGAAATGTTCAATCACTCATCATTACTATACATTTATATAGCTCAAGAATATTCTGAAGAGTTATACAATCACATCCTATATTATACAGTTAGGTCTGGAAATAATTGGACACTGACAGAATTTTCATAATTCTGGCTCTGTACGCCACCACAATGGATTTGAAATGAAACAACCGAGATGCAATTGAAGTGCAGACTTTTATCTTTAATTCAAGGGATTAAACAAAAATATATGAAAAGTTTAGGAATTGCAACCATTTTCATACACAGTCCACTTATTTTAGGGGCTCAAATGTAAGGGGACAAATTAACACAACCATAACAAAAATTTTCATTTTTAATACTTTGTCGAGAATCCTTTGCAGGCAATGACTGCTTGAAGTCTAGAATGCATGGACATCACCAAACACTGGGTTTCCTCCTTTGTAATGCTTTGCCAGGCCTGCCTTCAGTTATTGTTTGTTTGTGGGTATTTCTGCCTGAGGTTTCATCTTAAGCAAGTGGATTGCATGCTTCAATGGGTTGAGATCAGGTGATTGACTCAGCCATTGCAGAATATTCCACTTGTTTTCCTTAAAAACTCCATGGTTGCTTTTGCAGTAAGTTTTGGGTCATTGTCCATCTGTAAAGTGAAGTGTTGTCTAATCAACTTCGCTAAATTTGGCTGTATCTGAGCAGAAAATATATCCCTATACACTTCATAATTCATCTGACTGCTTCTGTCACATCATCAATAAACACTAGCGACCCAGTGTTGTTGGAAGCCAATCATGCTAATGCCATCATAGTGCCTCTGCTGTGTTTTACAGATGATGTGGCATGTTTCGGGTCATGAGCCGTTCCTACCCTTCTCCATACTTTTTCCTTTCATCATCTTGGTTGATCTTAGTTTCATCTGTTTAAAGGATGATGTTCCAGGACTGGGATGGTTTTTTTAGATGTATTTTTGGCAAAATCTAAACTGGCCTTTCTATACTTGAAGCTTTTGAATGGTTTGCACCTTGTGGTGAACCCTCTGTATTTGCTCTTCTGAAGTCTTCTCTTTATGGTAGATTTGGATAAATAAATGCCTACATCCTGGAGAGTGTTCTTCACTTGACTGGATGTTGTGAAGGGGTTTTTCTTTACCATGGAAAGGATGCTACAGTCATCCACCAGAGTTGTTTTCCATGGATGTTCGGGTGTTTTTTTGTCGACGAGTTCCCCAGTGCTGTTTTTTTTTTTTTCTCAGAATGTACCAAACTGTTAATTTGGCCACTCCTAATGTTTCTGATATCCCTCTGATGGGTTTCTTTTTTTCAGCCTAAGGATGGCCTGTTTCACTTGCATTGAGAGCTTCTCTGAACACATGCTGTGGGTTCACAGCAACAGCTTCCGACTGCAAATGCCACAACTGGAATCAACTCCAGATCTTTTACCTGCTTAACCAATGACAAAATAACAAAGGATTAGCCCACACCTGTCAAAATAGCTTTTGAGTCAATTGTGCAACTACTTTTGGTCCCTTGAAAAAGAGGAGGTTACATATTAAAAACCTGTAGTTCCTAAACACTTCCTCCAATATGGATGTGTATACCCTCAACTTAAAGCAGAGAGACTGCACTTTCAGAGACTTCTCTGAAGAGATTCTAAATTTAACTGTAACTTGAATTTATTTTGGTAAAAAGCTAAAATAACAAAACTTGTGTCAGTATCCAATTATTTCTGCTCCTAACTGTGTATATTTATTTAGCTCTGACATATTCCATAGCATTGATCAATCACACACTATTATCATTATATAGTTACATAAGCTGTGATACTGTCAACATAGAGTTGTACATTCACACTAATATGCTATGATGTAACTTCTGGGAGGATTCCCAAGTAGACATGTGCACTGCCAAAAAATTCGTTTAGTTTCGTTTTAAATTCGGATTTGTGTTATTTCGTTTTTTCGGGATTCGGGTGTGAAAGTCAATTCGTATTCGGAATTCGGATTCGGACGAAATTCGGTAGCGTTAGTTCGAACATTCGTTTCGTTTTCTGTTCTTATTCGTTTCGTATTCGTTTCGTATTCGTTTCGTTTGTTAGTTTGCAGCAAAGTGACATTTGAAGGGGAAAAATATTTTTCTCCTTCTCTAATGTCACTTTGCTCCAACGAACGAAACAAATAAGAAACGAATAAGAACAGAAAACGAAACGAACGTTCGAACTAACGCTACCGAATTTCGGAAATGGAAATTCGGATTCATTTGCATTAGTTATGTCTGTAATTCGGAATTCGGATACATCCGAATGTCCGAATTTCAAAAAATTTGTCCGAATTTCGATTCGGAACGAAACGAATCGCACATGTCTATTCCCAAGTACAGAAAATGGGATAGAAGAGGGCAGAGTTGGTCTCAATGGGAGGAGTTTGGTGTCTGCACTGTGAATGTGTTCAGTCCTCATAATGTAAATGGGAGCATGGGGCAGTAACTGCAGGCTCCAAAGTCCAGCCTGATCTACAGTGGCTGTTGAAGAGTGTGAGGGGGGTATAGTAGGGGGGCATGGAGGAGAAAAAAAAGAGTTTTGTATGCTTTATGCTATGGACCTGTTGTACAAGAACCTGTGCATTGAACCTGTGCTTGTTTGCTGCTCTGGTGAACACAGGTGCAGGGAAAACTTGCTTGGACTATTCCTGTGTGTCTCTGTATCTGTGTTTACTAAAGGACTTTAGTATGGAAAATAATCTAATAAAAGAAGAAACATCTGCTCATAAGTTCCTAATGACATTTACATTCATTTTGCTTACACTTCGTCTTCAAGTGAAATCCTGTCCATTGATCTAACATAAACTACAATGAGTGCTTTCAATGCTAAAAGGTGATAAGAGCTTGTAATCAAATAGATCTAAATCTACTTGCAAATATATTAACTACATGTTTTTTACTGTTATGAAAACAAAAGCAACATTCATTTTCAAATATACACAGTACTACATAAAGGAGAAGTCCAGATTGATGGATCAGTGGAGAGATATGTACAAATTACACTCGCTATGCCCCCATTCTGCCAGTCCACTGTATAACAGACATCTTTGTCAGAGCCAACTCCCAGATCCTTTACATCTGCTCTATCTGTCCAATCTGTGTCTGAGGAGGATCTCTGGTAGTAAGGGAGCTAAAATCAGGGGCTGAAATTAGTTGAGGGTGGGACAAATGATGAAGCAGGACAAGTTCACAAAGGCGATTGTTATTTGCTACAATCCACAATTAGAATGCTTGTCTTCAACCAAGATGAATTTAAGCTTAGAAAAAAATATTTTCCTCTCACACACAATTACATTTTGTTGTGCACGCAAACACAAATTATTGGCTAAGCGTATCCATTCAGCCATTAGCTTCTATAATCTCTCAGAGATTCCAGCCATGAGATATCTCCACCTAAGTTTCTATTTTTACTCCTCCCACCCCTGCATTTCCTATAAGGGAGTATACATTGGAAATTCCAGCAGGAAGAATCAGACCTTTTTATAAGGCTTATGGTGAAGGGGTTCAAATAATTTTTGGTCTCAACATCCCATTCGCTCTATACCCTAAGCGTTTTTATGTAGTTAATATGGACTTTTTTTACATCATAACATTGAAAAATCTTGTTCCATTAAGTCCTTTTAAAAAACACGTTTTTACTTTGACAGAGATTAAGATCTTATGCCAGGTCAAATAAACGTGACCAGGTTCTGAAAAAGGTACTACACCCCTAATGTATCAAGTCAAAAAATAAGGGGAAGAAGTGGGG
Source organism: Nanorana parkeri (assembly GCF_000935625.1). Classification (NCBI taxonomy): domain Eukaryota; kingdom Metazoa; phylum Chordata; class Amphibia; order Anura; family Dicroglossidae; genus Nanorana; species Nanorana parkeri. The sequence continues at coordinate 170,978 of NW_017306371.1, read as the reverse complement.
CTTTTTAGGTACCAAGTGACAAAGATCCAAAATTACCACATGATAAAACAAGAGTATTTTATTATACAAAGGTTAAAAGATGTTTAAAAATATAATTGATACATGCACATTACAAAACAGAAAAAGAAAAACAGATTGATCTCCAAATAGCTATTCCAGAGTTATAATGGGAGACTAGATGGCCATGACAAACATAATTGATATAACATGTACTCGTCTACATAGCAGGAATGGTGATTCTCTCTCAATGCGTTTCACGCTCCAAGCGCTTCCTCAGGAGATCTCTCCCAGAGAGTAATCCGTGCACGCCTGGCCGGACCAGCAGAGCAAGGGCCCAAGCATGCCCAAGGACAGAGAGGACCTCCCAATAGATGGTGGGGAGAAGGTGATAAGCAGACATAAGCTGAAGGTTATCAAAAGAGACCCCAAACCTGGGGAGCCACAAAGAGCACAGTCCGCAATCACCTCCGAGCCACCAGTGTCCCCGAGGTTGCAGCTTGACGGCCGCTTCGTAAGATCGTATGCCATAAATGTCCAAGGAATCTACAAATTATTTAATAATTTATATATTACAATTTATATTCATCTTAGGCGCTTCTCCAGCTTTGCGATGTAATGACATCATATGTAACAGGATATAATAGTCCATCTTATATGCATCAATACTGGAGAAGTTTAGTGTTAAGCTTTTAATAATACCGTGTCTGCTTCTTTAGATCAGAATAGTCAATCTTTTAAAATATTACATGTAGCTCTTAAGAGTAGGTCCTGTCCATGTTGTCCTGATGGGAGTGCTACTGTCATTCAACATTTCCCCGAAGAGAGATAAATACTTGACAGTTGGAGGCGTTAAGCAGTGGGCCACAGGAATAAAGAAAAGAGAGACAGAGACCCTTCTTCTTATGGAGTGGACATAGAAGAGCAAGATATGAGTGCTATGGATACTGAGCATGAATGCTCCCCTTCACTATCACCCCAGATGTAAAGAGAATGCCTTATGGTGCCCATACACCTTACAATTATCATTTGAAAAATGAATGTGATCCCTTTTTTTGTTCGATAATCGGCCAGTTGATGTGAAGTGCATGATCACAATTAGTGTACAACTGGCCGAATCTAGTTGAATGGGCAAACTAGAAAACCTTTGTCGAAACAGACGAAAATCGATGGATTAATGGCGTTTACGTGCAACAAAAATCGCAACATGAACACTGCACATGCGCAAACAAAAATCTGTTGTGTCAATTGATGAAAATCGTCCAGTTAGTATTGCTGATGAACAAATATTAAAGTCTACATTGGTCTGTGCATGATGGGCTATTTGTGCAGGAATTGAATGAGGATGCCATGATGGGACAAATAACATTTCATGATAATTGTAAGGTGTATAGCCACCTTTAGGAAGTGAGTTTAAGTGTGGACATGTATCTCTCTGAGAAGATTAATTATCTATAACCTGTACAAAAATGTGCCTGTGAAATAACAGCTGCCTCTGATATATCTGTTGATCAGGTGATTTGCCTCAGTTAAATATTATAGTTTAGTTATCACATAACCCGACCTGGACTGTTGTTATTCCTTTGGAGGGGGGGAGTTTCTCTTGATCATGAATCTGTGTGTGGTGACAGATAGAATTATGCCAGCCTAGAGTGTGGACTCAAAAGTGGGAATGTATCCTGGGTAGGCCAGGCTGGGCCATGGGGGTTATATCTTAGAGCTCCACCCGATGAGAAGAAGAAACTCTTGGGAGATCCATGCAAACAAGGATTATATCGGAGCCATGTTGTCTGCCTTGAACTGAAAATATTGGTGTTTAAATTCCTACATGGCACTGCTATGTAAGAGACACAGCTAACCCAAATCTGTAGACATACAAAGCCTAGGTAAGGTAAATACAAAGAGGGGCAGAAGACCCCTAACTGCAGGCCATCAGATGCAGATACCCAGTAGTCTATGCCACCACCCTCAGCAGATAGCCTCAACAGCAATATTCACCTCCTCCCCAGCACCAATATTCACCTCCTCTATCACATCTATACTTCTCCTGGGCAAAGAACTGCACAACATGCTCTAATAGCATGCATGCTGCATTGGTTCTATCTTACTGTGCCACTAGAGGGATATATGCTGCTCTAGTGGACCCACTCAAAAGTACATTGACTCATGCACACTATAAAATCTGCCCATTAGGGCACAGAGCATGTATTCTGAATAAAAGTAATTGTTGCTTAAAGCAGTTAACATTGTAAAAATTGTAAGCTTTTATTAATAGGTAGAACTGCAAATTAGACAAACTAATGGAGAAAAGTATCAAACTAACATATAGGCCCCTGCAAACTAAAAGGTGAAAGAGCAGATTGCAGACCTTAAAAGATTCTCCCATACAAAAACATGAATTAGCAGTTCAAAAGACTGAAGACATGGGGATAACTATAAGTTGAGCTCTGTTCTCAAATGGCCCTGCTCCTCTAATTCCTGCTTTATAGTTTAATGTGGCATTGCCCTTTAAAGATAATACAATTGTATGGAAGTAAATAAATTTTTAGAGCAAAAGAGTTTGTAGCTATTCTAGCCTAACTTGTCATAACCTTGTGAGGTGTTCTAACAAAGTTCTGAAGCCTTGTCATATTAAGTACACAGAGATAAGACTCCAGATTTCATACATGCTTGCTTGGAAACTGCCAGCCAATAAAGGTATCATTCTGCCTCCTTTTATATTTATTTCCCTGCCAGCTTCCTTTTCAAAGGGCAATTCAATACCATCTTATACCTGCCTAAATGTTGTGTAGCAAAATAGAAAGTATAGTTACTGCCATAAAGCTTAGAAAGAAATCATATATGGCCATCAACAGCAATTGCACTGCCTATGCAGTGATTGTGATTACAGTCTTTATTTCGCAGTGGATGATGGCGATGACAGACCTAATTCACACATACTGTATAGCGTAGAACGCAGCAGGTGACAAGCTCCATTGATCTATGTCAAAATTCTCTCTATTCCAGACTCAGCATATAATAGTTTACACTTCTAATAGCTTTGCTGGGAATGTTTGGTAGAAGTCTATTATTATTTGTTACCTAGGTGTTATGCCTCGCAGACTATCAAATTAATTAAATGCTTCACTCTATAACAAGACAGCCTAACAGGTGAAGAGTTGAAAAGCCAATTATAGCTTATATGGCATAATCATTAGGAAAACCAGTGAACAGGTCTTGTGTTTATTATTGGATCAGTTTAGGGGCACAAGAAGGCAGAATGTACAAAGGGATTTTTACACAGCCGATACATTTAGGGAATAGAAGGAAAGAAAATTACACCTTGGTAAGTCATATACTGTAAAACAAGGAACACAATGAAAAACTATACTGACATCAAAAATATCAAATAATGCAAAAAAGGGCAAACTCCAGGAATAGAGGTAATTAGGCAATATTAGCTGTAAGACAGTTAACCTGTAGATTCAGTGCAAAGCTTTGATTCTGAATTTGAGAGGAGTAGAGAAATTATACTTCTCTATGTTAAAAGATTTTCATCATTATAACTAGTTTTTTTTTTACATAAAACAAATAGATAGAAATACTACAAATAGCCACTCTTATTTTCTTGTCTGTATATTTTTTTCATTATTTATTTTTTAGAATAACCTTAAATGTTGTTTTATTTTTTGTACAGCAATTTATGGAGTCACAGCCTCTAACAGTAATGCCAAAAACCAAATCAGATCATATTCATTTTCACTTATTCTGCCTTTCAAGATTTCTGACTGTATCCCTTTTCTGGAGCTCCCTTCTTTTTGTCAGCTGCCACTGACCCTTTTTCTAGTCCTTACAATGTACTTGGAAAACTTACTTCTACAGGTAACAATTTATTCTAGTCTTCATCTCGGCAATCCATTATTGATATTCTACCAGTACAGTGAAGGAGCCAAGCCATTCAAAAGAAAAGCTTTAAAGGGTAATTATAATGGTTCTGGTGTCAGTTTTTTAGTTATATCATAACAATTATGTTTTTAAACTGCTTCTTTATATTTATTTATACAACCTACATATAAACATTTACGTATGACAAAATATCCCCAGAGCACTATAGACTAGCCAAAAAGAAAAACTGCAAAACAAAGCAGCTTGCTTTTGCCTAAAATAAAAAGTTATATATAGATACAATGTTAAGTGCAAAAAGTAGACTAGAGCTATACCTGATGGTTCTACAAGAACTCAAAACATAAATGTGTCCCTAAGCCTTCCAGCTTAAAAGTTTCCTATCCATCATTACAAATAAATCCACACATTTCAATTTTAATCCACAAACAAGGTTTACTGCCAGTTTTTTCTGCATACTGTTTCTTGACCTCAATGTGCTATCCATGAAAGAGCTCACATTTTTGAGGTACAAGCAGTACACATGTATTATAGGCTGGTGCACTGCTCTACACAGACTACATCTCCCAGGATTCATTAAGCCTACATATACGAATGCACATTAATGTCTATTAGCAGTGCTGCCACCTATAACAAGTGTCAGCCTACCCGCTGTCACTCAGTTTGCCTTTTGGATGGTGCAGTGATGAATGGGAGAATTTCCCAGGCAATGCTGGATGTGTCAACATGTATGAATGTGGTCCATTGTGGGAATGCTCTGAGGAAGGTGGCTATATCCCACATATAGTGGGACCATGTAAAGCCAGCATGATACGTGAAGTGGGATCTAAAAAGTTTTTACATTTATATTTCAGCATGCACTGTACACCATTGCTATTCCAAGGTATCTAGTTGAGTACAGATGATTGTATGGAAATATATATAGTGATATAGAAAAGGAAATATATTATAGTGACACTACAATATGCTATATTTTTCATGTACCTGTTTTTTTTCTTAAAGAGGAACTTTACGCATATCTTTAAATTAACAACAAACACACCTTTAGAAATGTTTAGCAATGACAATCTACAGTATGGACACATACTTCTAGATAATTGCTGGCTTTTATTTTTTGCATACCTTATTTCTCCTTTTCATCCCCAGTCTTCTCAGAGTGGCCATGTTAACTAAGGGCAGGTTATTAGATATCCCTTTACTTCCTGGAACTCTGGCACATGTGACTAGGACATGTGACCATGCACATCATCTCAGGGGAGAAAAAATGCGTTTCTCTGAGCTCTCATGAGATTACAGATGAGATTTCCCAGCAATACTCTGCTGATGCAAGATGCAATGCTTGGGCCCAATTACATAATTTTTGCCAAAATTGGACCAGCAAGTAGATGCACTCTATTTGTAAGTAAATTAAAAAAAAGTTTGTTTAACTAATGCATGTAAGATGATTTTAAATCAGCATGCAGATCTGCATGCTGATGCGATTTTTTGTGGACGGTAAGGATTAACATACATTAAGGCTAAAGTTTATATCCCTGATTAGAATAAATAAATAAATATCTAGAAACCCTCTACACATTACCTTTCAGCGGGTTTTCAAGACTACAAGCTGGGGCCAATTGAAGTGGAGCTTTCATGTTTTTCCAAGTTCTAAATTATGCAAATTAATTGTAGCTTCTGCAAAAACATCTGATTGGCAGGGTTCCGAAAATGAAGACCTACATTACTGTAATAACCACTAGACGCGTGCGATTCATTTCGGACAAATTTTCATTATTCGGAGATTCGGATGTATCCGAATTTCTGAATAACAGAAATGACGAATGAAAACGAATCCGAATTTCTGAAAACTAAATTTCGAATAAAATTTGTTAGCGGTAGTCTGTACGAATTGTTGTTGCAGCAAAGTGACATAACAAAAAAATACAAAAATTTTAATGTCACTTTGCTGCAACGAACGGACGAAAGAAACGAAACAAAAAAGTCGTACAGACTACCGCTAACGAATTTCGTCCGAATCCAGAAATGAATTGACTTTCGGACCCGAATCCCGAAAAACAAAATAACGCAAAATCCGAATAAAAACTAAGTGAAACGAAAAAACAAATGTTTTGACGGTACGCATGTCTAATAACCACTTTAGGTGGACATGTGAACAGATTTTCCAGTTCCTGTCTAAATGTAAAAAACACTTTAAAGGTTTTTCCTCCTTATATCCCTATTCCCCAGTGGCAGGCTTATGATAAATCAGCCTCTTATCTTCCCCGCACAGGGACTCGGAACAGGGCTCGGCATGTCCCACGAACCAGGACCTGACACAGTGAATGTGGTTTTCGTTCGGAAAACTCTATTAATTTTAAATTAAATGTTAAAATAAAAATCGAATTGAAATGAAAAAAATTTCAAACGACAATCACTCTGATGGTATTATTGAAAGTTCCATTGGGATTTTTCATATGAACGTTCATTGCAAAAATCTACCCATGTATACCCAACTTTATTCACCCGCATTTGAAGGAAAGAGCCTTTTTAGTAGGCCTCTATGTAAGAGAAAGAGACAAAGCAATTGTAATTACATTATTTAAATAAAATTGAATTCATATTTTCACGGAGCACTGGTATAGGTAAAATAAGGTAGAAAAAAAACAACATGATATAGCCTGCAGCAAACACTATAATTTTTTTAATTGATGATTA
>NW_017306371.1:157369-164388 GCF_000935625.1 Nanorana parkeri | reverse complement strand
CAACACTAAAACTTTTTTTCAGAAAATAAAAAATCATGAAAGAAAAACAGCCCCCCCAAATAAACAGAAATTGGAACCGGCAGCAGCTAAACAGCATCAGAAGTTGTTACTGACACAAACAAAAAAATGGAGCACGGAACAGCTCAGTGAATAAAGGGGTGTTCATTTCTCTTCTTAGACCCCTCACTGTAATATGGCAGTGGCAATATACAACACTGAATACAACAGTGAATAAAGCTCTGTATATAGTACTCTAGAACTGTACAGTAGCAGTAACAAAACCATCTCTCCTTCACAAAGCTATCAGTTGCCCCTCACTAATCCAACTCCAAAATGCATGGACAAAAAAATTGATGGGGATCTAACTTATATAGGGAGGGGTCTCGTACTTTTTTTAAAGCCCATTATTGGCAAACCTTTTTATCTAATCACGTTTGCTATGTGAGTGCCACCAGGGCTGTGCGGGCAGGTGCGTGTCTCACAAGGGCTGCGTGCAGGGTCTCACCAGGTCTGATTGCAGGGTCTCACCAGGGGTGCGTGCAGGGTCTCATCAAGGCTGTGTGGGCAGGTGTGGGTCTCACCAGGGCTGTGTGGGGGCAGGTGCATGTTTCACCAGGGCTGCATGCGGGTTGGTGCGGGTCTCATCAAGGCTGCATGCAGGGTCTCACAAGGGCTCCGCGCAGGGTCTCACAAAGGCTGCATGCCGTGTCTTACCATGGCTGCTTGTAGGGTCTCCCCGGGGCTGCATAAGGGTCTTACCAGGGCTGCATGTGGGACTCACCAGGGCTATTTGGGCAGGTGCAGGTCTCACCAGGGCTGTGCAAACAGGTGCAGGTCTCACCAGGTTTGTGCAGGCAGGTGTGGGTCTCACCAGGGCTGTGTCCAGGTTGGTGCGGGTTTCACCAGGGCTGTGCGCAGGGTCTCACCAGGGCTCCATGCAAGGTCTCACCAGGGCTCCATGCAGGGTTTTACCAGGGCTATGTGCAGGGTCTCACAAGGGCTGTGCAGGCAGGGCTGTGCGGACAAGTTCGGGCCTGAACAGGGCTGTACAAATGGGTGCGGGTCTCACCAGAGCTTTGTGAGTGGGTGCGGGACTCCCCAGTGCTGTGTCTCACCATGGCTGTGCGGGCGGCGGGAAGGAGGAAGAGATGTACAGCCGGATTGGCACTGTAAACAGGTGCTGCGAGGTTCCCACAGGGCTCAGGACACAGCACATTGGTGCATCCCCACTTTTGGCAATTGGGTGAATGTGACCATAAGCATGCTATTTAGGTGAACCAGGAACCTGTAAAAAAAAATTGACATGAACACAACCCGGCAGCAAACCGGAACATCATCCCTAGTTTTTATTATCCGTTTCTATTCATTATTATTACTGCAAAAAAAGTTGTTGCATAAAGCAGCCCTGGGTGTCATATATGCTTTTTTTTTTTTTTCTTATAGCTCACGCTAAAGTACTATGTATAGTAATTATTCACATGGGTTCCTTGAGACCTGAAAGTTATTTCTAGGGTTCCATTATTATAAAAGGTCAAGAAAGACAGTGGTAGATCTTAAGATGCTTGTGTAGTAGTGAAATTAGATCTCCACTTCTTTAAGGTTCTAGCCTTCTATATAGACCACGATCAAATTGTAGCTGCAATAACCAATGCAAACAAAATTACAAAAGACTCAGTAAAAAGCATACTGAATGTTAATAAAATGATAATAAAATGTTATTAAGCGTACTCAGAAGAGGATGGGAAAAACTTTGGGGAAAATGCTTTTTTATTTTGCTTTGCAGACATTTTAGTGAATGCATCACTGGATGTTTACATTTTACTTGTGCTTAGACTGAGCACATTAAAGTATTTTCATATTCCGAACAAATGACAATTTAAACAAGCTTTTATTCATCTATGTAGTTATAGATATTGTGGAGAAACTCAAATCCCAGCTACCCTCCCCTAATTTTTAATGGCAGCAGAATTTTGGCAATCTGCCAGCCTTCTCATGTAAACAAACAGCAGAGGCTGTAATCTGTTATAAACAAACTAAACTGGGCTTCAGAGTTTCTGTTGTGATCTTTGATGATGAATTATATCACGGTACATGCAGCTACAGAAATCAGTGAGAGCTTGCTTTAAAGTGTATTTCCACTTTTGCAGTCACGTTTTAGAAAACACCCCTGTATGTCTATTGTGTGTTGCTATTCACACAGCATAAATAGCAACAGAACAAAAAAATAGTTGAAAAAAAAATCTTACCTTGTTGTTTTGTTGCTGCAGGAAATGGCTGAATACATGTTTTTCTGAGCACCTTCACAGTGATCTGTGCTTATACACAGAAGTGTGTGAATTGTGTTTCTCTCATTATTAACATACAATGCAGAAGCCAGGTTTTTCATCATTTAATCCTTTGTTAGGACAGGCAGTGTTGAAATCTACTTTACAAATTATAATGAAATGAGCCAACACAGTACGGCACAGTGGTGTAGTGTTTAGCACTTCTGTCTTGCAAAACTGGGGGTCTTTGGTTCAAACCTTGGTCACGTCACTATCTGCAAGGAGTTTGTATGTTCTTCTTGTGCTTGCATGGGTTTCCTCCAACACTCCAAACACAGGCTGGTGGGTTAAACGGCTTTGGTCTAAATTGACTCTCATATGTATGCATGTGAGATAGGGACCTTAGATTGTAAGCTCCTTGAGGGTAGGGACTGATGTGAATGTGCAATTATGTAAAGCGCTGTGCAAACTGTCGGCGCTATGTAAGTACACAATATTTCTTATTATCCAAACAAAATATATTTTTTCCTGACTGTAATAAATAAAATAGATACAAAACCACTAAACATTCCCTTTTAAGCAGAGCTATATGAAGGAGTATGTATTGCTAAATTTAGATTACAATAATATATTCATTTCAAGTTTCTTCTATTCATTCTCTATTAATATTTTACAGTACAGGAAAGTTATTCTGCAAACATTAGATCTTCCTCCTCTTTATTCTCCTCTTTGATATCAATCTTTAATATCATCTTCATACCTATAATTAGAAACTTCTATAACACAAAGTTGAAAATAATATTCACAGTTCTACTATTCGAGATCCCTACTCTCTGGTTTGACAAAAGGGACCTACTATTTGCTCACTTGATATCAAGTGATATTGCCAATGGTCCTTCAGTAGAAGAACATGAATGTTGGTGCAGACATATGCATATGAATTGGCCTTGGCCATGTTGTATCGGACTGGGCATGTGCCCTTGTGTAGGGGTGCATGTACTGCCCACTGCCTTGTACCTTTCCTGATGTATCTCCTGTGACTCTGCCTGTTGCAGACCATTACCTGCTTATCAATACCACTATGTCTGTACAGTGTTGACTTCTCTGGCACCCCATACACTCTGGTGTCAAAATGTTTCTGGCCCTCATCTCCAAAATTATGTCAGGCCATGGGGCTCATGAGAAGCCACCTTTAGTTTACAGTAACCTTAATACTACCAGATATCAGGTGATTTCTGCTTCAATCTCCGGTATAGTTTTTGTTTTGTTTACTGTCTGAATGCCCGAAAGGTTAATATGCTTCTACTAATAATTTTTACTGCTCTCAAACAGGCCAGGGAATCTGACGTCATTGACCAAATGTGTAATTTAGCGACCAAATACCAGGATCTGTAATCTGGCAACGGTATTTTTTGTATTTCACTTTTAAAGGTTTAATCCCTACTGTTCCATAACTTCATGTGCTAGTTTAAGGCATCCCTAAGCATGTTATTTAATGTGTTTGTATATCTTCAATGTTACACTTTAAGCCACATTAAAAAAAATCTCCACTCACTGAACTGTTTTTTTTTCTTTTTTCAATTTGCATTGGTACATGACCCCCAGTTTGTGCCCATTCACTTTGCTTTGAAAAAGGCCTGAAATGAATGTCAAGATTTGGCTCTTTATAGACTTCAATAGGGCTTCACAATATGTTCGGAGTTCACAGACATGTTGCTGCGTTGAACTTTTGCAAGATGAATTTTGCATGGTTCACTCATTCCCACTTGCTACAAAGGTACAATGTGCAGTCTGCATGGGTTTGGGAGACTAGAAGAAGTCCTGCCTGCAGCAGACTGATGACATCATCCAAGCTCTACCTCTCAGTAACTTGCCTAGAGCTCAAATGCTGCTCTTTAAGGATAGAATGGAGAACATTTTTTTATTATCCTATTGCTGTATATTGTGAAAGACTTAAAATAAAATGGAATAATAAGAACAAAAAAGATAAAAACATACATATGTTGTTTGTGTGTGTGAATGTATGTTTCTGTTCTTGATCACAAACGTTTTACTGTGCTCTAATTAAACAATGAGTCATTTAGTTTAAACAGCTGATCAAAAATGTAAATCTCTAGAGAGCAATATTAAGAGGGTTTAGTTTAGGGGGTTTTAAGGGTCAGAAGGTTTAGGTTAGGAGGGTTTAGTTTGGGAGTTAGGATCAAGAGTTATTTGCTTATAGCCATTTTCTTGTTAAATGGCTTTACTTAAATTTAATTTAACTATGTTTTAAGCTGAGAAGCTGGATTTCTCATGCACCCTGCTAGACAGTGCTGGAGAAACTGGGAGATACTGAGCAGAGCTTTTGCATCCTTTTCCTAAGATCCTGCAAATAGAGAAATGTGCAATCAACCTAACTGCTACGTGCCTTGGTAGATGTGGCCTCACTTATAGCGCTATAAATGGTGCAAAATGTAGGCAGCTACAGCAGCAATGGTGACACCGCTACAGTGATTTCACTGCAGAAAGAATAGCAATCTCACTCTGAGAAGAAGTGCCTATGTAATGGTTCTACTTGCAGGATTAATAGCTATTTATGCAATGTTCCTGAATATACTTAGAAAAACAGAAGTCTAGTCTTTCTTGTATGGGGAACCTACATCACATAGTTTTGACCATAGTTTTTATAGCTTGACCAGAGCTATAATTTAAGATTACATTCCAGGATTCAGGTTTGAGGTAAGGATTAGGTTTGGGGATTAGGCATGCGGTCAGGGTTAAGGTAATCTGATTTCCATGGCAATGAGCCTAGCAGATACTGGAGGTGTTATCAATTTGGGCCTTGTGGCACCCAAAGGTTTAAGAAATACATTCCTTTGATTAGTTAAAAATGCACCAACCATTTAACCAATCAGATTGTTTATTTTACTATGGTCAAGGAGTGCAGTTAGTAAATCAGCAAAAGATGAATTCTAAATTAGTCCATATATAATCAAAAGTAAATAGATTGTACAAACATATTTTAGTCAGTGTGGTCAGATTAATGTGATGTGACCACAAAATACCAAGCATCTTCTAAATTAAAAATGATTGTAAGATACTGTATGTGGACATTTGTACAATCTTTTTACACATTTTCTAATGTGTTCAATCACTGTTTTTATATAGTCTCACTCATTTTTTTGCTGCATCAATGCTATTTTAGACTAAACAGATTTAAGATTTCTGTAAGGCTCCATTCACACATAGCGGTAGCATAAGCGGGGATTCCGTGCGCTTAAGTCTGTTACTTTAGCTGGGAAACGCAGAATCCGGCCAGAAAATCGTGCCTGAACTTTTTTGAGAGATGCGTGTTTTTGTAGTGCGCGGACGTCGCCCTAGTGTGAACAACACATTGGAAAGAGTAATTTTTTATATTTAGCGCATTTCCATGCAGAAAACCACTAATGTGTGAATGGAGCCTAAAGGCCTATGTAAAGACTAAACTATACAAGTTCTTTCTGTAAGTGATTTGCATCCATGTTTTAGATGCCTCTATAAATAAATGTGTTCATAGGACAAAGTGTAGCACCAGAACGATAGAGCGTCCAGTGCTTCTCAATGATGCAATTCTCTAAAAGCTCTATAATGCTTCTTAAAGCAAGAATAATATGGAATTTCTTACCTTATACAGTGGTCCACTTTGAAAGCCACAGGAAACAAAATCAGAATTTGCACTGACCAGGGCCTGTATACTGTATACATGCATACATATAGAGCATATTATAAGGAATAGAAGTTGTTTTTAAAAAAAATTATAATCTTGAGAACATATATGTTAACCCATGTGTAGATTGTCTGTATGTAACCTCTAAAGCTACTTGCCAGCTGATTTAACCATTTAAATCTAAAGGTCCTGCTTAAAAGGCAGGCATACCAAGGTGCTTTATTATCTTTACTAGGCAGAAAATAATCTTCTGTGGACCCCTAATTGAGCTGGTCTCTAAAGCAAACCCTATGCTCAGTAGCTACTCTTCTGTCCACTGACAGCACTTCAGTGACCATTAAGGGCACTATTAGTGAAAAGAGTGCAGGCAGATGGTTGTGGCATAGGCGAGTTGGCGAATGCCTGTCAAAAATGGACTGGTGGTTTGAAATGTTTAGGGGGGGAGCGTAGGGGATACAGTAGCAAATTTCTTAGGCTCCCTTTTTAAGGCAGTTGTCTAATACTAAAGCATATGGAAACAACTGGTTGGAATGCTTGGGGTCCTCTTTCTATATCAGTCAGGTATTTTCTGGTGGGGGAGAACTAAGAATTTTTTTTAATTTTAATTTAAAAAAATGAAATGAACCATTTGAAGACCGTTGTGTTAAACCCCCTTCCTCTCTAGGCCATTTTTCAGTATTCAGCGCTGCAGTACATTGACTGACATTTATTCCGTCATGCAACGCTGTACTGAAATGAATTTTATACAATTTTTGGGGGTCAGATAGAGCTTTCTTTGATGGTATTTAATTACCACTGGGATTTTTCTTTTTTACTATTTTAACTACCTCCGGGCCGGCCGTAGTAAAAAAACGGCCGGCCAGGAGCTCTCTCGATCTGAGCGGGCGTCTCTAGACGTCCGCTCAGACACGCCCCCTTGCGCGCGCCGTCAGACACGCCCCCTTGCGCGCGGGAAATGGCCGGTATTTAAAAACGGGCAGCGATGCCCGTTAATATACATGCGATCCGCCGGCTGTAGAGCCGGCCGATCGCATGTATGGGGTGCCGATCGGGTGTCCCCCCCTCCGCGG
>NW_017306371.1:149255-157331 GCF_000935625.1 Nanorana parkeri | reverse complement strand
CCTATGGCCAATTTTGGTTGCCGTCGTTTTCTGCAATGTCGCGGGTGCGCGCAATTTTAAAGCTTGACATGTTTGGTGTCTATTTAACCGACGTGACCTGATCTTTTATATTTGACCAAAAAACTGGGTAATAATAAATGTTTCCTAACATAATGTTACAAAAAACGTTTTTTTTTCAAAATTTTCTCCTAATTATAATAAAAAATAAAACCCGTAGTGGTGATTAAATACCACCAAAAGAAAGCCCTATCTGTCCCCCAAAAATGGTATAAAATTCATTTCAGTACAGCTTTGCATGACGGAATAAACGTCAGTCAAAGTATCGCAGCGCTGAATACTGAAAAATGGCCTGGCCAGGAAGGGGGTCTAAACACCTGGTCTTGAAGTGGTTAAGGAAAAATTACCAACAATTTTGAAAAAAAACTTGTTTCCCCTATATTAAGTTATGAAACATTTATTACTACCCAATTTTTTGGTAAAATATAAAAGATGGTATCACGTCAGTTAAATGAACACTGAACATGTCAAGCTTTAAAATTGCACGCACCCACGAAACCGCAAAAAACTACCATACCCAAAATTGCCCATAGGCGACAATTTAAAAGCTTTTACTGCTCATCAGTTTAGTGTGGTGTAATACACACCACTTCTGAATTCAGAGATCGTAGAGGAGTTCAGCAAGTGGAATGATGCTGATCTCCCTCTGATCTTCCTGCTGAGAGCCGGTGAGCTAGTCCCAGGCCTGCAGAGGGGACAGCGGAGCCCGGGATAGAGGGTAATGGTGGTGGAGGGGGGTGTGTTCGGTGCTGAAAGAGAGGCGGAGGGCAGCACATACAAGTGATCAGACGGGGGATGCGCGAGCAGAAACAAATAAGCCCTAAATAGCCCTGCTGATAGGAGCTTGCCATCTGTCCGTCCGTTTATTTACAACAGGCGCATGGCAAGTGGTTAAGAAGTTAAGATTTAACTAGCTATTTGTTTTTCCCCCGGCCCTAAACCTACTATAGGATACATACACTTATTTTTTGGGATTTACTGGCAGCAAATAGTAAAATAAAAAATCTGAAAAAGTTCAATTTCTGCCATTTTCACTGCAATGTTTACGTACTTTTTGCACCCCTGTATATTTACTGCAAAATAATGAACAAATGATTAAAATAATACCACATCAGTGCAAATCTTATGTAAATCAGTAGAATGTTAAAGTTCAACGTTTAGAAGAGCTTTATTATGCTTTTAATGCTACATTTCACTGCTCACAGGGGGAAAAAAACAGTTTGCATAAATTTTTAGCGTAGCATTAAGATAATATTAAGTCAGCTTGTTAAAGATTTTCCACAGTTTCAAAACTTAAAAATATGTTTTTTTTAAGCTAGTTATGGTTCTGACACCTTTTTATCTAGCACTTATATGCCTGAATTGGCAGAAGCTACAACAGATCTACAAGCTATAGGAAAGTTTACTCTTAAAAAATTAAACTAAAGCCCTCAACTTCATACAAATTGACCAGTGACAAACGATTAAGTTGTAGTTTGTGAGCTTCTTGTTTCACAGTTCCATTTTGTATTCTCTTAAAAGCCTAAAACAAAATGTAAAAATAGAGTGCACATAAACCACAGCCCAACATTTCCTGAATCCCCTTCCATCTATGTATCCCCAGTTATCCTCAAAAGTTTTCATATATAGACTTTAGGTATGTGGTTGGTAGAAATTAGCAAGCATCAGAACAGTAACTGAGCAGTTAAACAGATAGTAAATAGAAAAAGACGATAAAAATACAATAAAAATTAGAGTGTACACAATAGAATAACATTAGAGTGTATTATCTGAGAGACAGTAGCAACAATTATTCTACAGTAAGCAGCAGTGTTAACCACAATATAAGGTACAAACTTAATTTTGAAATAAAAAGTAAAGTGTATTATTTGAAAGACAATAACTACAAATGTACGTTGGCTGGGCAGTGCAGCGTAAGATAGCAGTGCGAAGCGGCTGCCATCTGGAGATTCAAAAAAGGTCTAAGCCCCACTTAAGCCTTTTTGTCCTGCAACCCCCTCTTCTAAAAATCTTTCTCCTCCCAGACATTAAGAAGCTTTACATACAAATACATATTTATTAGGGATGTTCCAATACCGATACTAGTATTGGTATCAGGGTCGATACAGGGCATTTTCATGAGTACTTATACTAATGAACATGCCCCAATACTAAAGGCCGATACCGGCCCTTTAAATTTTTTAACACGTTCGGCTGCCTGAGGTCCAGCACATGCTGGGGACCTCAGGCAGCCTGCTGGGAATCTCAGGCAGCTGTCTTTGACAGTGCTGGTCCGGCCATACATTTCCTCAAAGCGTGGCATGAGCCTGCATCCAACCCATTCAGCCACCAAGCACCCACCTGCAGAGCCCTAGAGAGACCCAAAAGCAGCCCTGGTGAGTCCCAAATGCAACCCTGGTAAGACCAAAATGCAGCCATGGTGAGACCCAAACAAAGTCCTAGTGAGACCTGCGTGCAGCCCAGGAGAGATTTACATGCAGGACATTGGCTGCCTACTCTTGCACATCACAGGGGAAAGGATAGGCAGCAGCAGCAAATGGAGGGGGAGTTCTATGGCCAAAAAGATTTGCAGACCACAGCAGGCTGCCTGCCCTTCTTTAAATATTTCTTGGATGGTCAAAGATATAGGAGAGGCAAACTGGGGGAGAAGATCCAGGTCCAGGAGTTTCACTGGGGGAGAAGATCCAGTGTCATAGACTAGGGGTTGTGTGTTCTTTTGTATACATTTTTTAGATATTTTATTATTTTCATATTTACAAAAAAAATAAACTTTTAATTTAAGACTTTAAATGGTGTTTCTTGTAAGGCTGTCCCTGCCCTGGTCAAGCAAACACAGACAGGGACAACAATATAAACTATGTACTACCTTAGGCAAGAAGGAGGTCATAGGCTTTCATACCACCGTGTTCCCATACAAAAACACAAATTTGTTTCTTGGAAGATAAGGCCACAGCTCAAACATTCACCTTGGAGAGGTTATGGCTGGAAGGAATACCACATTGTGGGTAAGGGTACAGAGTGAAGTGCAAAGAGAACCAGATGCAGGTTACAGTGAGTCACAAGGCAATGAATAGGGGAGCTAAATTATTATTTTGAATTATTATTTACAGATCTTATTTTTTTAGATTATTTTATTTTTGTATGTTTTTTTTTCCTCAAAAGATCTTCCTTGTCCTGGTTAAGCAAACATGGGCAGTGACAGAATGGTTGTAACCTGTTAGCTAACAAGATATCATACCCATGCTCTACTAGGTGTGAAGGATGTTCCACTGGCTGGAAGTGAGTCCATATATGCTTGAGGTACTAGCCTGCCCTGGTGCACATGTCATGTCAAAGAGGGCCTTTAGCACAGCCAGAGAGATTTGCAACTAAGAAGCTGAACTTTAATAAAACAAAATAGACTAGGATTGCAGCTGACCACCAAACACCCATTACACATGTTACTGATAAGAATCAATATATTTATGTTAAATTCAATTAACCAAGAAAAAAATCAAACTCTGTTTAGGTATATGGAAATACAGCAGGGGACTGCAGTACACCTGGGGTTAGGGTGTGTAATGTTTTGGGTGCACAGTATTTTTACTTCCTGGTGCACTCTAATCACCCCAAGTTAAAAATAATTATAATCTATATAAAAAAAAGAGAAAATACACCAATAAATGAAAAATGCAGTTAAGGTGTTGATAACTGAAGAGCTACCTATGAATCAGTTATTGTGGACAGATATTGGTCCACACAGGAATATGTACCCCAGTACTGCAATTCAAAGAACTCAAGCATTGTTTATTAAAGTAGATGTAAACCCAACTACTTAAATCTCATACAAGATTTAACTCAATAATATCACAAGCCTATTTGAATTTTAATGGCTAGCTTTCATGAAAATAACAGCTGGTGATACTGATATTAAGGTCCTTGTTTGGGCACTTTATGTTATGGGTGAGAACGCTCTGCCCCTGTCTCCCACAATTTCCTGCCTGCAAATCACCCTGTCACATGCTCTCCCAAGGGAAATTATAAGCTGCTGAGCTGCTGCACATTAGCCAGGCATATTACACTATTATCACCTTTCAAAGCAGACCTATCTGGCAGCAGTGAGGGACGGTGACATCACCAGAACCTCCTGGATGTGTTGGAAGCCAGGGCCCAGGTAAGGTTTTTTTTAAAGCAAACATTTTTATATTAAATCACCGTAGCAGGTGATTTGATTTTAATTTTCCTTTTTTTCATGGAAGGTCAATTTAAAAAACGGCCTGTGAAAAAAAAAACAATTGCAGTTTGGAAATATGCCCTGTAAAAAAAAAAACATCCTGTTATTACTGTAGTGCGTGCGGTCAGGCTGAGGTCAGGCTGTAAAGAGACTTTAAGATGTAACAAAGGATGAAAAAAAGGTAAACACTTCCCTCCCCTCACCCCCAAATTCTCAAAGATACACAGTATTTTGCTACCTGCAGATCATTTAGTAAGGGTTTACATCTACTTTAACAGAGCTGCCAGTGTTTACAAGCCTACTGTAATTTCTTCCAATGCTGTTTATCAGCAGCACTCCCTATGTTTTTTTTGCTATCACAGCTAAAGCACATTTTCAATATGGGTGCTAGGAAGCCACTCTTTAATAAAGAGGTTGCCAACGGGTTGCACAAGAAAAATAGAGCAGTGTATGGCCAGCCCAAGTGAAAAACAATAAGGTTTATTGCGAATGCAGCATAGTTGAACAACAACATATACACAGCAATCTAAATAACACCAGCAATCACATGGGCAAAGTGAAAAACACCTACCTAATTAACTAACTATATACAGAGGAAAAGAGAAAATAACTAAAGTGGATCTGCAATACAGCCAGAATGGGGGTCAGGTACATGAGACACAGTGCTGTGGCAGGACCAGGAGGTTCACAGGAAGCAAGTAGAGGGAACAAGACCAGGGCCACAGGTTTCCAGGACTAGCAAATAGAGTGTATGGGCACACATGTGAAATGGTGAGCAACTGAGAGAGGAGCTAAATACCCTCCCAGCAACCAGTATCATGTGGAGACTTATTGCTGGAAACTGATGGGAGACACCCACTGGTGAACACTGGAATTACATGCTTCATGTCAGAGGACCACAGTGCCACCAGCTCTGGTTCCTAACTGTTACTATGAGGAACTCCAGCATTGCTATGTGGTACCCATTATGTCTTTGGGATCTTTCAGGAGCATTGCTATTGTGTACTGCCTGCGCACACTGACTGACACAACTATAGGTCTGTGTTGTGTGGTAGAAAGTTCACGTTTTCCTAGTACTGCACAAAGTGGTTCTATGACCAAACACCTCTGGTGTGAGCAAACAACCCCCTGATGATAAAGACATGGTGTGGTAGTGGATTTCTCCCCACTCCACAAATACTTTCCGACTTCCTTCTACATGCACAAGGTTTGATGGGAGATGTGGTTCTTGGGAGTCAGTGGTGGACCTAATAACCAAAGGGCCCTGGTGCAAAATTTTATCTTGGGCCCCCACTCCCCCCCCCAGCGGTCTCTAATGTGGCAGTAGTGTGCTGGACTTACCTGAGACCCTGCAGAGCACACCATAGATCCTGCATAGCCCACCTGAGACTCTCTATGGTGGGCTCTGCAGGGTCCCAGGTGGTCTGGTCTGGTCGTCGGGATGCTGCCCCGGTACAGTTGATACCCATCAGGCCCCCCAGACCCCTCACATGGGTACCGGCCATACCCCCCTGATGGCGGTGTTCTATCAAAGGTTGTGACTACGTTAGAATGTGTGACCGGTGACGTGGTCACACGTTTTATAGTAATCCTGCCCAGTTTTTCGGCAGTGGAATGTGTGACCGCCAATAGGTGAAGCATACCAGCGCTTTCCCAGTTGTTTCAGGGCAGATCGGCATCGCAAATCGCATCTGCAGGAGAACCGATCTGCCCTGAAACAGCTGATCGGTCCTGAAATGTCACTTCTCTCCGACTGCGATCTCACATTTCACCGCACTCACAGTGTTGGATAGAAGTGACATATCTGGACCGATCAGCTGTTTCAGGGCAGATCGGTTCTCCTGTAGATGCGATTTGCGATGCCGATCTGGAACAGTGGAGAAAGCGTTGGAATTCTTAAACTATTCCACCGCCGAAAAACTGGGCGAGATTACGTTAAACCACGTCCACGTCACTGGTCACACATTCTAACGTAGTCTCAAACTTTGATAGATCACATGCCTACCTGTAATCATTTAATCAGACAAATAGATTATAATAGGGAACATTATAATTCCCCATTATAATCCACTTGTCTAATTACATGAAAAATCAGTACACAACTACTCCCCCCCCTGCGCTCGGACTTACCCAGCCAAAGGACCGCAGCCAGGGAGTTTCTATGTGTGCACTGAAGGGGGCGGGGCTTGTGACACACATACGCCTCCTGTGACTCATCTCCCCTCCCGCCGCCTGTTACTATGGATGCGGCCGGGAGGTGAGTCACAGGACCCGCCCCGTCACTGAGAAGCCCGTCGGCAGTGCGGGGCCCAGGCCTGTGCACTGACCCATATTGCAGGACCGCACCCCACAGGGCCCCCCCCCCACAGCCTCAGACCCCGGTGCCCCATAGTTCCGCCACTGTTGGGAGTAGAGTCACATGACCATACCGTCAAGTATTTGTGCTTCAGAATATCTCCTCAGTGCCGCCCCATTATTACTGCTTCAAAGTTGGACAGCATCACAGGAGGCAGTTTTTGGAATGATTCAACAGACACAATGAAGCACTAGATTAACATTTGGGACATTTTTTTCATATGCAGTACTATTCCCGCTACATATGGCCCTTTTCTATGGATAGCATAACCTATGCCTTTAAAATCTAATAAATAGATTTTAGAAAAAAACAGAAAAAGTTGCAAGCCATCAAAGCATTCATAGAAGGATCTGTTGCTAAAATCCACAATATGAACATTTTTAGAATGTAATTCTATCTTTTAATTAAAGTCAGTAATTGTAGTTAATTGCAAGAGTCACTTGTACGGTCACTATTTGTCCCATTTGAAGAATAAACACCAACAAAAAGATAAAGCTAATGAAAAAAAAAGAGAAGGAATCATTAGAACAACCTTTTAATAAATTGACCACAAGGAGCTGTCTAAGTAGGACATTACAAGTAACTTGTATCTCAAAGCAAAGGAAGTAATTATAGCTTGTTCTAGTTGTGATAAAAAGCAACACCTGCAATCCCGAAAAAAATGTATTCGCTGATCACTTCCCTAAGCCTACAACGTTCTTTGGATTTTGCTTGTGATGTGTGAATAATCAGACGCATGTTTTGCTTAAGGGGGATTGTATCTTAAATGAGTAGAACAAACGTGTGCTTACATTATAAATGCTTCAAATTAGATGGAGCCAGAGATGCAATCGCTTCCATGCTATGCATTATACCACTAGCAATCACTTTGAGCCAGAAAGGGTACTAGTGGGCCCTGTATATGTCTAACAGTTCTGGGCTAAGACAGTTGCAAAAGAGCCAACAGCCCAGGGAACAATAGTCTCTGATTCTTCTGGATCCTTCTGTTGAGCTCCCATGAAGAGATCCAGCATCAGTACACAGTCAGCCTGGTCCTTTATTGTACTCTCTTTGTGCTTTATGATTAGAGAGATAAGAGCAGAAGATGTTGGCTGCTACCAGTCCCTTCTGTAACTTGCTAGGCTAGCTCTGTTCAACTTTTTGTTACAGTTTTAGAGAGAAAAAAGCTGGCAGATGAACAAACTTCTTAAGATGTCTTGGGAATATAGACTGCACTTAAACATACTAAATAAATAATAAATAACACAATACAACTGAATGGATATAATTGGCCATAGCCTTTATTGTAGAAGTTGTTCAAAAACATAAATCAAATAAATGTATTTATTTAATAAATATTAAATATCACTAAAAAACATCTCAGTTGCCACAACTCGAGCCAACTCAGTCAACAAAAACCTCTCTATGTTTCAATATAATACCAACTTAAATACAATAATAAGTGACCTGA
>NW_017306371.1:132445-149226 GCF_000935625.1 Nanorana parkeri | reverse complement strand
CATTTTTATAACAGAATAACATACAATAATAATAAGTCTGTCATAGTCCCACTTTGTGAGAAAAGAATGTACTAAAAAGAAAAGCCTCATAACTAGAAAAACAAACCTCACCAGTAACACAACAAAGGCGCTGCTAAATCGACATGGTCAAAGGCACACAGGTATCCGGGACGTGAGAATCTCGCCAAAAACCCTTCAAAACTTGACGTACAGAAAAATAACTAAGACAAGGGGTACAGTGAAATAATCATAAGAAAAAATAAATGCCACATAAAGTCTTGTAAATTTAGGAGTAAGAATAACCCCTACTGGTCATATTACCTAAAAACAATAAAACCAAAGATTCAGAAACCAAAATGCCAGAATGAGGGAAATTAGAAAGAAAAAACAACTAACTGCTCCAAGCAGTCAGGTAACTGGCCCATGTTGAAGAAGCAACATAATAAAAAATGTATTGCATAGAATCCTTTCCTTCAAACAAGACTCCATAAATGTTGCGGGAATAGCAGGCCCTTCTCTTCCGCGTCGGGCACCAAAGATCTGAACCTCTCGAACTGAAGTCGGAATAGAGCATCCGTAATCTTATTCAATCGTCCAGGAACATAAGACCACTTAACCCACAAATTAACCTTCAAGCACTTGAACAAGACAACATAAAAGCTTTATCACTATTGGGGATTTGGAGGACAAACAATTCAAGGCAAATAAGATGCCAGTATTATCTGATTACTGATACTGAGTACTGATTAATAGTCTCTAATTTCGGAATTGTTCCCCTCAAAGCTCAACCGCTACAACTACAGGAACAAGTTCTAATAGGACTATATTAGAAGTAAGACTTTTAGAAGTAAGAAACCCAATCTGGGTGCCAAGGACCACAACACCAACGACCCTGCCAGAAAGCAGCAAAGCTGAAACAGCAAGCAGCGTCTGTAGACAAACAAAAATCTTAATCTATAACAAAGTCGTCTTGCCAAAGAGAACAGCCATTAAAATTATCTAAAAAAAAATGCCCACAGTCTCAAGTCAGCTTTCCGTGAGGAAGTCAAACGTATATTGGCCCATGGGGAATTTAAACCAGAAATAGCTAAATAAAATCTACGCGAAAATATGCGGCCCATAGGAATAACCCGATTTGCAAACGCCAATAGGCCTAAGAAAGATTGCATCTCCTTTAATTTAGCCTTCTTTTTCAACCGAAGATGGCGAATTACTGACTTTAATTTATCACGTTTATCAACTGGAAGTCTAAATTCCATTTGAACCGTATCTATCGTGATACCTAGAAATTCTAAACATGTAGTAGGCGAAATAGACTTATTCTCTGCGAGGGGAACACCAAAACTAGAACATACACTAGAAAAAATGTCACAAACGCGAAAGCATTCAGTAAAAAAAGAGGGTCCCGCAAACAAAAAATCATCTAAATAATGTAATACATTAGAAGAGGCCCCTTCGGATTCCAATACCCACTCCAGAAAATAAGAAAATCTTATGAAGTAAGAGCACGAAAGGGAGCAACCCATAGGTAAGTCCTTATCATAAAAGAAAAAAACGTCAAAGCAAAAACCAAGAGAACTGAAAGCACCCGGGTGAACAGGTAATAAGTGAAATACGTTGTTAATATCACACCTCTGGCCAACGGTCTAATCAGATGCAAATCGTCTTCAACAGAAGACTAACTGACCGAGAAAAAAAAATCCTGAGGTAAAGCATCATTTAAAAGAATTACCTTTGGGACGACAAGGGATGAGGGGATCTTGCCTATTCGGAGGCCTAGATATGTAATAGAGCACTTAACTATACTGAATGTTGTTACGGAATCTAATGCGGATGTTGCGGATGGGGTCAAGGGGAGGACCTCAGATTTGGAAGTGTTAATTGTTAAACCCGAAAACGCTTGGAATCTCTTAAAAACATCCTGGATGAGTGGTAGGTTTCTGGTAGGGTTAGTGGAAAATAGTACTATGTCGTCTGCGAAAAGCATAATCTTAAGTTGAGATGAAAGAAAAGGTATCCCAGAGATGGTTGAGGAATTTTGTAAATACAATGACAGTGGTTATATAGCAACATTTAAATAATAAAGGTGAAAGGGGGCATCCTTGTCTGGTTCCCCTCTGCAACGGGAAGCGTGAGGACAAATAACCTGGAGTGCAAATACGTGAACATGGGGATGTATAGAGTGCCGTCACAAAGTTTTTAAAAGGACCCGAGAAACCCATTATATCCAGCACTCTATATAGCCATGGGAATTGAATGCTATCAAAAGCCTTTTCGGCGTCAATGGATATTAAGGCTATAGAGGAGTTCGGATGTTGTTTGGCATGTTCCAGGACCGATAACATTTTACGTATATTCGAGACCGCAGAACGGCCCTTAACAAATCCTACCTGGGCGGGCGAGATTAAGCGTGGCAGCAACGTAGCCAATCTTATTTTCGATAGCAGCTTGGCGTCCGCGTTTATGAGGGAAATGGGGCGGTATGACCCTGGGAGAGTGGGATCCCTGTCTTTTTTAGGTAACAATTTAATATATGCTTCAGTCCCTGTCCTCATGTATTCACCTCCCTGCCAGATAGCGTTAAAGACACTGTGAAGGGTTGGCAACACCTGTTCGCACATCATTTTGTAGAATTCATTGGTGTAACCGTCTGGACACGGAGATTTACCGTTGGAGTAGGCCTTAAGAGCCCTCAAGATCTCCTCCAAGGAAATGTCAGCATTTAAGAATAGGATATCATCATTCGTCAGAGTAGGCAATGTCCCCGAGCCCAGAAAGGCCTCGCCCAGCCCCATGTTTGCAGGGGCAGCCGAATACAGGTTGCGATAGAAGCTTTCAAAGGTTTGGTTAATTTGTCTTGGGTCAGAGAGGACGTCCCCGGTCTCTGACCGAAGGGAAGAAACATGCATTTTCAGGGATAGTTGTCTGGTCAGGTTTGCCAGTAGTTTGCCTGATTTATTACCAAATTTGTGGAAAGTTAGCTTAGTTTGGGAGTGGTAGTATAAGTGTTGCTGTTTGGCCCCCCATTAAAAATCTAATTTTGCCTTAAGCCATTTTTCTCTAGAGTCTAATGATGGGTGATTTGAATAATCTAATTGGGCCTGACGTAAGGAGGAACTAGCTTCATTAAAATACGCCTTCGCATTTTTCTTTTTGGCTGCCACATTATTCTGCCTCTCAAGACGGCCCTGGCCGCTTCCCAAAATAAATTCGGTGTGGAGATATGTCTCTCATTAAATGACTCATATTCCCGCCAAGCCTCTATCAGCATATTTTTGAAGGATGGATCAGAGTATAAATGGGAAGGGAATCGCCAAATGTATGAGTCCCCTTTGGGGTATGTAGAGTGAAGCTGGATCAGAATGGGAGCATGGTCTGATATTGTTATAGGGAGCAGTTTAACATCACTGACCAGGGAATCCATTGTATCAGTCACCAGAAAATAATCCAGCCTCGCGAAGGAGTTGTGGACCCCCGAGAAGTGAGTATATTCACGTTCCAGAGGGTTCCGAAATCCTCCAGGCATTTGTGAGGTGAAGTGTGTTAGCTAGGTTCTGAAGACCTGTAACGCAAGTTTTACCTGTTCTAGATCCTCCCCTTACAGTCCCTGATCTATCTTCCTACCGTACCATTACAGAGTTAAAATCCCCACCCAGTATCTTATTGGGGTTGTCGCTTGTTGGATCCATGATGTGATCTCCTGGAAATCTGTTGTCGTGGGGGAATTGGGAAGGTAAAAGTTATATAACGAGTACAGTTTATTGTCAGCTAGTATTTTTATTGCTAATCTACGGCCATCCGAATCCGATCGGACATTTTCAATTTGATAGGAAAAGGATTTATGGAACAGGATTGCCACCCCGGATCTTCTACCCACATATCACCTCTCCTACCCATAGCTTCCTCAGCCTATTAGTGTCCGCCATGGGAAGGTGAGTCTCCTGCAAAAATACAATGTCAGGTTTAAGTTTTTGAAGGTGGCGCAGCATCATCATACGTTTGGCAGGTGATCGTAGACCGTTAATGTTCCAGGAGATCACTTTCATGTTGTAGAGCATTTAGATCGGGATATCACAGATAAAGGATTACTCAGTGGTAGGGGTGATAACATTTGAATGACATCAGACCATATAAGAGATAATAAGCAAACATAGTTGTGCCATGTAGGGCCCAAGAACACTGCACAAGTGGAGGTATCCTGGTCCCACAGGGTGTAGAGAATATCGGCATTGTGTATCAACATGCATAAATTGAACCATTTCCATGTTCGGTATTTCAAATAACATAGTACCCGGTCAACTAGACCAGCTTCCACATGCAAACAGCATATAGGCATCGTAAGAAACAGAAAAATAGAAACAAAAAAAAAAAAGATTTAGTCCGTGACTTCACTTTTTTTCCTTATGTGCTTCAACAGAGCGAGCAAGCCGGCTCCTGCTAAGCTGGAGCCATCCACTTTATCAGGGAAAACAAATAATTAAGATCAGCTTCAGCAATGAAACATATAGGCCTCTAACACGGGGAAGGTGCCCCTGCAAAGCTAGGGGCGTCCTGCCAGTAGGAGCGAGTAATTGTGGTCTGCGCTATCTGCAGTTACAAGACACTGGCCTATCATGCAGCCCCATAGCCCCTGGGTGGCAGACAGCGTGCGGCCCGCTAGCGGGTACAACCTGATGTGTCCTCTTGTAGTAGGCGTCAACAGCAATGTCTGTCAAATTCCTAGAACCTCTCGGGAAGGTGTGTGGAAAAGGGGTAGCCTAGCGGCACCCAAAACAAAGGGAGGATGTTCCTGAGCCTACTCCCTGGCTTCCCTTTCCGTGTTTCCGCAATAGTTAACACAGTAGTATAACCGAAGAAAACAACGCATCAAACAAAAGATTGAATAAAGATACCGGTTTCTT
The DNA here is from genome assembly GCF_000935625.1 of Nanorana parkeri. Classification (NCBI taxonomy): domain Eukaryota; kingdom Metazoa; phylum Chordata; class Amphibia; order Anura; family Dicroglossidae; genus Nanorana; species Nanorana parkeri. The sequence goes on along the minus strand of NW_017306371.1, from coordinate 144,325 downwards.
TGCGGGCCTTCCGGAGGTTGAAGAAAATAACACCCGGCGTTGCAGAGTGCCGGAGCGACGGCGGTTCCTCATGGAGAATCTGTGGGGGTCATAGGGAGTCGCACTGATGTCTTGCGTGCCGGTGTAGCAGGTCTGGGGAGGTGGGGAGATCGATCTCTTTCCAGAGAGGTAGCAGGGGCGTCCATGCGGTCTAGGAATCTTTGTGCCTCGGCAGGATCCTGAAAGGATTGTTGCGAGCCGTCCGGCGCTTGGAATCTTAAAACTGCTGGGTTGGCCAAGGTAAATCTGATTTTCTTCTGATAGAGAAGCGTGCAGACTTTACTGAACGCTTTACGCTTCTTGGTTACTTCTGCAGAGTAGTCTGCGAAAATCAGGAGACGGTGACCATCTAGATGTAGTTCTTTTTTGGCGCGAAAGGCCTGGAGGACCGCCACGCGATCGTTATAGTCCAAGTAGCGGGCGATAACTTGCCTCGGTGTTTTACGATCAGGGTTGGTAGGCCCCACACGGTGTGCCCGTTCCACCTTACAGGTTGGGTCGAGGCCGAGGAGATCAGGGATGTTATGGGCACATATGGATGATAGCAGCGACGGACGGTACGACTCCGGCAAACCGATAATCCTCACGTTGTTACGGCGTGACCGGTTTTCCAGGTCATCCACTCGATCCAGTAGATGGTTTATTTGTCGTTGGGCCGCGTCTAGCTGGGTTGAGGACGCGTCGGCTCCCTCCTCCAGTGAGGCTATACGGTTTTCAGCCTCCGAGATCCTCTGGGCTTGGTTCAAGAGGTCGTGTCGGATTGCTTGGATGCCCTTTGAGACTGCTTTGTTGACTGCCTCTTAGATGGTCGGGCGGAGCAGTTTCGCCACCTCTGCTGCAATCAAGGTATGGTCCGAGGTGGCAGGCATCTCATCCTCTGAAGAGACACTGCCATCCGGCATGTCTGGCAGCGCGGCCATCTTGGGCTGATATTGCACTCGTTTAGTACGAGTCGGCGTACCCTTGGTACGGGTTCCAGCACGACGTTTGGCGAGGAATTTATCCATCGGTTTGTCTGTCTTGGATGTAGCGAGTGATTGGAGGGCACTTCAGGTGGAATTAGGGTAGCTGAAGTATGATTTTATATGCGAATGTGCCCTGGCAGCGCGGGAGCTCTTCACTTTGCTTCCACTACATCAGGCGCCGGAACCGGAAGTCTCGAGTTTGTTTTTCATGGAAAACACTCTCTAATATGTTCTTACATGCAATATAATTTAAACCTGAATAAGAAACTAGAAAATTATTATGATGAGAATATTATAGGCCTGATCTCTTCACCTTGGGGCACAAAGTTTTGGATATTTTGGGGTGACATCATCTGCTGCTCTGAGTACTGTTTTCAATGAGTCATGTGAAGGTAGGCCAGTGATCCCCTGGGTGGCAAAGTTTCAGTTGCCACACTCAGTGACAACCAACAACACCTTTTCAAAATTATGATGATGGTTTTGTTTGACACAGTGGATGAACAGAAATTCTGTTATAATAACTTAACTGTGACTGTTGTTTGTGCTGATGCTGCCGAGTAAGCTACTGCAGGCAAAAGTGACCCCAACAAATGGTCTCTGTGGGGAGGAGATGGGCATTTATACAATTTTGAATAAACGAAGAACACTTTAGTGACCATGTTTCAATCAACAGCTTACCATTTCCAATTATTCTGTGAATTTAGAGGGGCATATTTACAGCATATTGCTTTCAGTGCCTTTGTTTGTGTCATATGTTACTCTATTCTCTTGTCAGCAAACAGTCTGAGCATTGCTAATGAAAGGCTGGTAATGTAAGGATTTTATCAGTATACATATTTCAGTTGATTTGCTGATTCATGTCAATATTTTGTTAGTTAGAGATTAATTAGATATAAACATGTACCTGTACTGTGGAAGCCATGCACAAAAAAAACAAAATCAAGGACTAGTTAGTACTACTGCCCATATACTGCCTTTACCCTGCAGTTAATATTTTTCCTAAGATCACTTACCATGCCTTGTTCCATGATGTGTTTTTGTGTGGAGATGACCTTAGTAGAGAAGCAGGGCTTTGCTTTCTGATTCCAGATCTGCACTCCCAAAAAAAGTCTGAAAACTGTTGTGGTGTAATAATCAAGAAGCAGTGAAGGAATGTGGATAAAATACAGATCCACCAAGAAGCTTCCAATGAAGTTTCTTAAGGATAAAGAATTGAACTTGATTAAACTAAAGGCACATATTTAGATCATACCTTAACATGCTGCAGACAATGAGAAGGCACAGATCTCAGGTCTGCTTGTAGCAGAGACGTCTGATCTGAGGTCTAAAGGGATGCTGTCCATTTGGGATCTGATCATACAGCCACAATAAAAAAAAAGTGAAATCATCTTTTCATAGATCTAATTCTGTCAGTACAAACATAATTATGGAAGGATAATTTGCAAATAAGCCAATGATTTAATAATTAATTTCCACATTCTGTGCTCATATTGAACTATTAACTCTGATCAGCTGAAAACCAACAGATGGTTGTCTAAAAATGATACCTATTAGAGCTAATTGGAGTTTATAGACTCTGATAATGATATTAAAGCATTAAACATTTCAGTTGTGAATCTGTAGCAAAGACCTGGTACTTTATAAGATGTTTGGTGTACTATAAAATGTGTCCAGAGATTACAGACTTGTACATTTCTTACAAACATATTAGTCATGTAATGTAATCACCATGACTATAGTATTCATTGAAGTACAAACCAATAACGGCATACATTCTCCTTGCAGAAATAGAAGAAAGTGTCACATTTTGTAATTTTAGCTAGACATTTTTTAATTTTTTTTGCCATGGCGACTTTAATGACTAGGTCCCTAAAAATACTCTGAGGAGCACCTTGCCTTAAAAGGGGACTTCACTGTTATCTTTAAAATGACAACAAAGGCACCTTTAAGCTCGGGTCACAAGGTTATATTTTTTTGTTCAGCCTGTAGTCCAAACAAAAAAAATATGATTGGCCCCTCAATCCACACTAAACAACATGGATGAATGAATCTCCTGATGTGTGCTTCGTATTATGACAGCAACGCTAGCCACTGTCAGAATACCCAAACTGTGCATGCAGCTGATTGCCTGAATGGTGCTTGCATTTTCCAACATGTTCTTTTGGCAAAAGTTGATCTAATGATCGACTTCGGTCGAGGGAAAGGGTCACCAACAGACTGAATTTCAGCCAATTTGGCCAATGTATCGAGCTTCAGACATGTTTGGAAGTGACAATCTACAAACAGATACTTTTAAATAATTGCAGGCTATTTATTGTTTGCATACTTTATTTTTCTCTTCCTCCCCAGTCTTCTCACATTGGCCATTTTCACTAAGGGCAGATGAAACCTTACTTCCTGAGAATCTGATACATGTGACTTGAACATGTGACACTGCATATCATCTCAGAGGGAAAAATTGAGCTGAAATTTCCCAGGGTGCATCTCTTAGGCCCGGATTGCATCAGTAATGCTTAAGCGGACCAGGAAGTGATAAATTGCAGACCAGGAAAACGGTTATTGTAAATTAAAGCAAAATATGTTTGTTTAGCTAATTAATGTAAGATGATTTCATATTAGCATGCAGAACCGAATGCCGATTTGATTTTTAGTTAAAGGGAGTAAAGGTCCACTTTAAAGAAGAACACCGGGCAAATAAACTCAACCGTTGCAGTGGGGCTACACGCACCTGTAAGGGCTACGTGCTTGTTTTGTCTAGTGAGCTTGGGTTATACTCACCCGAACCACGATAACTGTTATGTTAGCTCCCTAGGCAAACTGAGCACCTAACCCTTGCAGTGCGGAAGTAGCCCCACTGCAAGGGATAAGATTTTATTTGCCCAGAGTGCCTCTTTAACTATTTAATTTCCTTTTCCCTTTCCACAGAAGACAAGGGAAAAGTGAGACTCAAACAGGCAGACTGAAAATCCTTGGGTGGCACTGAATATTACTAAATAGCCCTTGGGGTAACTGGTGCTCACATGGTGCCTCCAGGCTCCTCCCATGCCCCAGAGGGTCTGTTGCCAGAAGGGGGATTTACAAACTACAGGACCTTGACATAGAAGAAAAGGGTCTTTTATAACTGAGTGAACCAACTGACACCCATGAAAAGTTATCTTTTATCTACTTTCTTTTTATAGAATGAGTTTTTAAGTTACAGTGTTCATTCAGTGCAGAAAAATAACAATTTCACACCAATAAGACATCTATTTTTGTGAATTGAACATTTTAATACAAACAATAATCAGAAGTTAAATAATTAACATATTTAAAATAACTTTTGCATGATGTGTGTGTGTGTGTATGTATAGTTCCATGTATCATCTTGTTCTTAAGAATACCTGTACTCCTGTATATTACGGTCTCTCAGAAAATCGTCCAAAAGCTTCTTAAATGATTCCACACTCTTAGCTGAAATCACTGCTTGTGGCAGCGAGTTCCAGACCCTAACCACTCTAACTGTGAAGAACCCCCTTTGCCCCTTGTGCTGGAATTTTTTTTCCACCAATTTTAGGTGATGACCTCTAGTTTTTGTTTTACTGGGTGAGTAAAATATCTCTATTTCACACATACCGTATATTGTGAGTAACAAAAAATATTTTTAATGACAGCAGGAAAAGTAAGAACATCTTCATTGCAATGTACTTGGGAAGATTAACATATACTCTCTTTTGGGCTTAAATCCTAAATTTAGTAAGGAAATTTCTAAAAATCTATCAAGGGCCTTTGGAATTACCATGGGTTTTGGAGTCCACTTTAGCAATTCTTAGGCAGCTAAGATATTCTCCTGGATTTTAAAGAACAATCTTTCCTTGAATATGTCGAGCTGTGATATTCTCACATAATGAAATGTAACTATAGTCCTTTGAATACGGACAGTAGCAACTGATTAGGAATATGCTTTACATCGGGCTCTCGAGCTGTCAAAACAAAATAGCAGAGAGGTGAGTCACTGATACCTCTCTGCTATTTTCAGCTGTCAAATACGGGATCGCAAACTGCAGTACTGTATTTGAATAGTGAGGCATTCTTTAATGACTGGTAACTGCTGAGAATCAGCTGTTACCAGCATTACAAAGCCTGATATAACTCGTCACGTACAGTGTATGTGGCCAGTCATATAGGCAGAAAGTGCCGGGACGTACACTGTACGTCTCCCGTCACGAAGGGGTTAATAGCTAAATTCTTCAGTTAGGAGTAATACAGCAAGAATTATATCTACTGTTCATCTTTATATAATTGAGAATGCTGATAAGGCAAGAATGTTCAACAATCAGCTTTCATTCAGGATGCCAATTATTTTAAAAATGACCAATAAGTAAGCTGACCATATTTCCTTGAGCCAAAAACGGGCCATTGGGATGGCAAAGCTGGACAGTTTTAATATTCCATGTTCATGAAAAAGTAAGATGATAACAAACGTTTTATGACAATAGAGTAGATGTGTACAGCATAAAGTTTTGTACAAAATTAATTATTATGCTGTTTTGGATTCAGAGGCAATGAGTCTCTGAATCCGAAACTGCACATTGAAAAACAAAAAGTGCGGCGGCCATATTGACCGCCAGCGCATCCATATGCACACATGCGTGCATAGAAACAATGGGCGCCATAATCTTGGTGCACTCAAGAGGGTTGTGTGTCTTCTTTCATAACGTCAGATGCACCAAGATGGTGGCACCCATACAACGAATTACTATATGCCCGAATATAATTTGTATATTCTGGTATATAGTAATTCGGAACTGCGGAATTGACAGAAATTTGTTTGTTTGGCAGTTCGCCTATATGTAATTTTCTCCTAGTCAGTGCTGCTGCGGCGGAAGAATGAGCACCAGCCGAGACTTCTTAGGAGTGTGCTCTTTGCGCCACCTTAATAAGACCGGCTGGTCACACGGATGTAGAAATTGAAGCCAGCCACAGTTGTGGTCGTCTTAACATTTATATCAATACAGCCGGCCGGTCTCATTAGGGAGGCGCACAGACTCAGAGCAAACTCCTAAGAAGGAAAACAGGACACATTTTTTTTTTTTTTTCAAAGAAACGACGGGACGGGGAAAAATAAAGAAATAACAGTACTGTCCCATTTAAAACGGGACATATGGTCAGCTACCTATAAGCCAAAACAACCATGTTACCCATGTTTGTAATCAGCCTGCTTTAAGCCTTGGCAATCAGGTAAAAGAATTAAGGACAACACCTGTGTCTAAAAGATTTTATCATTCAAATGGCAACTATACAGTATATTCTTTATATAGTTGGAATGTTTTTTGAATGTTCCAGGAGAGATTATGAAACACAAACTGTCCCTGCATATAAATCCTGAATATTTACACCAACATATGTATGAATCTTTTTCAGGAATCTAAAACACGAATACGTATCTAAAAATTTAGTTATCACAAAGAATTACAGCAGAAGCATTCCCAATCGGGAAGTGGATACAATGGCATAGAAAAGCACTGGATGACACTTCTTTTTCTCTGCTAAAATAGATAAATCAATGAATATAAAAGAATTCTGCGCTATGGAAGCTGTCTCAAAGTGATAAATGTAAATATAAAAGATGAAAAGCTGTCGTGCTAATAATATAAATAGATAGATCAAACAAATGCACTGCGCTAATCAATAATCATAATACGTGAATAATATAGGTCTAAATATCAAATAGATCACATATAACCATAGGCACAAAGTGACAAGACGTACACTGTACGTCTCCCGTCACGAAGGGGTTAATAAATACTCATACATAGTAAAAAGTGTTTCTCATTGTAATATCTCCAGTAGAGATTAAGTGCAAATTGGTAAATAAAGGTCCACCATAAATTGATGCCAAAAAAATTGTCACTTTTTTCCCCTGTAATGTTGGGGAGCTCACAGATCACTCGCACAGCTTTTCCATTAACGAAAAGTCTTTATTTCTCTATCAAAAGGCAGACAGTAAAAGGAAGTCCAACATAAATAGCTTGTCTCCAGCATATAACAAAATGGGCTCACCAATCCTTGAGGTGTCACACACACTCACAGTGTCCCAGTCCTGTAATAGTTTCAATAGCTTCTCTTGCAGCACTGCTGCTACGCCCTCAATCCCCAGGGCCCCTGTCTGTCACCTCCAGACAACCCCAGTAACGTGCTAACCCGCACAATAGGTATCACGAACCCGCAGCACTCTGCTGCACTGGCCTCCACTCTGACTCCTGGGTGGAGTTCTCCTGACTCACAGGTGGGGCCCTGAACATGAGCCAGCATTCTTCTCATAAGGACTGTGCCCAGGTGCACAATCTTTCAGTGCTGGTTACCCCTAAAGCCTGGACCCAGGAATGGAGATATCATCTTTGAAATCTCCCAGTTCCAGGAACCCATGCCAAATCCGGAAAACCTGGGAAGAACTGCAAAGCCAGCTCTTTCTTAATAAACGTTTGCACTTTCTGGAACTGCTCAGCCCCCCTGGCTGAGAGACCTGGGTGACTATATTGCCAAAAGACACCCTGGCATTGCCACGCACTGCCACACCCCCTTTTTTGGCATCAATTTATGGTGGACCTTTAATTACCAATTTGCACTTAATCTCTACTGGAGATATTACAATGAGAAACACTTTTTACTATGTATGAGTATTTATTAATTATATTGGTTATATGTGATCTATTTGATATGTAGCACTATATTATTCACGTATTATGATTATTGATTAGCGCAGTGCATTTGTTTGATCTAAAATAGATAAATCAGTCAGGAAACTATAGGTACTGAACTGTACTGAACAGGCTGCCACAATACAGTGTATGCACCAAAAGGACAATATTGATAAAATGTCAATATATCCAGATATTTTTAAGAGCTGATTCATTCCCTTCTGTACCTTTAGACATTTGTATGTTGTCTCAGTCAATGGATCATAATATTATTCTTTAAAGGCTTTAATTGCTTTTAGATATGTTTATCAGTATAAAGTTGAAGAGTCCCTAGCTGAATTGAGTGTTGTTTGCAGCTAGGCATTAACTAGCCTGAACATTGCTTATATGTTTGTGCTCTCTAGGTTTCTCCTAAGCTCAGAACATTAGAATGTTCATCAAATCAAGTAACGCCCCATTCTGTCAACTAACCCAATATTTATCTAAAATGTCTTAACTTTTATTTCTCTACAATAATATATTTCTCATATTTATCAGTCTCTAATGTCTCTCCAAATATAATTAAATCTTAACATTCATTTGTGTGTCCCATAGTAAGAGTTGTGCAATGGTTCTTTTCTGTCGTAATTCCTGTCACTCTCATCTGTCTTAACTCTAGTCTATTTAGTCTATTTTTGTCTTTTCTATTTTTGTCTCTCAGACTCTTTTTTTTTAAGTGCTCTTTCATAATGTGTCATTGTGTACCCAACATGTTTTGCCAAATTTTGTGGCTTTGTCAGGGGGATAAAGTGCATGTGCTCTTAGTGGTCACATAAATTATGAAATACATTTTGCCTGCTGAGGTTTTCCCTTCCCGGCTTTAGCCTGGTGAAGATCGTACTATGAGAATGATCCTTGCCTCCTAAGCTTTTGCCTTATGATGATGCCACTGTAAAGAAGACTTTCCTTTCTGGGTCTTGCTCCAGTCAGGGTCTTGGCATAAGGCCTAAAGAACATAAGCTGCCTTCCTGGAGGGCCTACCCAGAAAAAGTTAGAGCAAGAGATGGCTATCTGTATGGAGAATCTTAACAAGAATCAGGAAGATGGCTACTTGAATGGAGTATGTGTAAAATAATCTGGAAGATGGAAGAATCAGAAACATTTAGGAAAGTCTGCTATGTAAAATTACTTCATATATGGAACATCTTTCGGAAAGTCTACTTTGGAAGATGGCTACCTGTATGGTGCATGGCACATGCTCACTTTAACCCTTTCGCTGCCAAGGACGTACGTCGTTCGGAGCTACAAAAGTGCTTCCAGCTGGCCAGCTCAGTACGTCGTACGGACCTGGCATTTACAGTTCTACTATAAGCTGATGGTCGCTTCAGCGAAGTTATCACCATCTTTTTATTCTACCGGGCCTGCGCTTTCAGAAAATATATGGTTTGGGGGGTCTTTTACAAACGCTAGCAACGCAGCAGTTGAAAATCAAACCAATAGGAAAAAATTGCAGAAAATTCAAAAATGGCTTGGCCAGCTGATTTGAAAAATGTTCCGGAGGGCTTGGCAGCGAAAGGGTTAATAGATGCTTTCAACCCCTGGCAACAACTGGAAGAAATTAATATTATTATGTACCTGGTAATAAGCTTTTGTATCTGGTCTGACATAAACAGATTTTGTATGCAATGCTGCAGCACATTTTTCTCCAAACCTTAGATCTTCAGTAGACACTGAAAAACAGTGCCTGAGTGTGTTAAAGCACATATTAGTTGTGTCATAAGAATCTCATAGTGTTTATAAATAATATACAAAGATAGGTAATTTGATCCCATCAGACGTGGATGAAAAACGATTAACACAACATTCAAGCTTCATCCATTATTTATGACTTTTTTTCTAGCATTATTTATTTAGAACATCTGTTACATTTTTATAGAATTAATAAAGCAGTGCTTGACCCACTGACGTCTGTATCTCCTGGGCAAACACACCGCACACCATGTTCTCCTGCAAAATACAGAAGGTCTCCATTGACTTAATTTCAGATTTCACAACCTTGAGAGCATCTTAATTTACAGTTCTACAGAAACTGCAATGCCACGGAGTACATGCATAAATAAACCTAGATGGGATGCAGAGAAGCCTGCAAATTTAGAAATATCATGGAAGAGCATGACATTTGTTTTCCTGCTGTTATGAGAAATGTGAACCTGTGTGCAAGCTTCATAACAAAATGCAGCAACAAGTATTTCACATATTATTCTGGAATGTATGACTTATTATTTATTTATTATTACAGATATGTATTTACTGCTAACAATTTATGCAATGCTTTACATATAGAACAATCACATCAGTGCCTGCCCTCAATCTAAGGTCCCTATCTCACAAAAATACAAACAAGGTGCAATTTAGACAGGAGCCAAGTAACCTACCAGCATGTCTTTGGAGTGTGGGAGGAAACAAATGGAAGCATAGGGAAAACATGCAAACACTTTGCAGATAGTGACCTAGCCGCGATCTGAACCAGAGACCCCCAGTTTTGCAAGATAGAAGTGATTAACCACTAGGCCACTGTGCTGCAGTAACGCTCATTGGGCTTCACATGCAACATTTTAATGATTGTATGTGATATGCAGTTTTGTAAGTGCTAATGACGGTGTATAGCAGGCAATGCAGCTGGAATTCTTCCTGAAAACTGCTGAGCAATAATAATTTATTCCAGGAACTGAACTGAACACTGGAAGCTTTGTCCAAAAAAGGCAGGCAGAGGTAAAAGGACTAGTCAACAGTATTGTCCATGGTCATCCTAGAACTGATCTTTTTCCCATTGCTAATTTACTATTCCTCATTCTGCACTGTGTCTTGGTATGGACGTGGCCATCATGGTAGAGACAAGCCTTTGGTTTGCGTTTTCTGCAAGAACAGTCACCTGACAAAAGGGTAAACAGAATATCAGAAAAAAACAGGGTAAACTACCCTCTCTTTTGATTGAAAAATCTGAAATAGCAATATTATTAATCTTTGGATTACTCAGCCTTCTGTAATATACAAGACTGCTAGGAGCTACACCTTACCCTACCTGCACTTAGCACATCCCCAAAGCTAGAATGGCCTTCCATGACTTTTATGGTTCTTTGGAAATATCTGAGAAACACTCACAATGTATATTACAATATTTGCAGTGGAAATAATAAGATGGACCCATTATACATGCTGAATTTATATCTTATACTTTGGAGTATGCAACAAAGGGAATAGGAACAGCAATTGGAAATAAGGATACAATTTAGAAATAGACAAAATGCCATCATGATTCCAAACAACAGTCACTCATATCCTGCTCCTACTACCAAACAGTGGAAAAATACTATAACACTTAAAGATGAACTCCAGGCAAAACTTTTAATAACCCTTGCAGTGAGGCTACCCCATCACTGCAATGTTTAATTGCTCATTTGTCTAGGTGCTTAAAACAAAAGTCATACTCGCCTGAACTGCAAACCTGGCTAGTTTTTAGGCTGGCCCTTCCAGCCTCTCTCCCCCTCCACTGCAGCAGTCTAAGGTCCCATAAATCATCATATTCTATACACAGTGTATAGGCATGAGGATGCTTAGGAACATTCAAATGCTGCAGCGGAGGAGAAGACAGGCTTCAGAGGCCAGAGAAGCAGGGTGCTAGCTCGGGGGTTTCTGCTTTTCCTTTGTTAGAAGCCCATCATAAAATATACCACATTCAAAAAGCACACTCTTCTTGTTAGTTTTGGCCACAGATTCACCCATTTAAGTCTCTTTCACTACCAAATGCCTAACCAGTGTAACCTAACTTTTATTTTTAATATGGGGATTAGGGAGTGCAATGAAGGTGGGTGGTTAGTTTCAGGTGGTTTAGGTGCGCACTTCAACATAATTAGTTTTTCTTTTAAATGATGCAGCAGCATGCTCTAAACCAGTGCTCCCCAACCTTTTTATCGCCGCGGACCGGTCAACGTTTAATAATTTTACCGTGGCCCGCTGAGGGGGGGGCGTTGATTGTTTATATTTTAGATTGGAATCACCTGTCCCGATAAATCCATATTTCAAGTAGGACTCATGGTATTGTCTGTTAAAAGTTACATGTTTCTTTGATGTTGAAGGCCCTTCTTCTGTCTCTTCACTGGGCCTTTTCTTTTTCCCAAGGAAACTTTCTAACGACGTCTGTTTCGTACTCATTGTTGCTA
>NW_017306371.1:98469-131426 GCF_000935625.1 Nanorana parkeri | reverse complement strand
CCGGGAGGGGAGGTGAGTCACAGGACCCGCCCCCTCACTGTGAAGCCCGTCGGCAGTGCGGGGCCCCGGTGTTCGAACACCGGGACCCTGCACTGCCCCATATTGCAGGACCGGACCGCACTGAGACTGTGCGGCCCGGTACCATTTGATCCGCGGACCGGGGGTTGGGGACCACTGCTCTAAACAAAAGGCTGTTCAGAGAACAGATAGTCAGTAACAAGTGAATGCTGCACTTTAGGTACCCCATACTTTAAAAAAATGAATATCCCAAAAAACACTTTATTTAAGGGAAGACTTTTAGAAAACTAAACATAGTTTAAACTAGCATATTAGCCCAATAAAAAACACAAACATAAATTAAAACAGTAAAAGCCCTGAAACAAAAGAAAACTTTTTAAGATAAGCCTTGTAGCACCAAAAAAGTTTGCTTTGGATGGAACAGCAGCTATAAGTGACCCTTGCCCTCAAATCAACACAAAATAATAGTAAAGACATAATTAAAAGACAAAAAAACCACAAATATTTTTTTTTTTAAAAAGGCATCAAAGAGGTTGATTGCCCAAAGTGTTAGCAATCATAATTAAAGTATAGTTTCCTAACTGACTCCTCAGCTTGCAATTCACTTACACCTCACCCTTTTTATAAGCCTACTGCCCATGGTTTAAAGGCCATGCAGTGGATCACAGTTCAAAGAAAAATCTGCCTTGATGAATGCGTATATTAATTTAACAAGACCACACATTTTGAAACCAAAGGATTTGCAGCAAACCCATGGTAGTGGCAAATCCAAACCTCAACCCTTGTAAAGATGTGTGTTTTTTCAGACTTGTGTCTAAGACATATTAATATCTACCCTTCCTTTAGCTGTTCAAACCTAATCACTAAAATATCATATAAAATTTAACATGTTAATGTAATTTCAAAATTATGTTTAATACTTTTAGGTGTGCAGCGTTCATTAAAATTATACCTGGAGATCTAGACACGAGCTCTAGACATGTAGGTCTTTGATCAGTCACTTCCCGTTATAGAGTGACAGCACTCTGTTCTTGTTTCCCAACTGCGTTCTGTCATTGTCACCCTGTCATATTGTGCCCCTGGGGAAGACTACAATTGTCTGTATCAACACACATTATACAGGTATACATAGAATCTCCATGTCGTTTAACTTGGTAAATGATGGGCTGTCACTACAGCACAAATTATTTTGTATTTTTTTCACAGCATACAAACCATTCTGTGACTGGATGAGGGGAGGGGTGGAGGAACATCACAATCCCTCTTCTCATCCAATTGAACCAATTAGCAAATTGATCCCAGCCAGATTCTCTAATTCCTAGGCTTGTGAAAGGTAGGAGAGAGTGAGCTGGCTCCTGACTTGAAGAGGTCATAAATTGCATCCTGCATTTTTGGAAAAATGCAGCAATTGTAAAAATAATGATAGGTACCTGCAGCTGTGAAATAAGCATGAAATAGGAGACATAGGCCCCTTTCACGGATGGAATCTGTTCCAATTAGTGTTTCTGACAGAAAAATCTGATCAGAATGGCTGTGTGAAAGAGGCCTTAGGCCAAAGCCAGATCCCCATGGTATGAATTTCGTACAGTGGGTACCCATGTCAGTTGGAAAATTCTCAGCTGAACCGAGCTAGCAGCCAATCCTTTTGAGTATCCTGACAGTGGGGAATTTGTCAATCAACACTCTTAAGCATTGATGGAGGAATCTGTTATATTTACTTTGTTCAGCCTGCAGGTTGAAAATATAAGTGTGTATACCCAGCTTAAGAAGTCCATCAGTTATCTTGCAGTAGATCAGTGCTGAAAGAAGTTTAACTCTTTTGTCAGATATATTATAATCACACCCAACATCTGCTGCTCACTAGAACATTTATTAATAACATGGCATCTTACAGTGGGTAATCAGGAGCTTGAAACACACTGAGGCATTGCAGTGTTTTTTGCCACCAATTACCCACTATAATTTGCCGGGTTATTAATAAATGTTCTAACGAGCAGCAAATGTTAAGTAGAGACTGCTGATTTTCAGAAGTGTTTACATTAGGCTGTATGTACTGATCTCACATATACTAATATAATATATTTTCTGGGGGGGAAAAAACCTGATGTCCCAGGATTTTAGTAATGATAAATATATGCTGTAATATATGGTGCGTACAATGATTTGATGTCATGTAAAATGTATAGCTATAATATTTAAAATGGGGAAATGCCACATGTGTATAAATAAAATATCTATATCAGTTAAAAATGCTATCTGAAAATATGTGCTCTTCAAGATCTATACATAAATGTGCGTTAAAAGAAATTAAATGATTCATTCCACATGTAATAAAATAAATGATGGCAAACATTATTCATTCATTATTTCTATTTGGTAACACTGTATTGTAAATGTTGTAACATTGTATTGTAAATGACTGTGTGCTTAGTAGGTTTTCAGTTTCTAAAGCTTCTTCTTCACAGTACAGGGTTACCACTGGTGATGGGGAAGCTGCTTGGGTTCGAGTCACAGGTGAGCTTGGCGTATGCATCGAAATACAAACCCTATAGAAGTCAACTGAGGTCAAATCTTCAAAATCAATTATCTCCATTTTAAGGCTAATAGGGGGAATGTCATACAAAGGGCATGGATAGCAAGGCACTTCCAGGGAAAATATGTTCCAATGCAAAACAAAAAAATATATAAAAATACTGTTTGGTGAGGAGCAGCTCTTTTAATAAGACTTCAAGGGCAACATTAGAAATACACAATTCCATTAAATAACAGGCTTGGGGAACTTAATTCCTAGTTACCATTGAGTGCTAAGCTGATAACATGTACTGTGATACACATTTGATATATCGGAAGCTTGTAATAACAAAACTTTCTGGGTACCTATGCTTCACTCCAACTGGGTACCTTTTGCATACTTTACTACAGTTCATTTTATTTGGGTGCACAGCAGGGGTGCACCAAAGCATACCCGCAACTACCACTACCACCACCAGCACCCGCCGCTCTGTGAGACACCAATCCTTCCCGCTGAGGACCAGCAAAAAACTCCATTATGTTTCCTCTGCACAGCCTGCTGTGTCCACTGTGCCCTCTGATCCCCCTTTGATCTCTCCCTGCCTATTCCAGCGGAGACAGCTGGCTGTGCAGGGTAGAAGGAGCCTGCGCTGTTAACAGATAACTAATTTGATTGGCTCTGTATCCTAAAAATAAAAAATTAAATCTAAAGTTCAGCAGTAATTGTTTCACAAATGTTCCTGATTCCTTCCTTTTCATTACGTTTCTAATTTCTGCTTTTCCCATTTTTTTAATCAAACTTTCAAAGCAATCCTGCTATCTGCTAGATGCCATAATGGCTTTCTTTGAGAAAATAGCAATTTTAAATACACACTTCCCCGCTAACCAACAATATGCAGATTACAAAAGATCAATAGAATGTATTTTCAGAATAGTAAATTATCACTATGGGCATACAGCTTTATGTCTGCTTACACACCTCTACCATATAATTGTGTCACAAAAGAGAGCTGTGGGTTTATAATACATATTTTCCTCCCTTTTCAGATCAATCTCTTCTTTGTAGCCATTTTCATTTATTAAACACTAATGTTCAGATAATTCACGGAGATGCATGTATATCCCAATAAAAGACCAAGATCTGGAAAACGAGAACTTACAACAATAATCCAATAAAATAAAAAATACAATACAATCCTAAACATTCTCCACTTGATCTTATTTTTAAAACCTTCATAATATTATTACCCCTTTTGAAACATACCTGGGTGACTGATTGCCTACCTTTGGTAGTTCTCACATTAATATTACATATCTAAATCTATAGGACTTCAGGGTTTTATTATCATCACTGTAAGGTCTATAACAAACCAATATTCATAGCAGATCTAAAAGGAGAGTAGAGAAATCTACATATGTTGCTATTGATGTACTATTTCTCCACTGATTTCCTGTGAGAGTATATAGAAACATGTATATTTCACTGAGCAAAATGCACATTCTTTTATTATAGGGCTTAGGGCTGGCTATTACTGAAATTAAGTAATAGATCTATATAATGGATATTAAACACCATTTAAAGTGACATTAAACTCTCTTTTTCCCCCTATGCTGCTGTAAGCACTTACCTTATTTGATGCCTCTTGCTGAGATCATCTTCCACTAGTTTCTGACAGTCCCTCCAGTGCTGGTGCCAGTCTCTGATCCGCCACAGACTCCTTGTGTCCCACGGTGTCTTTCCAGTGAGTGTGCTCCCTGCTTCACTATGATTGTGTTTTCTCCCTCTCCGCTCTACTGCACATGTGCATGCACACTTCGCCCTTCACAGCCATTTGTGAGTCGGGAGTTTTTCAGCTGCGAGCGAGCGGCGCCGGAACAGGAAAGTAATTAGGTATTTGCCTCATTTTTTATTCGTTTTAAATCATGAGGCATATATCTACCGCTTGCTAGCAGTAGATATGCCAAAAAGGAAAGATTTTAACTATACTTTAATGACTAGTGTAAAAATTGATTGTAATTATACTGTTTGATCATTCTAGATACCCATTCACCATCCACAATCTCCTGAAGAAGTTAATGTTGAGAGTATTGTTGCTACCCTAATGCATATGTGTGTTTATGCATTGAGTAATGGTAGGTCTTTATGTGTAGATATAGGTAAAAAAAACTTTGCAGCAGGATTACTATAGACCTTTTCATCACATTCTTAAATCACTTACAATGGATGCTGCTTCTTGGTGTTTAAACGTTTTAGTTTCCTGCAGAATCAGCTGGTTTCCTGAGCACCAGCCCTGATATCTTGTTTTAGGGTGGCTCCTTTCCCTTGTACGGTTCCTAAGGAGCCACCCTTGTGTGTGCTAGCAAGCTGTGTGCATCTTCACAAGCACACAGGCACATCATGGCAAGCCACTCCTCTGCTCTATGTTCCTCACTTCTCCATTTTTCTTCCTCCCTCCTAATTTTTCCCTTCCTTAAGTTAGTAGATGGACATCTGCTACAGACTGCTCTGTCCCTCGTGATCTTGTACTGAACAGAAAGTTCAGGAAAGCAATGCTAAGAGAGATGGAGCTGGCTATTTGGAAACGGTAAGTTTGGGCAATAAATTAAAGAAATACTTTACTGAAAAATGTATATTTGTTTGATCTGGATTCATTATTGTAAAAAAGTTTGAGCATTTATTACTACTTCAAGATCTTGAGTCTGCACACCTTCTTTAAGAATGAGTCCACCTGTCACGTACCTTAGGGGAGTCTGAGATGTCGATGGCGGCTTCTCTCACTTCTCTGGTCTTGGGGCTCCTGAATGGGTACAGGAGCACCGGGGCACAGAGGGGCAGGAGTGCCAGTAGTAGCTGAATTCGATGAGCAGGAGCAGCAGACAAGAAGAGCAGGGTAGTCAGGACAGGCTGAGGTCATCAACGTGCAGGCAGCGAGGTACAGAGGAAGAGGCAGGAGGATGGTCTGGAACAAGCCGAGGGTCAATCACTGGAGAGAAGCAGAAAGGTCAAGCCAAGCCGGGTCAAGATAACAGGGACACTTCAGGAGCAGGACATAGGAACACAGGGAAGCTGACGATCTGACAGCAAAGGAGGTTTGTTAGTCACAGCCTTATATAGCCCAGAGGGCGCCAAAAACTCAAACAACACGTTGGCTCACGCCCGCGTGCACGTGAACGCACACGTTTACGCAGAGACGCTGCACCTGACACAACTCTATTAGCTGCACCATGCGCATGCGCAAACAGCGATGAAAGAATCCTGGCTCTGGCTTCCTGACACCACCTTACCTGTTGGATTTTTTGTTACTTATTTTGTGTTTTATAGAATGCAATAGGAGTTGCTGGAACATGCAAAGGTGAACAGAAACACACACAATGCCAAGCTTATGGGGTAACTATAGTAACAAACACATGGGGGGGGGGGCTTTGCTAATTAAACAACTTCCCTCTCACTCTGTTGCCAAAAAGTTCATTCTAAGTGGCATACCAATAACAAGACAGCAGTTGCGCTTTGCCCTGGGTACCAACAATAAAGGGAATGCTGATCACTCCACAGAGGTCAGGCTTCCTTTCTGAGCTCCCGCATGCCAGGCTAACAAGGCAAACACAATACTGCCCAAAATACATAGGTGTATCTCGGTTCCTTTACCACATATCTAACAATGCCTACTGTAACAAGGTCTGCTTCCCTCTGTATATAAATCACGCAAGCAAATAGAGTAACACAGCAAAACATCAGAAAAAGATTTGCAATTCAATGATTCAGTATGCAGTAAGGGTATGCTATTTAATTTATATTTGTCATGGGATAAAATATGTTCTGTAACACCTAATTATGTGTTCTGTCCCTTATACACATTACCCTGTGGCCTGTGGATAGCTTATATGCAGCTAAACCCTCTTATTTTGCAATGAGACAGACTGCAGGAAATCTTGAAGCTTTAATAACAAAACAAGGTGGGGTGAAACCGGTAAAAAAGATCATGAAAACATACAATCAATATATGAACATGTAAATGAAGGGATAGCTCACAAATATTAAGAGAAAGTCCGTCCCTACCAGTGATGCTGCCGTAAGGGAAATCAGGGCATTTACTCCAGACATGTGCTCAGGAAGGCATCAGATTCTCTTCTTCTCTGTTCCAACATGGAGGCTGAGCTCCCAGAATGCACGTGTTCCCTTCTCCTTGTGCTGAGAACTTACCATAGAAAATCAGTTTGCTCTATAGCCTTGGTTCTTAACTAGTGGCTCGTGAGCCAAAAGTGGGTCACGTCCCCATGTTCAGTGGGTCACCACATGCCTTCCACTTCTCTTGGTGATACACTCTTTAGCCTCCCCCTAGCGCAGCACCGTCAGTTCTCACACCAAGCAGCCATTCAAAATATGCTGCCCAGCCCTGCATGTCAGCTTGAGGTGGGCTGGAAGTATGGCCATAAGGGAGCTTCATCCATATGTGCATTGCTTACAGCTCCCACATGTGCCCTGTAGAAGTACCTTGACTGGACTGACCTGACATCCTGGCTTCTGGCACCTCTACAGGGCGCACAAGGAAGCTGTACAAACAATGCACATATGGATGGAGCTCCGTCACAGCACAGCAGCCCACACTGGACCCCAAGCTGAGGATCCACTCCAGTTCTCGTAAGGCAGGGAGACTGGTGGATCTTAAAAAAAAGGGGGAAAATATTTTTTGGGAGTGTGTAGGTGTGAGTGAGAATGTGTCTGTGGTTGTGTGTGTCTCTCTATTACAGTGCATAATCTCACAGTTCCATATGATTAATGCACTGTACCATGCAATTGCACCTACTGCGCGTTCTGATGTGAAAGTTTTGTTGCGTTGCCATTAATTTGAATGACACACCCGCCCACCTCCCGACCACAGTCCAATCACCTACACCCGTACGCCCGGTACTGCAATACCATGCATTCCATTGCAGTGCGACTTGGGTCGCAACTTAATGACCAAGGACAAATGTGGGTCCTAAGGTTACACAGGTTGAGAACCACTGCTCTATAGTAAATAGAGATATATGCTCTACAGAACCATCTTGTGGCTGAATTTGAGATGGCAGGTAGGCAAGGCAATATATCTAATGCCAGTAAGGCAGAACATTAGCTGTATCTGCAGTTACAGGTTTCTCTTAGTTTCCTGAAAATTCCCTCCAATATCCCACAAATACCTGTTGATCCTGCCATTCAAGTGCACCTAATACAGCTTCCTATGATGGTGTGGCAGTGATGTTGCATTAATTGAGAGCAACTCTTTATAAGTGCCTAACTCAGAAATAAGTTACTCTATATCAACATTTCTATGATGCCAAGTAGGGAACATTTGCATTGATGTAATGTCTATTGTTCATGATTTTCTGATAAATAGCTCCTATTATGCCATTTTGGAGCTTTTCATTATTTTCTGGCAGCGTGTAGCAAATATATATTAGTTTATAATGTAAATGCAGACAATAGGCAAGGCTGAGGCTAGATTTTGGCAAGATTTCTGCATACTTTGTACATTTAAATAATCACTCCAAATTACACCTGTGGAAGTTAATTGGTTTTGCCTCACTGTAAATACATTTTCAATTAATCTTTCTTTTCCAGATTTAGTTCTCGTAGAGGACTCAGTGTGCCAGAGGCTCATGTAATATCTACCAGAAAATACTCCTAAAGATTTTACAGTTTATAGTTATAAAAAAAGCCAATTTTTTAAGTATGTGTTCTCCAAAAATGTTTATCTTAACTTATCTAACATAACCATGCCTGTAATGCAACCCCCAACAGTCAAAAAAAATCTAATTGGCCAGAGAACAGTCACATGTCTGAATTAGTTTTGTTTTGAATGAAATCTCTATGGATCCAAATTTTCACTAAATGGCATCCACTGTTTCCTCGCTGGCATACCAGAAAAGATCCACAAGGCTGGGTGTCCTTCACACTCCTATGCTTTTTTAATCAACAAATCCTGTAAGTGCGATCACTCTTATTTTTAATAAAGGACCTTGCTATTTGCACTTAGATCTGTCTCTCTCTTGTGGTTTCCCCTTTTCTCCCTTGGCTTGACAGCCCGGCGTTGCCCCTGATCACACCTGGAGGGTGTCCGACGCCGTCGAGTCAAAGTGCTGCTTGACCAAAGGAGAGAGGAGAGAGATGAGAATGGAGGCCCCGCGGATTCATTGATGGAACAAAAGTAATAGACATCTGACTTACTATTTTTTACTATTTTTTACGATTGAAAGAACTTTGCTTAACCTCATTTTCGTTCTAAACAAGGACACCGCTGACTGGTGATTGAGGCCGATTTATAGTGGTCTTACTTAAACGACTGAAAATGGCTTAATATTATATATTATATTTAGAATTTATAGAAAGTTTTCATCTAACTAGGCCATTACTATCTTCAGTACTTTGGGTTGAACAGCTGACTAACCATTGGCATCTTTATCGTTTGATGTGATTTAATTAATTGCTATAATAATTTTTCTGACTTATGCACGCATTGATATTACTATCACAGTTACATCGACTTTCTCACTACTACACAATACTTTGGGTGGATGAGTGAGGCGCATCAGACCTCACCACACGATTTCAGGAACTTTTTACCTCATAAATTCAATCACTGATTACTGACAAAACAAAACACTCAATAAAAGACAGATTAAGTTTATTGTTAATTTTCACTTTTATTGTAATTTTTACAGACAATAAATTATCACGGGATATCGATACATAGTTTCACTTAACCGAAGAAAACATACACACGCAATTTTTGATATATATTTTTTTTTCCTTTTTTGTCATCTAATTTATTGTTGTTTCCCTTATTTGGAACTTTTTACCTCATAAATTCAATCACTGATTACTGACAAAACAAAACACTCAATAAAAGACAGATTAAGTTTATTGTTAATTTTCACTTTTATTGTAATTTTTACAGACAATAAATTATCACGGGATATCGATACATAGTTTCACTTAACCGAAGAAAACATACACACGCAATTTTTGATATATATTTTTTTTTCCTTTTTTGTCATCTAATTTATTGTTGTTTCCCTTATTTGTAAATAACGAATCACGATACGAGTACCAATATTTTTTATATAAAAAGCATTGTCTTCACTAAGGATAATTAAAACATTCACGATACACAGGGGGTCATGAACAATAGGTTAATACCTAATACCAAGCGCAACATATTGGCTCACGTTGAACAAATTTTCACTAAACAAGCAGTTGCATTCGTGAGCATTTGGATGCGTTAGAATTTAGAAATTCGGATGCATCCAAATGTCCAAATTTTACAGAAATCAGTACAAATATCTATTCGGAAAGAAACTAAATATACATGTCTACTCCATTATTATCTCTCCACTCTATGGCAGCTTCCCCTTCTTAGCTTACAGTGATGTCCTCCTTTTTTTTGTAGCATGAGCAGTTTTTCCCTTTCCTTATGGGTTCTGCAGAATCAAAAATACATTAAACATCTAACTGGAATAGTGTAGCCATTTTGTATTAAAAATATCAGACAGGAGAGTCTGGGATCTCAAGTAAAGAGATTTCACTACTGGAGCTCCCAAAAAATACATAAAGCAGGTGAGTGGTGCAATCAGCAGGCGTCATCCACACAATATTAGCAATTTTCCTGCTCTGCATACTAAAATTTTTATATTTACCTTATTTTACTGTTGCAAATCTATTATGCAGGTTGGGAGTAAGAGAATGGTAGCTTTGCTGTCCTAGAACTAGTATGGGAGCTAAAAAATGTCAGCTTCCATCTGTGGCTTCTCACAAATATACTATGGGGCAGATTCCATGTAAAGGTGCACTGAAATCAAAACATGGAGCACAGCCTACCTGTTAAATACTTAAATGCTTTATCTGTGACTCCTCTGTTGCACCAGTTTATTCCATTTATAATTACCAGTAGCCTGTCTTTTTGGGAAACCCTATTGCTAACTTTTATTTTCTGGAAGGAGAGCTATTACCAAACACACCCAATGCAAGCTTCTTGCTCTTGCTTTTGTATAGAAAGTATGATGTAACACAGAGCTGTGTGTCAGTTATATATCCCACCCACTACTGGATTTGCCTCAGGAATACGAGGAATCCTGAGCATGGTCCAGCAGATTCAGGGTAAGATGTGCTAACTGGGGTCTCTGAAAATTTTAGCAAGCTGTTAGGAAAGTGAACCTGCCAGAGGTCACCCAAAATTGACTCGTTTTTGAGTTAGTAACTGAGGCGGCCCAGGTACATACTATCCTTGACCTTTGAGGCTAGAAAGGTCCCGAGCTGAAATGTTATTCTTCTCCATTGTAGAAATGGTTTCATATTATATATTCTTGTATATAATGCACAGCCTCAATGACACCATATTTTTGCATCACATATTTTGGATGTGTATTTTATTTTTTTACATTTTAATTTACATTGGCTTCAATAAAGCAGTAGCACCCCAAACTGATTTACATCAACTTGAAAAAAAAAAGTTTTTTTATGTAATGTTGATTGTGACACATGATTTCAAGCAATAATAGACCTGAATTGACCAGTGAAAGTGACAGCCAGAATAAATCTGAAAGTTAGAAAATTGTACTTTTGAACAGAATAAAGCTCTCAAGTTCATATAAATTGGCCAGTGACATAGCTTCTTTGTGAGGTTCTTTTTTCGTAGTATCACACTGCATTGTCTTAAAAGTTTAATCAAATGTTAAAACAGTACACAAAAACACTCAAACCCACAACTCCTAATTTCCCAAACCTTCTCCGCTCCCTGTATACTTAATTATTCCAATAATATTCACATTTTTTGCATTTTCTGCAGTGGCTTGGCTCCTAAAAAATCCTACCCTGTGCTTCCCCAATGCCAAAAGAAGAGGTAGAGGAGCTGACATGTAAATGATGTAGTACTACAACTTTTCTTCCTTCTCGCTCTACTCCTCCTCTTATTCCTCCTTCATTCACCTCTACCTCCTCCACCAATATGATTATGGCCCAAGCAGAGGCTCTGTGTAGTTGGAATTCTATGGGATAGATGGAATTATATGGGAAGAAGATGCCCACTCAATCATAAATATTGAAGAACTGCTTAAAACAACCACCATCCTCCAGTTCATTTACTGGGCAATCCCACATAAACACATGTCTATGCGGCATCACAATTTATAATGTGTTTTCATTTTTGTTTTAAAAAATTACAGATTTAATTTTTCTATATTTTTTATTATTTTGTTTTTGTTTTGTTTGTTTTCCCTGTAAAGCCATCCTTGCCCTTAACAAAACACAGGCTGGGGCAGCAATGCAGCAATGCCCCCAGATTTGGGAAGAGACTCATTTCTAATCTCTTTGGTCCTTGTAGGTTTTTTTCTTGTCTGTCTTTCCTCAGGGGAAGGGCAGGCACCAGAAAAAAATAAGCATACAATCTACAGCCATCATAGTGAAGCCTTGAAACTTGAAGCAGCATTCATTAGCACTCATTACTTTATTTCTTTTTTTTATTTTAATTTACAGATCTACCTTGCATTGTAATCTTTATTTTTTTCTATTCTCCTCAGAAGGACGTCCCTGCCTTGATCTAGCAAACATTGGCAAAGACAGAAAGTCTATAACAAATAATTCTTACAAGCATTCATACCAATGGACTACTGTATGTGAAGGATGCACCACTGGCTGGAAGTGGCTCAATATGTCCTTAGGATACTGGCCTGCCCTGCTACATGTATTATGCAGAGAGTTATGACCAAAAGGCTAAATTTTAATAAAAATTATTTGAGCCGGATCACAGGGTACTACCAAACACCTACTGCAGAAGTTAATGATAAAATCAATACACCTCTTTTATATATGTTAAACACTTTTTTTGTGTATAAAAACATTTGGTTATATGATGGGTATATAAACTGTTTGGGGTTTCAGAAGACGGTTGCAGTGCACCTGGGGTGAGGGTGTAGTGTTTTCATTTTTTTAAAGGATGCAGTGAGGTGCTGCAAAGAAAAATGTAGCTTTTGAACAGACTGTCAGCAACAACTGGAAGGTAAAAGATCCCAATTGATAGGTGTTGACAACTGAATATCTGGCTATCATTCACGTACAGATATTGGTCCTTAAACAGATTTCTGGGTGTACAGATAAGTGCACATAGTCAGGGCATATAAAAATGGTACCCCAATTGAAAGAATTTAAAGTGTTCCAGTTTTGCAGCCAAATTAGGATAATACCTATTTTATATTTGTATTATGTTCCCATTTACATAGCATAACTTGAAAAAAAAATGTAAAAATTGCTGCTCACATTTTTAAGTGCTTTATAGTTACTTAGAAATCCTACCTAAAACCTCCCTTTATGTAATGTTAATGAGGGGGCTGTGGTTATGTTTACTAGAATTAACCCTGTCTGTATTGTGCTGGCAGATTTCACTATCATTTCTAAACCAGATTTGAACACTGTCCTAACAAAGGGTTAAAGCCCTGGCGCATTGCATGTTAATGAGAGGTACCTCAGTCTTAGCCTCAGTTTGACCATCTAGTTTCACTTTCAAACTGCTCAGAGTAGCTTGGAATCCGCACACAGGTCTTCACCAAAGAGGCAGCTTAAAGGTAAAAAATATATTTTTAAAAATTCTTTTTGGGTATGCAGTGTGAATTGGTACATATAACAAACATATACTGGGGGTTCTGGAATTCTGCAAAAATGTAATTTTGGTAAAGTAAATGTAAACCCCACCACTACAATCTTGTTAAAATGAGCTTTAACAGGATACTGCAATATCACTTGGAAAGCCTTATTTCAATGTTAATTGCTAGCTTTCATTAATATAACAGTTGGTGATTCTGATATAAAGATCCATGTTTAGGCACTTTGTGTTATTGGGGGGTCAACATTCTGCCGCTGTATCCCACAATCTCCTGCCTGTAAATTACCCTGTTACATGCTCTCCCATGCAAAATTATAAGCTAATGTACTGATGTGCATTGGCCATGCATATTCCACCATTTAAAGCAGGCCTTCCATGAAACATGCAGTGTTCCCACACATTGTAGTGGCAAACCCAAACCTCATCCCTCATTGAAAACTACCTCTTTATGAATTATTGAACAGGACCTCTAAAATAAATAATTTAGGATGCAGCCTTCCAACTAAATGGCTTTCCTTTTGATCCAGACTAGTGATAAGCTTCAGGATCGGATCAAGCATGGGTCCCCAACCTAACCCACTCATAGTTCTATGACATGGCAAACTAATGCTGCTGCTTGCTGTCATAGCAAACAACTACCAATAATGTACTACCTGGCCTCTGAACTTAGGTCATACGACTTAGAATGGCTGTGAAATGGGGGCCTTGTTAAGTGCCAGCCCCTCATTATAAAAGGCAGAGTTCCTAGTAGCCATATTGACCATGTGCTTAGCTGGAATAGGTAGAGCATAGGGAGTCCTGCTAATAAAGTGCATAGGGACAAATCAATGTAGGCATTGTCTCTTAAAATAGATGTAAACACTTCACTGGATGTCCTTTAGGTAGCGAAATGCTATGTATCTTGAGGAATTTAGGGATGAGGGGAGGGAATGACATTTTAATGCTGCTGATGTTTGTCCTGCAGCTTCTTTACAGCCTCTCCACATGCAGTCATAACAGGATTCATGTGTGTGGAAGTTATTTTTGTACAGCCTTTCTCTGTCTACATGCACTGCAATTCTAGAAGGCTGCATTTCACGGGGCATATTTCCTGATTTTGCTGGCTGCAATTGATTTTCATCATAGCCTTTCCCTGCATCCTCATGCACTGCACTGAAAACCCACTGCATGTGTTTTTTCACAGGGCATATTTATCTGTCGCTGGCTGCAGTTTTTTTAAAGGCCTATTTTGTAAAAACAGTGGTAGATAACAAATATAAAATAATAATAATAAATGAACAAAATAAAATGTTAATCTATAATTAATGTAAACAATAAAAAAAATGGTAGTGGTTGGGGAAATGGCTAGGGTTTGAACCAGTGTTTGTCAGGAAGGTGTGTCTGGGAGGACAGTGAGTACCAAAGCTGAAGGAGATACATTTGTTTAAGGCACTATTACTTTGCACATGTGGAGTGGAGTGCACTGAAGGAAGTAAGCATTTTTATCTTTTTTAATAAGTTGAATCCAGAAAGCAATATGGTTATGGTTAATCTGCCTCTTATGAAAACCCTTTAAGGAGGATTTGTAGTGGCTACCTGTAAATGTTCCCTATAGTGGGAAAAGGCCTTACTTTACTGGCAAGGTCTATCTGAAAAGGGATAATTTCTCCATTGAGGATGGAGTACAAAGATACAATAAGAGTGGATCTGCACAGAAATAATGTGTTTGTTTATCTGAAGCATCACTGTTGCAAGGGTGGATCTGCTCAGAAGCTAATGTGTTTATCGGAAGAATCCCAATTTGCACTGATCAAAGACAGTTGTTTATCACAAGTAATATACACCTTGAATTTTATGTTTCACTAATTATATTTATTTTTGAATGTAGACATAGTGATTGCACTGTTTTGCACTATATGTATTCATTTTGCACATAAAGGGATGTTTTGTATATATTTATAATATTGCTTTTTTGGTAGGAGGTTTTCATTTTACACAGTTAGGAAGTTTTTATTAAGATTTTTAGTGTTGCAATTCATAGTAACTATTTATTTGCTTTGAAATATGGTTGACACCCCTCTATAAGGTGGCTTCTCTGCCTTGTGGGGTCTACCTGAAGCCACCTGTACATACACACTCCATCTTATAACTACAGCCACATAAGAAGATGTCACAGATGCTTAACCTCATAGCTCAGCCCTTCCTCTGCCTTTGAAAGAACCTTCTAGTCATGCAGGAGTACAGAATTCCTTTTTTTCTACTGAGGCAACCTGCACAGCTCTAAAGCAAAAAAAGAAAAAGTAAAAGCAAAAAATAATTGTCTTTTTTTATTTTAAAAAGTCGATTTGCCCTAGGAAGTAGAGGGCTTTGTACTGGATTTTACAAAGGTTTAGCTATGCTTTAAATAAACTAAAAACCTGATGTGCACACATGTGCATAATAATGGATGGATGATTGTTAGTATAACTACAGCATTTCTTTCTGAATTATTTCTGAGGCTTATTTATGCTGTAGTACCCTTTTTTACTTTTGCTGAAATAATGTTTTAAGTAGCCTTTAAATCCCTACAGCATGCACTTTATTCTAACAGTCTATTTTACATATACATTTATCCAGTTCTCACATAAATGTTCCTAGATGTAAAGGTCAGCAAATAATGGAGCAGTTCGGTTTTCATGATGTCACTTATCTTAAGTGAGCAACTTTCTTTTGTATTTTTCTGCTTGCAGGTTTATAGATAGCCAGTGCCAGGCACATTTTGGACTCTTATTGGCAAAAACCAATAACAAAACATTTAAAATAGACCAAAGTTAACAGTTGGTTACCACAAAGAACTGCTGTGATGGATAGTTTAATTCATCAATTTTGCTTTCTATTTATTTTTATGTTGTAGATAAAATAGTATGATTACTATTTTGCTGGCAACTAAATGGATTTAGAAATATTACAACTCATCTGGGCAGTGTCGTTATACAGAAGAAGCCCAACAAAATAGCCACATTAGCTGTTAAATTACATATTAAATGTAATTTTGATAAATATAAGGTTATGCACCTCCTGAAGGTTGTGGTAACAGCTTTGCCTCTTACATAAGTACATAATTTATTTGCATAAATAAGGTTTGGGAAATAGAAAAACAGAGCTGGAGAAAGTCCTGGAAATAATGCTGAACAATACGCTAAGAAGCAGTACTTAATGCCAAACCACAGCTACAGAAGAAAACCACTGTAAAGTATACAAATAAAAACACAGTATACTAGTGTAGTATCTTCCATATATAAATAACACCATATACTAAATATTGGGAATTGTTTTGCACCACATAAAAAAGGACAACAAGACTATGAAAGGGGATTTAAACAGGTAGACCTGCAAAATAAAGTGATTATTTATCTTTCCCACTGTCGTTAAAGACAGACACTGCTCAGTTCACAAGAATTCTATTGTTAAAATCTAATGAAAAAACAGAACTTCAGGGACTTGGTCCTCCCTCCGGCCCCTGCATAATTGCTGTAACCTGTAATGCCATGGAAGTTGGTCAGAGGAGCCACTTCCCCTCAGTCTCAAATGGTGAATTATTTATTTGCCTTAACCCCTTCATGATGGGAGACGTACACTGTACGTCCCACCACTGAGAATGTTTTAAACTTTCGGCAATAGAAAAATAATGTTTCTATTCCTGAAAGAATGTTGCAGTTTTCTGATCGTTGTTGGAACGATCAGAAAACCTTTAGTGACATCTGATCCTGAAATGCTGCAGGATCAGTGTCACTAAGGTTATTATTGGCTGTTCTTAAGTTTGAAGGAGCCTAATAAAAACCCAAAATGTATTAATTAATTAATTTATTTATTTATCAAGCAATAATAGTGAAATGAATTCACAATGACGGCTTGATATAACTAAATAAATAAAATTAAAATGTAAAACATTTTTAAAAAATAGTGAAAAGTGTAAAAAATGAAATAAAGTGTAAAACAATTATAAATCAATGTAAAAAAATAAATAAATCTAACAAATAAAAATGAAATATTTAAATATATTTTTATACTATCATGTATATAAAAATTAACCCTTTACAATGAAAATCTGCAGCTGAGCTGCAGATTTATTTTTCACCCTAAGGGGTCAATTTTTTTAACCCCCTCATGCAGTGATGTTCAAAGCATGTCGCTGTCACTAAGTTTGACACTTAGGGACAGTGACATTGTATGCCAGGTGACAACTTTTAGCTTTTAGAGAAAAAAAGATTAATATGTTTGGTTTTAGTTTTAGGCCGAGAAGCACAGAAAAAGTTCTAAAATCCTAGGGATGTGAGGTTTTCCCAAATAACGGACAAATACATGAATGTATTTATTGCTTTTTTTTTAGCTGTGCTGTTTTTGTAAAAAATACTACAAATCAAAAGTGGGGAAAAAGTGTTTTCTTTACATTTTTTTCCTCTTTTTTATATTTTATTTGTCCTAAGTGAGGCGTTAGGTACACATATGTGATATAAATATATAGCCCTATCTGTCCTCTAAAAAACAATATATAATATGTGTGGGGGCACTTTGTAAGAAAGTATATTACTGACGTGGAAGAATGTCAAAAGTGCTTCAGTCATTTACGAACAGAAACTAAAAACAAGCTCAGTTATGAAGGGGTTAATAATAGTTATGGAGGCATAGTATTGTATAAGTACACATACTGTGCTTATATTATACACAATTATCCTTTCTAGCTTTGTGTGTGGAGCATGCTAGCTAATTTCATATCCCTTGCAGACTTTTCATGCCTTTCAGTAATTTAAAGTAGCACTACCATCTTCATGCACTTAACTTCTTCTCCCCAACACTTTCTATTTACATTCAGTGGAGAGAGAAAATTAAATTATTTATAATTTATATATCTTATGATAATATATATTGTTATAATATATATTATAATAATATTAACTAATATTAACTATTATTAACATATTAACTATTTTTTTCTGCAGACTATTTAATGATGATCCAAACACTATATATATAATTGACAGTTGCAAAAAAAAGAAAAACAAATACTGTATGCAGTCAATGTAATGAAATTGGTCTATGTTTGCTATCAAGAGTTAAAATCTACAGTACATGAGTAAGAAATGCAATAATCAACTCTGATCAAAATTATATTTTGCCTATTTGCATAAGCAATGCAACTGGTAGAATTTACATTATGAATTTGTTGGAGCATTTGAATAACTTCTCCAGCTATCAGTGCTTGAAGGGGAGCGAGAGACTGAGATTGCCATTTTACAGTCTCTGTATTTTGTCACTCATATCATTATTTATTTGGTTCCAGATTATCTTGAATGTAAACATCATATAAAACAAAAGAAACACCAAAAACTCAATAGATTATTGAGGTAATTTTCCAGAAGCTTTAAATATGAATGACATATGGACAGAAGAAATATTGCAGTATGTGTGATGGTAATGCATCTGAAATGTTATTGAATTAAAAAAACCCACATGAAAAATAATACATTTAAAGGCTTGCTAGAGTAAGGTATGCAACATCAAAATATATACCTTTCCTAGCGCTTTTGTTTTTTACCCTTGTATTTCTTAAAGGGTTATTAAACCCTCTGGTGTTTTTGCATATATCTACTGCTATACTGCCAGCAAGCAGCAGATATATGCAAAAAGTGTTAAAGCGGTTTAAACTAACCTGTGTCTTCCCTGCGCGCTCCAGTCTGAAAATGTGAAAATTCTCGGGCGGCCGCAAAGCATCTTGGGGCGGGTGCATGCGCAGTTCACATTTTCAGCCGGGAGACGAGGAAAGACACAAGGTAAGTCTATGGACGCGTGCACCCGCATGCCGACACCGAGGGACAGGAAGTGCCAGCAAGGACAGAGGAGTCAGCGCTGGATCGGAGACTTGCAGCAGCGCTGGAGGGACAGATGAAAACTATAGGAAAGAAGAAGAAGATCGGATTAAGAAACATCATTTAAGGTAAATGCTTTAATTAACATTGGCGGGAGGGAAAAATATATTTGACTTTAATGTCACTTTAAGCACAGAAAGCTTCCTTGCTTTGTACAAACCTGTATAGATTCTATGATCACCAAATTCTGAGCCTGCAATTATGCAAGCTAAGCATTACTAATATATTACCTCTGCAGACACTGCACCCCCAAGCACCTTGCAACATCAGTTTTGCAAGCCAATGGTCATCCAGCAGACCTTCCAGCCATCCTGGATCATGTGAGATTTGAATATAATGCTCTGATCCCACCAGGCCAGGTACTAGTATACTCATTCCATCACCTGGCACTGGATCTACATCGATACTGTCAGGTGGGGTGATCTCCTGCCCAATGGTGCCTACACAGTTCCAGCCCTGATATCACTTGTTAGGTTTATAAGCCTGAAGCTGATGGAGCAGAACATGAAGCCTCCATCTTTCAGGTAAGTAACAGTGTCTAGCAGTGCATGGGTGATTCTTCACATCACTTAGCAACAATACTGGGGGATGCCTCCCAATGACTAATGTTGGGACATTCTTCCTCTCACTGATCACTAATGCAGGTGAGATAGTCTCACTGACCACCAACACTGCTGCTTTCTTTCTGCCACTCATCTACAGTATGTCACATTTTTTCTCTCCCATGGAACACTATTGACAAGATTCAGATTCTGGTCAAACTCAAATTAGACACAAATTTTCAGAGTGTTATGATCTAGGATCATAATAGAAGTCACCAGCAAAAAAAATGACGTAATGGGGAGTTTCCATGGTGTATTCTGTGTGATTCACTATTTAAGCTGAAGTTGCATACTTGTTGTTGTCACTATGTTGCCCAAAAGAAGGGACCCTGCGTGGCCCCGAAAAGTTGGCTGTTTGACGCATGTGACGATTGAATAAAAAGTGCTTTACTTCTTGCACATATCATCGAGTGCTGGTAACTTCTATTATGCACTGGTGATTTTGTATTAATGATCTAGGATCAGGCTTGTAGTCCGGTAGCTGAAACAGCAGACAGGTTTGTGTTATTACCAGGCTGGATTCGGTACACAAGCAGATAGTAGCAGTATAGGAGCAGGCAGAAGTGTTGTCAGTAATCAATCTCAAATCAGTAATCAAAAGGTATTAGTTCCACAGTGAAGAGCAATCAGTGTTAATGTTGACTGCAAATTTCAATTTGGCTTTAGTCTTTTGATTAATATGTAATTTTAGTTTTGGTTGTATTTTAGTCATCTGAATAGTTTTAGTTTTAGTCTAGTTTTAATCGCCTAAATCTAATGGGTTAATTTAAAGTGTAATGCATTATTTAAGCAAGTCTCTAGAATTTCCAAACTCATTATATATTCCTGGAGTAAACCTCTATGAACCTGTTATGACTTACGATTGTTGTTTCACATGGTTTACAAAGGGGCTTGTTTTCATTAGCATCAAATGTAAACTGCATCAATACATCAACTCTTCTCTTTCTCCCTGACGTTGACATGTCTATACAGTTTGTGCAGAAAGTGTTTGCTAGCTGGTGTCCCGCTGGGTAGATCAGTAGGTTATTATTCAGTTGTGCATGTCTCCCTACTACAGGAAGAGGAAGAGCTCAGGGAATCGGAAGTCCAAATGCAATAGTGCCTCCCACGTTCGTTTAATTTTTCATTCCATCAACTTCTCTATTACACCGTTTTCATTTTGTTTTCATCACAAAAAAACATGCAGATGATGAAAATAAAAATAAAATGATTTGTCTATGAAATTAACAATAAGAGCACTAAGCGTAGTTGTAGAATTAGCAGCCAAGGGTCGGTACGCAAGTAGAGGCAATATAGATGCAGTGTAGCAGTAGCAATAGGAGGCAAGGTACTGGCACACACACAGTATTCTGGTAAACAGGAAGTGCAGAGACATGGATTAACAAAGGGAGGTTAAAGGGAGGAGCAAGGAGTGCAGATATCGCTAATGATTAAGCAGGAGATCAGGCAAGAAGCTATCCAGAGTTTTAGGTGGCTCAGCAGGAAGAGTCACCGCTAGACTTAACAGAGACCAGGCATTCAGATCTGGAACTTGACACAGAGTTTAAATTTGATAATATGTTCTGAAATTATCACATGTGGGTGATCAATGATAAAAATTCATGTATTTCAGGCCAGCAAAGAGAATCTATTTGCAGAGAGCTACTTTTGCACCCTGACACCTGTATGTCTGTCTATTGGACTGCATAATGCCCTAACTTGGAAATGAGCCATGTTTTGCAGTACATTTGTTGTTAGACAGAATATTCAAAAGAAACGCCTCTCCTTGTCTCTTTAAATATTGCCACCCAGCTTAGCCACGGACACAGAAAACACACAAACCCTGAAAATTACAAGTATGGGGATGCCTTAAAGCAGTAGATAGTATTACAGAACCAATGTGGTTTTTAGGAACAGCTTGGCTGTCAGAACTAGTAATCCAAAAATACTTTTAAAGTATTTTAACATTCTTTATTAAATGACTTTACTGTAAAAAAGCTTTATTAAATAGACATTTTTGTATTTCTTCTTCTGGAAAGACAAGTCCTTGCAGGTTGAATTCGCACAATTTGGCCTCTTGGTGCTGCCATCAAACTGTGATGGCAGTAGCCAATTTTTACAGAGTCAAACCTAAGGGCTACATTTCTAACTTTTTAGTTAGACACTTTCCTATGGCTTTGGTCTCTCCTCCCGGCATTTGTCCCTGTTGGCCCTTCATACAAACACACCAGTCTCCAGCCATGCAACAGGAGAAGAGCCATAAAACCATATACAGCTTTTTTTAAGCCATTTCCAAAACCTGTTATTTAAAGGAAAATTATAATGAATGTGCTGCGCTTCATCTAGAACGATACATAAATAAATCTCTATAATAAATATGTGCTTAAATAATACATGCAATCAGAAAAAGTGTTCACAATGAATCTTGCAAGCCCCAGATGAAGTCAATTGTGACATAACGCGTAGGGCGGATTCTCGCAGACGTGGATTGGAGATTTCTTGGTCGGCAGCACAACTCCTGTTTGATCTGTCTTTAGACCCAGAGAACATGGTGACACGGAGAGAGAGTTGTCGACCATACATTTTATTTGAAGTTTTATGTCTACTTTCCTCATGTGAGTAGTTTTTTTTTAAATAAAGGAGGTGTTTTAGTTTTGCGGTTTTACGCTATGGGCTGTTTTTATATTCTATTGGATATGGTCGTGATGACTAACACCCGGTACCGGGTGTTCGCATTGGACGGGTCTTTTCTGCCCGTGCGTGCAACCCGCCAATGCGACAGTGCCGTCCGTCCGTTTTTCTACTACGGGCGGACGGCAACTGGTTGAAGCAATTCTAGACCTGTTCAGGTCTACTTATAAGGTGAGCGGCCCACTGAGAGGGGGAGCACCTGGGTGATAATTGGAGTTGACGTATGGACTTTGTACAAAGAACTTTCACAGTGGAAGGATAAAGAGTGTGGTGCACTTGGGACAAATATTTAGCACTATATACGTGTGACTCCACATTTGTGTATATTTGAACACGGAATATATGATTGAACTTTCCAGTGGACTATTATTTACAAGAAGATTCATTGTGAACACTTTTTTGATTGCATGTATTATTTAAGCACATATTTATTATAGAGATTTGTTTATGTATTGTTCTAGATGAAGCGCAGCACATTCATTATAGTTTGATATATTCAGAGGGTAACACTTCTTATAGTGCTTGCAGCTACAAAGGGTTTGGCGCGAGGTGCTATTTGTCACCTGTTATTTAAATGCGTTGCATATTTCTTTTGCATTAGCAATGCCCCCCACAGCTGTGGGTCCCCATGCCATTTAGGTGACAATGGTTGTCTAAAAGCCCTCTAAAATACCAAAGGCTAAAATGCTCTCCCTATGAGTACAATGCAATTTGAAATTGAACGGATGTATTAGTACTAGGTAAAGGTGCCCATACACCTTACAATTATCTGGAGATTTTTGCTTGCGATTGCATTTTCGTCCAAAAATCTGCCAGTTGATGGGGAGTGCACAACCTCAATTACTGTACAACTGGCAGATGTTTGTCTTTCAAGCAGGCTAGAAAACTTTCGTCTAGTTGGACGGAAGTTGACAGGTTAGTGGCGTTGTTCTACAACAAAAATCTAAAGATGAAAACTGCACATGCTCAAACGAAAATCTGTCCTTTCGATCAATGAAAATTGGCCAGGAGGTGGTGCTGACGAGTGTTAATTGTGAACTACATTGGTCTGTGCATGATGGGCTAGTTGTAAGAAAATTGAACAAGGGTGAGATGTCTGGACA
Organism: Nanorana parkeri; assembly: GCF_000935625.1. Classification (NCBI taxonomy): domain Eukaryota; kingdom Metazoa; phylum Chordata; class Amphibia; order Anura; family Dicroglossidae; genus Nanorana; species Nanorana parkeri. The sequence goes on along the minus strand of NW_017306371.1, from coordinate 108,006 downwards.
AAAAAAGTTGTACAGTGGTTGTAAAGTGTATGGCCACCTTAACTAGGTGGATTTCAAACTGGAATCAATTATGTCTGCATGTTTAGATAGGAGACTGGCCAGAACCATTCCTTCCATTGCTAATCAACAAATTAAAAAATGTATTTGATCACTTATAATTAAAGCCCAACTCCAGGTTGGGCAACTATTTAAAAAAAAACTTTTATTTTTGCAAGAGACTCCTCAGTCTCTTGTAAAAATAAAAAGTAGCTCTGGCTGCAATTCTTACCTCTTCATTGCAGGCTTACCTGCCCACTGATCCAGCATTGGTCTTCTTGCAGGTATTCAACCCACTTCTTAGGAGCCTATGACATCAAAGGTCAATCCCCAAGTCTCAACTGACAGGGGAAAGCTGCCAGACCAATATTTGTGGCTTGTTCCAAAGAACAATCATCAAAAAGTACTTTGGCATAGTGACATAGTGAGATGCATTTTGAGAGCTATTGGAGACATTGCTGTATAATAAGGGGTGCTATTTTGCCTGAGGGGGGAAGGGGGACTCGTAGAAGGAGGAATCAAGGAGAAGGTTTGGATGATGGATGGTGATTAAAAGAGGCATGGACCAGATGGTCAGCCCTCACGGGCAGGGCCCTCCTTACCATCTTGTCTTAAATTGTATTGTGACTGTAATGTCTTCTTTATATTGTAAAGCGCTGTGCAAACTATTGGCGCTATATAAATCCTGTATAATAATAATAATAATGGTCAACAAAAATGTTCCTCCGGCACTAACAGTCAACAGCTATCTCAATCTTCAATTAGACTGGCCCCAGGGGTGCTGCTCCTCCTCAGATTGCTCCCAGGGGTGCTGCTGCTCCTCAGATCGGAAAGCTCTCCTCCATACATGTAAGAAAACACAAAACAGTGCAGTACTGATTATGCCTGCGTTTGTGTAACTCCAACTGAGGACTATGGAAGTTTGTTTGGATTTTGTTTATAGATCACTTCCTATTCCTGGATTCTATTGACAAGTTTTAAATGCTGCTACACTTGTGAATAGCTTCTTTGTTTTAAGCTAATTTAATAATAGTCAGTACTGCACAGGGTGAGTGCTCTGTTTTGTGTTTTCTTACATGTATGGACCAGATGGTATCTACATTATATAGTGTATTGTAACGTTTTCTGTCTCACATTGCTTTGGCCTTCAGTATATTGTTAATTATCTGTTGTCTGTATTGTAATGTAAGCATCTGCCTTTCAACCTTTGCTTGCGTTTATATCTCCAGTAATTTATTATACACAAAATATATTGCTTGTTTCTGACAGACCACATTTTAAACTTGTTGAAGAATTTTATTGTGGATTAACTCTTTCACTGCCAGAGCCATTTTTTTCATATTTTGCATACACACTAAAATGCAAATTTTTCAGATGAAAATGCACCCATAATACTATACTTACTATATATTATTGTGTAATATTATATGTTTTTTGAAAGAAGAGAGCACATAGAATAAAAACATGCTATTAATAGAAATGTTTTATGCTAAACAATATTAGCGCAAATGTTTATCAAATTTATATTCTTAGTAAAAATACATTCAGATTCATTTTAATGCAAACAAATAAAATCTCAAAGTAAAAAGAATGAGACAGAGTCAAGTAAAGAGGTAACAAATACTGTATGTCAAGACTCAAAACTGTGTGTGTTTATGATACACCAACAAACTACGATACAGAAACTGGCGATAGGTGACAGGTGCAGTGCTGAAATAACAGTCCTCGCTAAAAGTTAAACTGTATTATAGTATCTTTTATAATCAATAATATCCGATCTTTCACTCTGATATTCACAGTGGTTTTTTCACTAAGCTGCCGAATGCATAACTGAGCCGAACCAAAGTGAGCGGAAGCCTCTTTGGGCTATTCACTGCAGCCATTTACAGCTCACTTCACATACTTTTGGCTCAGCCGGACAGCCTCAGCTCGTCCGGCTGAAGTGAAGGGAAGAGCCCGTTTACCTCAGCTGATGCAACATCTGGATTGGCTGAAGCGAACATTTGACAGTTCATTACCTGCTGTTTACTCCTATTTTCCTAGGGGTGAAAAAACTGAGAATGAATAGCCGGTTGGCTCATCTTTTGGTTCAGTAATTCTGTTCACTACCTCAGAGGTAGTGAAGCAGAATAAAAATGTTGTATTGTAAATTAAGAAAAAAACAGCATGGGGATCCCCTACAAAGTCATACCAGACCCTTTAGGTCTGTTAAAAAGTTTAAGGGGGACCCCAATGCCAGATCAACTTCACTCCTTCTGGGAAACTACCTCCAGCAAGGCAGTGCTTGCTTAGGCCCAAGCCCAGGCCATACAGCATAGCACATGTGGCCTCCCTAGGCAGCAGGTCTAAGTTGCCAGGATCAGCAGCACATAGCTTCCCATGCTGGAGCCCAGGGGGAAGAGACACTCCCATGGTCAACCCTGGATATTTATGTCCTGCCCCAGCATGCACCACTGGCAATGAACCAGTTTATACAGTTTATGTATTTGTACCATTAAAAAGCAACCATTAAGCTTTGGTCAAATTACTTTCAGGCAGGAGGAAGCATGTCTTCCATCTCCTCTCCCACAATGATCAGACTGCTAATCTATGTCAGTGTGTCAGACATTTGTGAACACAGCCAAGAACTGCACAGGTGCCAGGATTTACATGATGCATTATCTCTGAGCCAGAATCTCAGTCCTGAGAATTTATAACCCCGGTTTATGCCTGAACAAAGTTGGCATAACTCTGGAAAGAAAATCTGCTGTCATTGGCATTGTCGGGGACAGTACTGTCATTTCTGTGAGAGGTATTATACTAACACAATTGTTATGTATGCATGCACTTAACATGAAGAAATATATGAGATGCTGGGATCCTTTTAAATGGGAGAAAAATATTCCAAGAAACAATTAGATCTTCAATATCATACAAAATATGTGACCTTATTTCCTGCAGTCTATGGATAACATACTTCTTAATGAAGGACAAGAACAATGATCATAGTACGATTTAACACCACAGTAACTCTTTCATGATGAATCATTAAAGCCTGTTCTTCACTACACGTCATCTTTACATGATATACCTACAAATCAAATTGAGGTCATGCCGCTAGAGCAGTGAAGAATGAACATTAGGAGATATGAAAGGTGTGATCATCATTGTCATCATTCATTTTCTTAGTTTCTATCTCCTCTGTTTATGGAAGTTCACAGGACCACTGAAGAGAAGATGCCTGAGAACGGCAATGACAAGGAAATCAATCACCCTATGGGGTAAACACAAACATCCCAGCCCCAAGGCTACACTCCCCCGTAAGTTAATCCTGTCAGGAAACTCAAGTGGAAAACACAATTCCTCTCACTTAGCTTATCAATGATTGTATTTTTTTTTGTTACTGCTATTGTTTTTTTTTGTAAGGTTTCCACATGGACTGGAAGGAAAATATAGGACTAGAGAATAGGGAGAATTAAGAAAATGTTGACTGATTTAATGTAACAAAGTGGTGTAACGGGCCATGCGTATCAATGGCACGGCAGGAGATCTTCCAGCCAGAACACTGATCAGTCTAATACACTGATGACCTCTCATTGATCAAAACTCCTCTGTCAGATGAAGCTAGAGCTATTTCATATGGCTGAACACATGCACAACTATGTTTTTATCACACTATATATTTTACTCTTTGGTGGTCATTGCAATGGAGTTCATTTTAGCCACGCAGTTCTACGCAATAAATACCATTTTTTTATATTTTTTTATTTTTTGGTGCCACAAGGAAGTCCAGTTCTCACCCCATACACCTATTATATGAAAGAAAAAGTAAAATAGGCCTCTGAATGAAATAGAGTTTATTCATCCATACTTATGTAGCCCCCATCACCTTTTGTGAGGTGGCTACTAGACATTTAGTGATTGCCAGGGATTTAGTCAGCCTGGCTTGATTATAGTAGCATTTATCTGGTTAATTCAAGGTGTCTGGCATTGACTGTACCCTCTGGGAGCAGTGTGACTCTGCTGTATTGTGGGACAGCCAATGAGGGACACTAAATGTATGTACATTACAGCAGTCAATTACTGGGTTTCTCTCAACCCGTGGTGCATGCTGTAATAGGGTACATATACTGGAGGGAATTTCCATGTGCTTAGAGTAGTCGGGACCAGCCATGGATTAGGTCTGGGTGCTGTCCAGCCATCTCCCATACTAGACCTGATGCCTGGGAGTGGGCCGAGGCTGGAGTGCAGGAAGAGTTTCCTTGGGCCTCAAGCATGAAGGAGGCCTGTGTTGTTTGCCAGAGGAGGAGAACAAGAGAAGCTGATGTCTGCTGGAGGTGCCTGGAACAGAGAGGACCTCTGGAGCATGGCTGGTGTCTCTCCTGCTGAGGATCTGTACTCATCCCCTGCTCATCTGTTACTCCAATTACCATTCACTGTACCACAAGTGGATCTACTCTGAGATGCTAAAGAGGTCTTGTGAGTCTGGAGTTTATGCCTGTTACACCATGGATGTCTAGAATCCCTATACCCTCTCTCCCCAGTATGAAGATGTTTAATAAAAGTTATTCAGTATTGCAATACTGGAGTGGACATCAGCGTTGTGGGCACTAGAAGAGGACAGTTGAATGCTAATGGGGCAGCTGAAGATCAAATCCCCTAGACAGACTAGTAATGACCCAGTTATTCCAGCGGCTCTCTAGGGGGTAAGCGCTGCACTTATGTCCTGGTCACTTTACAGGCTAGCATGCACATGCAGGCAAACAATAAGTATTTATCTGTCCCACTGCCATCGAACTCTACATCATTATGCTGCATTATAGAGAGAAGCTTGATGAAACATATTCAGCATTTCCAGGTGTATCGGATGCCGGGTTCCCCCTTGTGCATCGTGTTTCCTTCTGCTGGCGCCTACATTACTACTGTGTCCTGTAGAGATGTAGGGGCCTGTGGCAGGAACCATAAAGTACACAGCGAGATGCCAGCATAAGACTCTCCAGTGCTGAATGTAGAAGATATTTCAACAAACATATCTTTTCAACACAACAGAAAAATATGAGTTTGGAAGGGTAAACATTTGGATTCAATAGCAGGAATTCATCCTGTCTTGCATCTATGCTGATTGTGCATTGTAATGCAGAATGTTTTATTGACACATATTCAGCCCTTAAATGTTCATTCTGCATCGTTTGAATGTCACAGCATACCTAAGCATCATTCCCCATTGACTAGGATGTTGTACCACAATGCAAGCATCATCTCAAGTGGAATTAAAACATGATAGTGACTTCAGTGTACCCTAATGACCAACAAAGACCCCTGATCCCAGTCCAGTAGGAGCACCTTTGTGATGAGGTTGAAGAGTTCAAAGTGTTTTAAACATTTGGCTCTGCTTTGGGCTTTTTAGATGTACCTATTGTATGTATGGTACTATTTCATTTAGTACAATGTACTATTTCATTTAGGGCATAGTGCTTTCTGATCTCAAAATGTATGTATATCCAAAACGTTTTTTTGGATAGCGATGAGTATTAAAACCATTGCTTTTTGTGTGCCATTGTGAAGATTTCCCCTCATTTCCAACCCCAGAGATGCAACATGAAGTGTGAGTTAATGTCTAAAAGTAAAAGGAATCTCCCAGTTTGACAGTTTTTGTCCGACTCACAGTTGTCACTAGGGCAAATATAGAGAGTTAATGTCTAGCTGTAACATTAAGTGATACGCCATCAGCAGCTGGATTTACTAGGCCTACTGGGACATCTAGTTCATTTGGGACTCAGTAATGTAAGGTCAATGCATGCCATTGTTCCCCCTATTGCCAGACCATGTTCCCCCTATCGCCAGACCAGAGTGAGAAGAAGAATGAGTATAAAGTTGTCACATGACCTCAACTTTACTATCAAATAAGATATATTTATAGAAATCTATAAAAAAAATATATAGATACATTGACCAGGGGCAGGGGTCATACTTTGTTAACTGAGGTTTTGAAGTTCTGCATTAAAACCTATCTCTGAGAAGATGGTGTAGGATGCTACCCCCACTGCAAAGGGTAACTGCTTGTTTATGTCTAGGGGTATACCAGATGCGTCCTGAGGCGGGATGACACCCGGTGAGGGTACTGGGGGCCACCCGCAGTGACGTCATCATGCATGCACGTGATGATGTCATGCACTGTACCGCTGTTACCTGCTGGCGGCCATCTTGGTGATGGATGCCGGCAGAGAGAGGAGGGGACGTTCACCCGGTGGGATAAGGTATCCTGCCGTGTCCCCTCCTCTCTCGAGCAACTGTCGGGCTCTCAGTCCATGACCGAGTGCCTGACTTTTCAGAGGGGGTGACACCAAAATGACAGCACCCCCTGCACCCCCTCTGTGATGCCACCGGGGTATAGTATATACTTAGCTGATCCTCACTCTCCCACCCTTACGCTCTGGCTTGTGGACTGTCCCTCGGTGTCCTCACATATTATGCAGGGCAATGATCGCTGCAGCACAGGGGACAGGAAAGACGCTGGCTTGGGAGCCTGTGGGAGCATAAATCAGAGAAAAAAGTTCTATACACAGGTCCCTTAAAGAAAATGAGCAGTTAACCCTTGCATTGCAGAGGTAGGCTTACAACGATTACACTGCTATTCAAAAGCTACTGTTTTTCATGTTTTGGTGATCATGTTTATTTAGTATTTTTTTCTCTTAGATTACAGCTTTACACACATGGATCTAAGTATAACTGCATATATAATTTACAGAATAATGCAACAGCAATCTCTGCACTGCCGTCAGTTATGAACATGAAAAGCAAGCTGTAGGGAAAGATATAAAACAATTATTATGATTTTTATTTAAGAGCTAAGAGAAATGTTTTCTGCAGCACCAGGAACCTTAAAAGTAATACAAATTCAACTGGAATAAATGAAAGAACTTATTTTTCATGGAAATGGTTTCATCATCAAAACTCAAAGTGTGGTCTTCTTATTTGTTGTGGCTCTAGTTGTGTTTCTTTTTATTTGCTACTCTTCAAAAGCCTTACATTAGGCAAAGAACAATGAAAAGAATGCAGCATCATGGTACTACAAATCAGAAGTCATCTGTCCTTGCACTCAACCTCCTTAAAATGACCCTTTGAGAATAATAATACACATCTTTACAGGCTAGCATGCACATGCAGGCAAACAATAAGTATTTATCTGTCCCACTGCCATCGAACTCTACATCATTATGCTGCATTATAGAGAGAAGCTTGATGAAACATATTCAGCATTTCCAGGTGTATCGGATGCCGGGTTCCCCCTTGTGCATCGTGTTTCCTTCTGCTGGCGCCTACATTACTACTGTGTCCTGTAGAGATGTAGGGGCCTGTGGCAGGAACCATAAAGTACACAGCGAGATGCCAGCATAAGACTCTCCAGTGCTGAATGTAGAAGATATTTCAACAAACATATCTTTTCAACACAACAGAAAAATATGAGTTTGGAAGGGTAAACATTTGGATTCAATAGCAGGAATTCATCCTGTCTTGCATCTATGCTGATTGTGCATTGTAATGCAGAATGTTTTATTGACACATATTCAGCCCTTAAATGTTCATTCTGCATCGTTTGAATGTCACAGCATACCTAAGCATCATTCCCCATTGACTAGGATGTTGTACCACAATGCAAGCATCATCTCAAGTGGAATTAAAACATGATAGTGACTTCAGTGTACCCTAATGACCAACAAAGACCCCTGATCCCAGTCCAGTAGGAGCACCTTTGTGATGAGGTTGAAGAGTTCAAAGTGTTTTAAACATTTGGCTCTGCTTTGGGCTTTTTAGATGTACCTATTGTATGTATGGTACTATTTCATTTAGTACAATGTACTATTTCATTTAGGGCATAGTGCTTTCTGATCTCAAAATGTATGTATATCCAAAACGTTTTTTTGGATAGCGATGAGTATTAAAACCATTGCTTTTTGTGTGCCATTGTGAAGATTTCCCCTCATTTCCAACCCCAGAGATGCAACATGAAGTGTGAGTTAATGTCTAAAAGTAAAAGGAATCTCCCAGTTTGACAGTTTTTGTCCGACTCACAGTTGTCACTAGGGCAAATATAGAGAGTTAATGTCTAGCTGTAACATTAAGTGATACGCCATCAGCAGCTGGATTTACTAGGCCTACTGGGACATCTAGTTCATTTGGGACTCAGTAATGTAAGGTCAATGCATGCCATTGTTCCCCCTATTGCCAGACCATGTTCCCCCTATCGCCAGACCAGAGTGAGAAGAAGAATGAGTATAAAGTTGTCACATGACCTCAACTTTACTATCAAATAAGATATATTTATAGAAATCTATAAAAAAAATATATAGATACATTGACCAGGGGCAGGGGTCATACTTTGTTAACTGAGGTTTTGAAGTTCTGCATTAAAACCTATCTCTGAGAAGATGGTGTAGGATGCTACCCCCACTGCAAAGGGTAACTGCTTGTTTATGTCTAGGGGTATACCAGATGCGTCCTGAGGCGGGATGACACCCGGTGAGGGTACTGGGGGCCACCCGCAGTGACGTCATCATGCATGCACGTGATGATGTCATGCACTGTACCGCTGTTACCTGCTGGCGGCCATCTTGGTGATGGATGCCGGCAGAGAGAGGAGGGGACGTTCACCCGGTGGGATAAGGTATCCTGCCGTGTCCCCTCCTCTCTCGAGCAACTGTCGGGCTCTCAGTCCATGACCGAGTGCCTGACTTTTCAGAGGGGGTGACACCAAAATGACAGCACCCCCTGCACCCCCTCTGTGATGCCACCGGGGTATAGTATATACTTAGCTGATCCTCACTCTCCCACCCTTACGCTCTGGCTTGTGGACTGTCCCTCGGTGTCCTCACATATTATGCAGGGCAATGATCGCTGCAGCACAGGGGACAGGAAAGACGCTGGCTTGGGAGCCTGTGGGAGCATAAATCAGAGAAAAAAGTTCTATACACAGGTCCCTTAAAGAAAATGAGCAGTTAACCCTTGCATTGCAGAGGTAGGCTTACAACGATTACACTGCTATTCAAAAGCTACTGTTTTTCATGTTTTGGTGATCATGTTTATTTAGTATTTTTTTCTCTTAGATTACAGCTTTACACACATGGATCTAAGTATAACTGCATATATAATTTACAGAATAATGCAACAGCAATCTCTGCACTGCCGTCAGTTATGAACATGAAAAGCAAGCTGTAGGGAAAGATATAAAACAATTATTATGATTTTTATTTAAGAGCTAAGAGAAATGTTTTCTGCAGCACCAGGAACCTTAAAAGTAATACAAATTCAACTGGAATAAATGAAAGAACTTATTTTTCATGGAAATGGTTTCATCATCAAAACTCAAAGTGTGGTCTTCTTATTTGTTGTGGCTCTAGTTGTGTTTCTTTTTATTTGCTACTCTTCAAAAGCCTTACATTAGGCAAAGAACAATGAAAAGAATGCAGCATCATGGTACTACAAATCAGAAGTCATCTGTCCTTGCACTCAACCTCCTTAAAA
>NW_017306371.1:64002-98360 GCF_000935625.1 Nanorana parkeri | reverse complement strand
TAATGTTCACCACTAAATCATACCACTGAAAAAAACTAAATAAGTATATATAAATAAAAGATTACAAATATCATGAGATGACGAGGGAGCATGAAGCCGGCTTCCCGGCCAATCAGAAAGCCGGGTGCTGTGTCATTACACAGGGTCCAGCTTCCTGATTGGCCAATTCCTGACCAATCAGGAAGCCGGGCAGCACGTCATTACACGATGCACGGCTTCATGATTGGCTGGGAAGCCGGCTCCATCCTGATACAGGAAGTATCGGGCTAGGCATCGGAGCATTTGGGCGAGTACAAGTACTTGCCCAACTACTCAGGATCGGCACCGATACAGATACTAGTATCGGTGCATCCCTAATTACATCACTTCCTGCATTCAGTGTCAGTCTCATATTGTCGCGAAAGCTTTTAAAGCATCGCCTATGGCCAATTTTGGATGCGGTCGTTTTCTGTGATTTCACGGGTGTGTGCAATTTTAAAGCTTGACATGTTTGGTGTCTATTTACCCGACGTGACCCTGTCTTTTATATTTTACCAAAAAATTGGGGTGATAATAAATGTTTCATAACATTTTATAGGGAAACAGTTTATTTTTCAAAATTTAGGGTACTTTTTTTGTTATATAGTACAAAATAAAAACTCCAGTGGTGATTAAATACCACCAAAAGAAAGCTCTATCTGTCACCAAAAAATGGTATGAAATTAATTTCAGTACAGCGTTGCATGACGGAATAAACGTCAATCAAAGTACCGCAGCGCTGAACACTGAAAAATGTCTTGGACAGTAAGGGGGTGTAAACCCTGCAGTCTTTAAGAGGTTAATGAAACTCCAATATTAATCAGTTACAAAATAATAGCAATTAAGTAAGTGAAGGGTTAACTGTGCCAACACAAGGTATACTTGCAGTAAGCAGACTTCTGCAATTCCACACAAAGGAAGGTGCTGTCCCCCCCTCCGCCGCTCTGACTGGGCTGGCCGGCTGCACCTGGCTTGGTACAAGTATCACACAACATTATCACACAACACTTCTCTATGTATTTATTATATACATATGTAAATTAAGCTTGTAATCAAGCTGCACTTCCATGTCACCTTATAGCTCTACTTTTTTTTAATGTCCCACCAGCGCTGAACCAAGTACAACTGCTTAGATTTACTTCTCTGTGTGTTTAAACACACATTTAGATTAACCTCTGACTTCAGGAATCACGGCAAGGTCCTGGGCTCAGTTTCCTTGCTCCTCACATATTCGATGGACACCACAGCTCACTCAAGTCTATTCACATACAAAAGTCTCTTTTAAAGACCTAAGAGCAATGTGTAAAGTCAAAAACTATAGCAACCAACCAGAGATCACCTTTCATTGAGCTGAGTGATCCTTCTGTCCACCACTCAGTGCCTTATAACCATCCTTTTAAAGTAAACCCAATGACTAAAAGTTCATATAATAAGAAAGAACTAAGCTCTGAATGCTGTGCCAAAAAGTCAGGTATAAAGAATAAGACTAGCAGCCAGTATTGCATGTAGGGTTGCCACCTGTCCAGGATTCACCCGGACAGTCCGGGTTTTGAATGCTGTGTCCGGGTTTCATGGCAGCGGAAACCCGGACACAAAATGTCAGGCAAACAGGGGCAACCAAAATTAAGATAGGGGTACTGGCCCCTCACTGAAAATAGTCTCAACTGTGATATTTACATATGAATAATCTACGACTCATCCTCCCAAAAAAATGTCCATGCGTTGCTAGAGTGTTCGGGTTTCTCTTGAAGAAAAGGTGGCAACCCTAATTGCATGTGGTCTCCCTGCAGTTGATCTGCCATCTTGGTAGAGGCAGGGATTTGCTTTGTCATTGAGCAAGGAGAACAGTGAGCAGCACAATATCGACATCACCATTGTAGATTCCAAATCTCTTGAGACTAGCAGTCAGTGCCTAAAGTTCACCAAACATTTTACAATCTCTGAATGTACAATCTCCTATAGCTATCTGATTGGATATAAATTGATTGCATAGTTTAGATAGGTTATAGTTTTGGGAACTCAAAAGTTGATTGTACAATCAGAATGGATAGATCTCACCTTGCAGGTATATAGTTATAGTTTTGGGAACTCAAAAGTTGATTGTACAATCAGAATGGATAGATCTCACCTTGCAGGTATACAGTTATGATGCTGTGGGTCCAGGAGTGTTTTGGCATACTCACATACCAGAAAGTGCACTGCTAGTTTTCAGGAGGAATTCAATGACAAAAGTAGGTCTTTTCAGGCGGCTGCTTAGACACAAGTTACATTTTAGATGTTCCCTATAACATAGCAAATCATCACTTTTTGAATTTGGTTCTACTTTAACAAATCAATGTAATTTCAATTGTAATGTTTACTATTTTTAAACTCCAGCTTTCATTAAAATACAACCTGGTGATCCTGCTATGTGCAGGCACTTCCTGTTGTAGGATGACAATGCTCTGTCCTGGTATCCCAATTTTGCTCTTGTGTCACCCTGTCAACACTTCTAATAGAGACTATAAGCATCTGTTTCAACACTGCCATTGTACAGGCATGGCGCACTGTTCATGGTATGCAGACATGCCTGGTGTTCATGATGTAAACATAAAGTGTACTGGAGATCAGCAGCACTGAGATACAGCAAATTATGAAAGAAAAACAAGTATTTAAAAATGCCTTTGTTTATGATGCAAGGCACTTTAGCCAACAAAATATTGTTCAGTTAGGTTTTCGTCCACTTGAAGGGCTAAATATTGCATTCTCTAGAAAATATTCAGCCACCGAATACTACAATGAAAGGACCTCTGTATGACTTTATTACTTGAATAATGAATGTACTGGTGGCATGATAATCTAATATTTTCTATAATTATATAGTATTGACATATAGTGGGGTTGATTTACTAAAAAACAATAGACTCTTAACTTTGCAAAATGAATGTTCACTGTGCAAAGATCTTGATTTTTGCTCTTTTTTTAACATGGTTGACTTTTTAGTGCAAAAACAGATTCAGGTTATATATACTAAGTCAAGTTAATATTCACATTGCAAAGTGAACATATCTACTCCTTTGGTAAATAATTCCCAATGCATCACTTCACAGCAGGGGTATTGCTAGAATTGTGAAAGGCCTGGGGAACCCGTGGGTACCCAGAGGAGAGGAATGAGGTGTCATGACTAGCACAGTGTACCAAAAGATAGTTGTGACAAAATTGTGCTAACAATGTCCACAGACCTTGTACCCATAACATATCCTTCATTGCTGTGCCACAAGTGAGAATCTAATAAACACATACAAACCTCAGCACAATTATTTTTACAAAATTAAACTCTTCCGTCACATTAAGTTAAGTATTCATTAACCATGTAGCAAATAGCAACCTTTGAGACAATAAATACTTTGGTGAGGAGTGTGTAATGTACAATATAGCAAAGGGGTGGAATTTTTAGGAGTATGCCATATACAGCCCAGCATACAGAGTGAAGTGGTCAAGAGAGCTCAACACACACCGTGCAGGGGTCAGGTGTGTGTAAGACACGGAGTGCAGGGGTCGGGAGTGCATAATATACAGAATGCAGGGATTAGGGGTGTGTAAAGCACAGACTGCAGGGCTCAGGAGTACATAATGTATGGGGTGCAGGGCTCACGAGTACGTAATGCACAGGGAGCAGGGCTCAAGAGTGCATAAGATAGCGGCTCCCTGATGTCCGCAAGAGAAACATTTTATCCCTGAAAAGTTTATTCTCCTCTCTCTAGCAGACTAAACCTTTCTGGGATCCCCTGCTATCTGCTGATTCCTCTTGTAGCTTTTTTTTTTTATTATTCTGACAGTCCGTCAGAATAATGATAATAAAAAAATAGATAGCGGGGGCGTGGCTGGCGCTGAATGGCAGCAGGTCTCTGAAGCTCTGAGCCGCAGCCGTCCTTGAGGCACTTATAAAAAGCATTTGGGGCCAGATTTTATCCCCTACATCTCCCTCCTCGACCAGTACAGCGGCAGAGATGAGCAAGAAGCGGCGGGGAGCCACCCGCCCGAGGAAACTCACGGACTTCTTCTTCGGCCCGGACAAACGGCGGAGCCAAGATGGCGCCGGGTCCTCGCCCCTCTCGGCATCCGTGGAGTCGGGAGGTGGCTCGAGGACCTCTCGAACAGGCCTTCCGCCTATCACCCGCCATCCGGAGCATTCATCCACCGCTCCTGCGCAACAAGACTCGCCTGATGTCCGTAGTCCGGTAAAATCCAAGCCGCGGATGGCTTCTTCTCAGAAGGCCCAAGATGGCGCCGGGACCTCGCTCCGCTCGTCGTCCGGGGGTTCGAGTTTCGAGCGGTGGCTCGAGGGGATCCCAGGACAGCCTCTCCTCTCGTGCTGGGCATCTGGAGGGCCACTATACCGCATCCAATCGGCCTACATCTCCTGCCAGCCGCAGATCTATGGCATCCCAGTCACGGATGGCCCCTGCTCCAGAGGCCCAATATGAGGTGAGCCCTGTTTCTTCTCAGGATGATACAGGGAACTGATTATGCCAATAGACGCATATCCCACCCTAGATCAGCCAGTCTCAGATTCCACTTTGAAAGACATGCTCACTACACACAGATATGCAAAACATGATGAGGAAATATGATGGAGATATCAGCCAAGTGGGAGAGAGTCGCACATATTGAAACTAAGATGGGAGAATTTGCTGCTACGTTTAACGATCTGGAAGACTCGCATAACGCCAAAGATGAAGATCTGAATTGGCTTAAAGCCAATGTGGCGGATTTGGAGGATCGTTCCCGCTGGAACAACCTCAAGATTAGAGGTATTCCAGAATCGGTATGCAATGCAGATCTGCATCAATATGCTCAAGACATGCTCGCGGTGATCCTCCCTGATGTTCCCTCTTCCGAGCTCACTGTGGACCGCATCCATAGTCTACCAAAACCCCCACACCAGCCTGACAAGATACCTAGAGATGTGATCCTGCGGATCCACTTTTACCACACCAAGGATCGTCTCATGGGGTCAGTTCGCTCAACCTCAAATCTACCTTCTTCATATGCCCACCTACAGATCTACGCTGACCTCTCCCAACATACCCTGAGTATGCGCAGACACCTAGTACCCGTCACAAAAGCTCTCCGCTCTCAGAAGATTATGTACAGATGGGGATACCCCACTAAACTCATCATCACCAACGCTGGTGAGACCTTTTCCATCACAAACGTGTAACAAGGACTATCCCTACTCAAAGATTGGGGTATCTCACCGGCCACGGCTAACACCCCCAAATCGTCTGAGCGATTCTCCTCCTCCATGCAAGAAGAGTGGCAAACAGTGTCCCGCAAGAAGAGAGGACAGCCGACAACCTGATCTGGCCCCACCATATGTCGCAACATCGTTCCAGTATTCCGTCCTCAAGTGCCTCGAGGACCCTGAGTTCACCTTTACTGTTTCACCCCCGATGACATGCCCAGTACGCAGCACTGTGGCTACACTCCCCATGTGGAGTGTCTCCTTGTTACCTACCCTTTGTTCTAAAGTTTATTTGTTGATTTTTTCGTGTTCTGTTTTTTTTATTAGCAGCCATTTTGTCATAAGGCCAGACGAAGTTCCTGGACTCTTTACTTGTCTGCATTTCACCGTGGAGACTTCCATTCATTGGAGAAGGAACACTATTCTCTCCGCACTTGACCTCCTGATGTGCGACCTCAGTGAGTACAAACTATCACTCCATACACCGTTTGTTCCCCCTATGCCATGGCTGTGACAGTTGTCTCATTTAATGTTAAGGGATTGAACCACCCTGCCAAACGTCACAGCCTATGGAAAGAGGCGACCAAATTGGGTGCAGACATTCTTTGCGTCCAAGAGACTCACTTTCAACTATCCAAATCACCTACGTTCACCCACAAAAGTTCCCCCCATATTTTTGCGGCAACACTCTCCGACTAAATCTAAAGGAGTGCTGATAGCCGTGAGGGACACTGTGCACTTTGAGGTTTTACAGCAGGTGCTAGACCCTGCTGGTAGGTTTGTTATTCTTGTATGTTCTGTTGACCGCAAGATATACACTATTGCAAATGTCTATGCTCCCAATTCCCACCAAATCCGATTCCTTAACCGAATCTTTACAACTCTCTCTCGGATCCGCCAGGGTAGTGTCATTATATGTGGAGATTTCAACGTTACGCCTGACTCCTCCGTCGACTCCACGAATCCGCATAGACACCCCTCACCTTCTTTTACTCATCTACTCCACCAAGAGCAACTCTATGATGCATGGCGCTGCCTATACGCATCCGAGAGAGACTATACTTTCTATTCCCCGCCCCACAATTCATACTCTCGGATCGATCTATTTTTGGTCGATAGGGATCTTCTCCAGGGAGTGTCAGCCTCTGCAATTCATCAGATATCTTGGTCTGATCATGCCCCTGTATCCATGGCACTGGTCACGGGCCGAGCTAAAGACTCATATGTGTGGCGTAATAATATTAATTTACTTCGCTCCCCCCAAACGGCTGAACTCCATAGGGAACGTCTATCCAAATACTTTCGTATCAATGAACGCTCTGTAGAAGATCCTTTCTGTGTGTGGAATGCCCATAAGGCATACATTAGGGGTTTATTGATGAAACTTGGTGCTGTGCATAGGAAGCAGAGGTCGAGCCAACTTACCCATTTGCTCTCCCAGCTGGAACAGACAGAGGGGGCTAACAAACAGGATCCTACCCCCTATCATGCCGTCCTGTTGCGCAAGTTCAGTGAAGATCTTAGGATACATCTGCTAGATCAATTTGATAGGGCCTCTAGACATATGAAAGCAACCTTTTACTCACAGGGTAGCAGAGCCGGCAAACTGCTGGCCCGCCGAGTGAAAGAGCAACAATCAAAAAATCGCATCCCGTTCCTACTTCACCCTACAAGTGGACATAAACTGAGACATCCACAACAAATAGCTGACCTATTTAGCACTTACTATAGTCAACTCTACAACCTCAGAGAGGACGTTTCTATCCCCCACCCCACTACAGCAGATATAGATAAGTTCCTCCAATCTCTTGCTTTTCCCAGTATGTCATCTTCTCAAAACCTAGCACTCAACACTCCCTTCACGACCGATGAGATTCTCCTAGCCATCAAAGTGTTACCCTTAAACAAATCCCCAGGTCCTGATGGTTACTCTGGAGAATATTATAAACAATTTGGCGATATTCTCAGCCCGCATCTGCTGCGAGTGTTTGAGCGGGCTTCGACCTCTGCTTCATTCCCACCAGAAATGTTGAAAGCTCTGATAGTCACCCTACCGAAACCGGGGAAAGATGCCAACGTACCTCAAAATTTTCGTCCTATTTCCCTTCTAAATGTGGATGTTAAGCTCTACACAAAAATTCTGGCACTTCACATGATGGAAGTGCTCCCATCTTTAATCCATCCAGATCAATCAGGCTTTATTAAAAATCGGGGGGCCCCAGATGCTACTCGTAGAGTCATCAACTTAATACACCACATAGAAAGTTCTAAAACACCTTCTCTGCTCCTCACTTTGGATGCAGAGAAGGCGTTCGACCGAATCAATTGGAATTATCTGTCCCGAGTCCTGCACAAATTTGGGTTCACTGGCTGGATTATGTCAGCTGTCCTAGCACTATACTCTAATCCAACTGCCCAGGTATACACCTCTGGAGCCCTGTCCGTCCCGTTTTCTATTTCAAATGGCACGAGACAGGGCTGCCCTTTATCCCCCCTCATTTTTGATCTTTTAATGGAACCTTTGGCTATGATGGTTAGATCACATACTGACATCTCTGGCGTAAAACTGAACGGTACATCCCATGTTATTAGTCTCTTTGCGGATGATGTCCTTCTGCTTCTCTCGAATCCTACCACATCACTACCAGCGGTATCCACTTTACTTGGCAAGTTTAGTGATATATCGTATTACAAAGTTAATGCATCCAAATCACACATTCTTGATATGGGAGTACACCCTAAGGCTAGGAGGGAGATGCAATCCTCTTTTCCCTACGTGTGGAAGGAGGATGGCATATCTTACTTGGGCACTATAATGACTAAAAAGTGTTCGTCCTTGTTTGAGAGCAACTACCAGCCCTTCTTGGAGCGCTTGCCGGGCATGCTCAAGACCATGGATAAAACCTTTCTGTCATGGTCGGCAAGACTGGCAGTCTTTAAGATGATGGTCCTTCCCCGTTTGATGTACCTGTATAGGACGCTTCCTATCCCTATCCCGGATCACTACTTTAAGAAACTCCATAGGGCCCTCAATCTTTTTGTATGGCAGGGAAAGAAACTAGACATAGGAAAGTAGGGGGCATGAGCTATCCGGACTTAAAAGATTATTACATAGCGGTCTTGCTGGACCAGTTGAAACCATGGTTTCACTCTCCAAGTCCGACCCTGTGGCAAGAAGTAGAGAGGGAACTGACCCCTGGAGGCACCCCATATTTCATGTATATAGCCCACCTGCTCCCTGAGCCAATACTGAAGACCCTTTCTCCCTGTGTTCAAGCCTCGAGCATGGCGTGGAAGATTTTACTTCTCCCCCACCATTCATTCGACCCGCTGCATACTCTATTTTCCCCATTAGAGGCTCCCTCTTTATCCCTACGGGATTTGACATCCAGAGGGATCCGCCATATACAAGGCTTGCTACTAGACTGTAAAATGCATTCCTTCCCCACCCTGTCTCTCCGCTATGGCCTACCCCCCAGTTGTTTCCTCCAGTATCTCCAAATTAAACATGTGCTAAATTCCAATCCCCATGTTTCTTGCAAAATACCTTTCCCAGCATGGAGGTTTTACTTCGAGAACTCACCTAAAAGGGGGGGAATATCACTGTTCTACTCTCTACTGTATAATAAAACGTCCTTTAACAAGGTTAAGGCTTTTGAGAAATGGGAAGGAGCCCTCAACAGTACTTCCACCGAGAGCCAGTGGCTACAGGCTCTCTCTTGCACACTTAAGACTACTAGATGTGTGGAATTATGGGATCTACACTACAAAATATCTTTACAATGGTACTATACGCCACACATGTTGGCCAAGATGTTTGCTTTGTCATCCCCTTTGTGCTGGAGGGGCTGCGGACATGATGGCACCCTGCACCACATTCTCTGGGAGTGCAAACACCTGGCAAACTTTTGGAGGGCGACCTTTCAGATCATAACTGACATCACCGGAATACTGATAGCCCCATCACCTGCCCTGGCGGTCCTCTCTTTGGGGATTGAATACTTCCAAGCAGAGGTCAGGCATTTAATTACACATATACTGTTGGCAGCCAGACTTCCTATTGTCAGGAAGTGGAAGAATGTGATCCCCCCCACATCTGGTGAAGTCCTATCCATAGTGAAGCTCCATTACCATCATGAAAAACTTATAGCGTACAGAGAGGGTTCATTATCAAAATTTGAGAATAAGTGGCTCCCATGGGTCCGACGGTCGGACACAAAAATGCCAGAGTTTGCCCCTTATAGAGCTGGAATATGTTAGACCTTATATTAGCATGATTATGGAACATCTGGTCGCAATTGCTAGACTGAATGTTTTGAGATGAGCCTTCATTATGTTTACTCAATACTGTGATATCGATTATTGGAATATATGCTGCCCGCTACAACTATATGATGACTGCTATTTGTGTATGCTTTTATTTTATGTTCTTGTCTTGTTTTTCTATTTTGTATTTACTTACTTTGTTATTGAATTAAGGCAAAAAATTTCAACAAAAATGTATTGTTTAAAAAAAATAGATAGCAGGGGGAATGAATGGCCAGGCTGCCACGGAAGGGGGAGTGGATGGGGGAGAGGGCACCTCCCAGAAATTAGTTTTTGCAGGTTGGGATGTCTGAGGTCAGTGCATAGAAATGTGTAATTCGCATAGCTCAAGGCTAGAAGTGCATTATGTACAGCATGCAGGGTTTAAAAGAGTGGTACAAAGCAGGTTAGTTAAAAGGGGCTTCCGTTACCCTCAGAAACCATTTAAAGTCCATGAAAGCCATCTTAATTCAGGCTCACCCACATATTCAAATCTATTTTGCGAAAATGGCAAATGCTGATTTATGCTGAAATTTAAAAAATAAATGCTTTATTAATGTATGCAAATGTGGAAATAAATATTTTTTACCTATGGGCTTGGTCATTGCAGGAACACTAAAACTGCATAAAATAAGCACAAACAATTTAGAATGATACACATACCACCCACCATACAAAGGGAGACAGCAATTTCAAATGAGAGCTGGGAGCTATGCATACATAATGCATTTGTGATATATATTGAATGACATAGTTTACGTCAGAAAGAAATGAAATGTAATTGTTCTTTATACATTTTCATAATTATTTTAACAAACAGTAACCCTAGGTATTTGTATGATTGATGAACTTAATGTGGTTCCGTCACTAAAAAAAAAAACAAGGATGATAGCAGGTTTAAAGTGCGGATACCCATACCAGCATACAAACTCTCCAACCTGTGCCCGAATGCCAAGCCACTCCAAACTGGAAAATCTCAAACACTTCTGGATAGTGTCAAAGCTTGCCCACTTTTTCTTTTTACCACCACATTCCTGATGCCTGTCATCATCCAATCGGCCAATCAGCAGGAGAAGAGGTCAGAATGGAGCAGGTGACTAGGCTGTGAAACGGAGTGGCTGAAGCAGACGGAGAAGACGACACAGCAGGTTAGTATTGCAGCACGGCATGGGGGCTGGGCACAAAAATTGTGTTTAACTGCATATAATATTTTTAAAAAAGACATTAAATAAAGAAATAACTATGTAGATATTGCTAACTAAGGCTTGTATCCCCCTAGTGGGGAAAATAGATGAGCACATGTCCAGACTCCAGACCAGAACACCGTATAGTGGGGCACAGCTATATCCAATTCTGCATACCTGGCTTTATTTTAAAAAAATGTTTAATAATATAAAGCCAGTTATACAGAATTGGATATAGCTGTGCCACACTACAAAGTGTTCTGGAGTCTGGACACGTGATCATCTATTTTCCCCACTATGGGGATACAAGCTTTAGTTAGCAATGACATGATCTAAATATTCATTTCATTATTCAATGTCTTTTTTTTATATATTTTTTTTAAAACATTTTTTTATTATTTCGCCTTAAGCATCTGTTACAGTACAGTGTAGTACAGAGCATATCAAATACAAAATGTAGGGACTTAATTTTAAATATTTGTGAGCTTCCCTCCATGCCACCACAGTGTCTCTTATCAGAATATGAGAGCGTAGTGTAGGAGGCATGGCAGAGAAGGGACAATGTAAGAGGGCAGGGAGAGTCCAAGTGGACACCATTGATGCTTCTAACAAAAAGTTGGAATAGTAAGAGGAGGAATGCAGCCAATCAAGAGAGTGTCGAAGTAGACAGCTCACGTTGTAAAGTCTAAGGTTGGGAAATGCCATACCTCCCCTATCTTTGGCTAAAAATAGTTTTTTTAGGGATATCCTGGACTTTTTTCCCTGCCAAATGAACATAGTGAAGTCTTTGTTAAGTGCGTGTATGTCTTTGTGCTTCAGGAGTATTGGTAGAGTCTGCATGGGGTATAAGAGTCTGGCAAATTATATTATCTTTATTAAGTGAATCCTACCAAATAGAGAAAGAGGGAGGTTTCTCCACAGGAGTAGTTCTTTACGTATTTTATCGAACATAAAAACAAAAAAAACAAACCCCCCCCCCCCTCCCATAAAATAAATTGAGTTAATTTTTAATTAAAGAATCCCATCAAGAAATGAAAAATTCAGATCAATGCTAACCAAAAAAACAACAACTTTGGATCAATCTGAACTTGAGATTACAAATTTGAATAGATCTGAATTCCGAATAATAAACTAAATCAAATTTCGGGTCAGAAATCTGAAAAAAAAATTGTAATTGATCCAAAACTAAACAATATTGTTGAGCCTTTACATGTTTAGAGGATTTAACCTTAACTTTTTATTTTTTTTTAAACTTTACAAGTCTTGGGAATTATATAGGGGGTTATTTACTAAAGAGCCGAAAGATGTAGCTGAACGGAAGGGCTGCTGTACATGCTATTCACAACAGCCCGTACAGCTGCCGAAGTAAATAGACTAGCTCAATGCATATGCTTCAACTCAGCTCAGCCGAAGACACCGCTGTAGTGGACCGACTCCTGCAAATTGTTAAAAAATTGAATTAAAATTTAAAAAGGCGCATGCCCTCCCCAATTCATACCAGACACTTTAGGTTTGGTAGGAATGTTAAGGGGGACCCCAATGTCCAAAGATTAAAAAAATGTGGGGTCCCCTCTAAAATTCCCAACCAGACCCTTAATCTGAGCACTGGCCTGGCAGGGCAGGAAAGAGGGGGGACAAGCATGTGCCCCCCCTTCTTGCACCATACCAGGACTGCCTGGAAAAGCACCTAGTCTCTATGTCGATATGTCAAGGGCCTCATACCCACAACCCTGGCCCGGTGGTTGTGAGGGTCTGCGTGGAGGGGGGGTCATCCGTATCTGGGTAGCCCCTTTCATAATGGGGTAGCCCCTTGTGAAAGAGTAAGGGCTAGTTGTTACTCATTCACCAAAGGCTTAAATTAAAAGTAAATAAACACACAACACTTTTGAAAGAATCCTTTATATGAACAAAAAACACAAACACAGTTTTTGAGTCTCTTATTAGTAACAAAAAAAAAATCGCCCAACACTAATCCATGGTCAATCACTTTGTCCAGCGATGTGATCCAGCGTCAATCTCAATTAATTTGTTTTCATGCCATTTTAGGCCAGTAAGCTGTCATGGCACAAAAAAATGGGCGGTGCAAGTCTTGTGATGTCACGGGACTAGCCCCACCCATTTGTTTACATTCAGGCTAAGGCTGTCAAATCAATCATTTAGTGGTGGCTGTTCATTGGGAGCAGATGGGCACCGGGACTTTTTACATTTCAGTAAGTCGGTGGGCGTTGTTCATCCATGATTGATGCTGGATTACATTACTGGATGACGTGATTGACCATGGATTACAGCGTTGGACGATTTTCTTTTAAACTAATAAAATACTTTTCAAAGACTGTGTTTGTATTTTTTGTTCAATTAAAATATTTTTTAAAAAGTGTGGTGTGTTTATTTACTTTTGATTTAACCATTTGGTGAATGAGTAGGGGTAACAATAACCCCTTCATGAAAGGTGGTACCCATATGCAGATGAGCCCCCCTGTCTGCAGATCCCCACAACGACCGGGCCAGAGTTGCAGGTAAGAGGCCCTTGTCCTCATCGGCATGGAGACAAGGTTCTTTTCGAGGGCTCCAGTGTCCTGGTATGGTGCAGGGAGGGGAGGGCCACTTGCTCATCCCCCCCTTTCCTGCTCTGCCAGGCCAAGCCAAAGGGTCTGGTGGGGAATTTTAGCGGGGCCCACTTTTTTTGACTGTTGGGAGTTGGGGTCCTCCTTAAAATTCCTAGCAGACATAAAGATTCTGGCATGACTTTTAGGGGGAACCCCATGCATTTTTTTTTTACATAACATTTCCTAACATTCTTTCCAGACCTGAAGGGGTAGGTATGAATCGGGAGGGGACCCCATGCTGTTTTTTCTTTACATATAATTTTTTATTCTGTTCACTACCTCTAAGGTAGCGAGCAGAATGACCGAGTCAGCTATTCACTTTCTGCTGCCCAACCCCAATGAGAATAGGGGTGAGCAGCAGAGAAGGAAATGCCAAATGTTCGCCTCAGCTGATCCAGATGTTGCATCGGCTGAGGCGAATGTATTCTTCCCTTCAATTCAGCCGAACGTTTGGAGGCTTTTCAGCTAAACCAATGGGAAGTGAAATGAGCTGAAGGCTGCCGATGTATGGCTAAAAATAGCAGTACAGAGCTGCTGTGAATGGCTGTGGCTGAACATGCTTCGGCTCACTTCACTTCGGCTCAGTTATTCATTTGGCTGCCTCAGTAGCTTAGTGAATAACCCCCATAGTAACTGCATTTGCTACTTGTTTAGTTTTTCATACAGAAGTCTTTGTTGAAAGCTACAAAAACATGGAATGCATAATGGTGTCCATTCAAATGTTTGAGCTGTTCATAATGTTTTGGGCCTTTAATGTTTATACTGTTAATACTATTTGGGCCTGTTTTGGGGTCTGTAAAAGAAGTATTGAGTTGGCGAATCTATTGATATGTCATCATTCTAATTTCTTGTAGTACAGGCACTCATGTTATAAATGCAAATTCTGGTTTCTGCATAGATGGGTCAGTGAAGGTTAATGGGTGTGGTGGGAGACATTAAGGGTCCTCAAAGAGGTCAAAGTAATGCTGGCTGAATAGTAAATTTAAACCAAATAGTGTAGAATTCTATTACTAAAATAATATGCAGGTCCTTGTTCATGACTCAGTCGGAAATCACTTCATGCGAATGTGATAACAGACCAATTTTATTCTTGCATCAAGTATACTGAATCTTTCATGTTTGGAAAAACAGACAAAAGTCTTGTTATTGCATAAAACTTGACACTTAAAACAGTAAGCTCCCCCAGCACAGTCATCAATGGAGAGGCACCTGTGATAATAAGGTTGACAGCTGATCCATGGGCCATTGTTATTCATTGTTAGGAAACACTATGGGGTCTATTCACAAAGCTGCCGAGGGCAACCGAGTGAATGACCGATCAGAAGTGAAGTGAGCCGAACACTGTTCGGCTATTCACTTCAGGCTGGTACGGCTGATTTCAGCCGTACATCGGCTGAAATCAGCCGTACATCGGCTTGCTTCGTGTGGCTTCGGATCAGCCGAACATGCTCAGCATGTTCGGCTGACCCGAAGTGCAGAAGGAGTTCGACTCAGCCGATCCAACATCTGGATCGGCTGAGCCGAACCTGCGGCAGGCTTCACACTGCTGTTCGGGCTATTCTGAAAGATCCCGAACAGCAGTGAGAGAATAGCCGAATGGCGTCGAGCGGCATTTGGCTCGGCTGTTCTGCTCGGTCCCTCAGAGGCACCAAACAGAACAGAAAAAGAGTGAAAAAAGTAGAAAAAAGTTAATAGCAAACGATTGTGCGGAGCTAGCAGTGACACCTAGCTCCACCCAATAGTTTCCTATTGTCCGGCGGCTCTGCTGCTGTACAAAAAATAATAGTTAAAAAAATCTCCCATATCGGCCGAAGCTACGGCCAGATCCTTCGGCAGCTTTGTGAATAGACCCCTATGCTTTCTACACTCTGCACTAGCAATTCAGTTTATTTTGCATGATTGTCAACTGTGCCTTACAATTCCAGTATTTTACATTGACTTGCTATTGCATAATGACTCACAGACTTGCTGTGTGTGTTATTTTAAATTATTTTCAAACATGCTGCTCTTGATTTGCATTTTATGTACTGAAACAACGGCACCGGATCAATAATATGGCCCAATATCAGTTATACCTCTTATGCCATTTTCAGGGTGGCCAAACCTAGTGTTGAATGTACCCCTGGGATATTACCGTGAAACTTCCATATACCTTTTATAAAAGAAGACATTGCTTATTGCAGATAGGAGAAAAGGGCAAAGGGGAAAATGCAAAATTTCCCAGAATGGTGGTCAGAAAGCGATCAAGACACAGGAAAAGACACAGTACTCACAAAAAGCTTGAGAGACCACAATCCTAACAATCCTATTACAATTTTACGTTCCGGCAGATAAAGGATAGTACACATGTTCTTTGTAGAAACACACTTTTTTGACCATTAAAAGATCAGCTAAAACTAGTCATTTGCACCTACAGGGTCAGTGCTGACACATAAAAAGTGTTACAACAGGCATACAAATGAACAAAGACAACGTTTAAAATAAAAGGAAAAAGGGCTACGTGAAAGTTGACCTAGCATCACATATTTTTTACGATAAGTTAATGCTTGATAAACATAGCCTAAAGCTGGCCACTGGTAGATTTTTGTATAAACATTCTTACAAAACATGGATCAGGGACTTGACGAATGTCATTCTAAATTTTATTTGATTTTAACACTCGATTAGGAAATTAATGGAGTTTCTCGAACTAACATAACATTCACTGTTCCAATTTCAATCGCTGAAGAAAAAGTTACCCTCCATCTTCTTCAATTTTTTTTGTCACTGACATCGAAAACAATTATCGATTGACCCCAATAGTGATTAAAAAATTAAGTGACTGTTTAGAAAACAATTTTTTTCCAACAAAATTCTATTGGTGTATGTCCAAGTTTACACAGTTAGATTTCACTTGATTCCCTAATTTATGCTACACAGTGTGAATGGAGGAATTTTCCCTGACAGCTATTTTATTTAGACAGCCAGTTGCTGCAGCTGCCTGAATACTCAAATAGTGACTGCATCCACAGCACCCAGCCTCAGTACGTCGCTTAAGAGCCCTCAGCACTGATGTAAGCAGTGGCCAGGTTGTTTGGCGAAGTTATGAAAATATCAATAGGCCTTAAAGGAAGGATGTCAATCTGGAGGATCCTAGGCAAGATAACTATGCATGCAGACCACCACAGGTAATGTAAAGATATGATGCTGAGCCTCCATGACTGAATGATCTTAAATCCAATAAATAAAGGGTGTGTGCAAGGAACAGTAAGGCAGGCGAGACATTTTTAGAAGGAGGTCAGCAAATGGCAGCCCTCATATAACAGTACAGGATTCCTTTAAGACACAGTGCACAAATCAGACAAAAACTTGTAGTTTGCTATGAGCTGCTGAACTTTGATGTGTCTACATTTGTAAATACTGTATACCTTAATGCAGTGCTCCCCAACCTTTTTATCGCCGCGGACCGGTCAACGTTTGATAATTTTACCGCGGCCCGCTGAGGGGGGGGGCGTTGATTGTTTATATTTTAGATTGGAATCACCTGTCCCGATAAATCCATATTTCAAGTAGGACTCATGGTATTGTCTGTTAAAAGTTACATGTTTCTTTGATGTTGAAGGCCCTTCTTCTGTCTCTTCACTGGGCCTTTTCTTTTTCCCAAGGAAACTTTCTAACGACGTCTGTTTCGTACTAATTTTTGCTAATTTGTGAGTTACATTTGAGCAAACACAATATACACGTACACCAAGCGCTGTTAAACATGAGAAAGTACAGGCGAACAGAGAGAAGAGCGATACACACCTTCTCTTTACCAAAGCTACAACGCCACTGCCGCTTGCAGCCGCTCAGCTCCAGACGTCACCTAAAACCGCCCCTATATCACAATATTTTGCGCATATGTAAAGATATGATGCTGAGCCTCCATTACTAATTTTTGCTAATTTGTGAGTTACATTTGAGCAAACACAATATACACGTACACCAAGCACTGTTAAACATGAGAAAGTACAGGCGAACAGAGAGAAGAGCGATACACACCTTCTCTTTACCAAAGCTACAACGCCACTGCCGCTTGCAGCCGCTCAGCTCCAGACGTCACCTAAAACCGCCCCTATATCACAATATTTTGCGCATGCGCGGTATTGGTGCGGCTTTAGGTGACGTCTCTCAGCTCCCGGTTAACCTCTCATCCTGGAAAGTCGGACAAACACCACAGTAAATAAAATGGAAATAATTTAATGTTCCTTGGGCGGCCCGGTACCATTTGATCCATGGACCGGTACCGGTCCGCGTGCCCAGGGGTTGGGAACCACTGCCTTAATGCACACAGATTCATTTTAAAACATGAAATGATTTTGAGAGGAATCTGATTAAACCAAATGTATTGTGTTTTTAAAATTTGAATTTGAATGCCTTTCAATTTTATTTCAGTCAGACACTAACACAAAGTATGTTAGCTGAGTAAAAACTTTTACCAGATTAGAAATACATTTGCGCCACTTAGCTACAGTATTGTGCTGCCATCCTTTTCCAAAGAAGCTACACATTTGTTCAACTTAGCTATTCATAAAGTTTTATTTACAGAAAAGTGGAAACATTGTTTTATATGTTTTTTTTAGCATAACATATATATATATATTATATAAAAAAGAAATAAGGTAAATATAATTTGTCTAAAGCTTGTGAATTTATAGTTATAGTCTAGTCTAGTCTAGCCAATAGCTCCAAACAGTAATTGTAGCTAAGTATGGAATGGTTAGGACTAGGGAAGAGTGTGCTACGGTCCAGTTTGCAGGCTTTTTGACGATCCTATTGTAAAGTCCTGAAACCATGTCCTTAAATCCAAACTCATTGAAGTTTATGGAGGGCAATCTGCAAAAATTGATTCTGGCCAATTCCAAAGCCAATAGTCAAGAGATGGCCATGGATTGCTGGGCACTTCCCAGGAGGACATGTACCAATGTAAAAATATATTTTGAAAATTTTATTCAGTGGGGAGAGGAGTCTTCTTTTTATTCCACTTTGATGGTGACATGGGAAAATACCAATTCTTTCAATTACATGCTCAGGTGATGCCTTTAAGCTGTATGTGGTATTTTGCATGTGTAATACATTTCTAAATTTTACATTACTGCTTGGTTCTAATGCAGTAGCAGCACTCCAATCTGATTCCTTATAACTATAAAAAATAGCTTTTTTTAGAAAGATTTCGATGTGATGGATGTAGAGTAGAAGCCACAACAGATCTAAAAGTAATTTTTTTTTAAATAAAGCTTAAAGCTAATTTTCACCTTTGCAGAGGTATTTTTTTCAAACCATTTGCCAGCAATGTACACAGAAAGTACATGAAACAGGTATATGCAGCTGCTGTGTTTGTACTGTGTGCAAAGGCAGAGCTACTGTTCACTGATCATGTTACAATGAATAACAGGGAGGGGGAGAGCTGTTTAAGCATTTGTTGACCAGAGTGTTTACATCCACTTTTTCAGTATTCAGCGCTGCAGTAATTTGACTGACATTTATTAAGCCATGCAACGCTGTACTGAAATTAATTTTATATAATTTTTTGGGGACACAAAGAGCTTTCTTTTGGTGGTATATAATCACCACTGGGGTTTTTTATGTTTTACTATATAACGAAAAAAGTACCAAAAACTTACCAAAAATTAGTTTCCCCTTTGTCTGTAGCTGTTAGAATCCTGAAATGCCTCATGGGATTTGTAGTTCCACCACAGCTGGAGGGCACCCCTGCTCTATACAAATCTTCAAATTTAAACCCCTAAAACAGGTTCTTAGAGGGAAGCTATAATGTGTTTATGGTGTGTATACATTTGAGTCATTATTGCAGTGCTTACCTTAAAGTAGTTTATATGTTGATTTCAATGTGTGAATGTCCAGTGCCATCCTAATGTATAATGTCCTCTGGTTGCTCCTATTGTGGGAACACCTTATCAAAAGTCAATGGCTCTGTAAGCCAGAATTGCAAAATCTATCCATCAAAGTGTTTCAATATTTTAGCTTTGCATACCCCTGATCATTCAGTAAGGCATTGTTTACATTCCTATAGGTTATAAGAAGCCTTACATATAGAGAAGCATCACTGATAAACGTAGCAAAAGAAAATATATATAAAACATTGATTACAGAAAACCTCTAGAAAAAAAGGCAAAATGCTATTGCGCATGGTCTTAAAAAAAACTGCCTGGCTATCTTTGTCTTTTTGCATTGGTCGGGTCTTTTCTGCCCGTCCATGCCCGCTAGGGGGCGCACGCGAGCAGAAAAAAAATGCCGTCTGGAGACGGCAACCCGCCAATGCTGCAGTGCCATCCGTCCGTTTTTTTACAACGGGCGGACGGCAAGTGGTTAAAGCAACAACCATACAACAAGTAATGTCAGAATCCCTCATCTGCAAGTCACAGATTCAGCAATTGATACCACTGGATCTGGAACGGCAGCTGTAAAATGTTTCTCACAATGGGTTTTCTTTAAGTTGATGTGGGTGGGATTCATGACATTAGTGCCAGTTATTCCTAAATTACATTAGCAGTTCAATGATTTTACTTGTCACTTAGATGCTATTACAGTAAATATGGAAAACTTGACAGTTAAATTACTGGCAACCCAACTCCCTACAAGCACTTAGTCTTTTTGATATGAAGATAAAGTCTCTGCAAACGCTGCCAACATATACACTGTGAGATGAATAATGATCAACATTTCAGTCTGTTTATCTATGTACATTAGAAATGAATACTGTGAGAACACAATGATCCAATGGAAGACACAAATAAAACAAGGCTGGAAAATTGGAGGAAATGAGAAACATGTAGATTAACTTAGTATGCCAAAATGAATATATTCATATTTATCCCCTAGTTCCTTTGACATGTAATGGGATTAGACAGCATATATATCTTGGTAATGCCTACTTTAGCCTAGGTCATTCTCATCAGAAAACAGAATAATAATAAAGATGTCTGCTTCATCGAGGAAAACAGATCAGTTATTGAAGGTGATCTGGGCTGTTCTCTATGTAGCATATACTGTAAACAATGTGGCTCGGATGGGCTGATACTGAACATGCTCTGTGATCTATAGAGTACAGGAAATGCCACACCAGTGTAAATGGAGGGAGATGACTGAGTGATCGATCATATCTCTACAGAAGCAATTTCCTTAGCTAATAAGTATAATCTTGTGGCAGACAAGCACTACAAACTGTGCTAGATAATGTGCACCAACGTTATATATAATTATTATTGTTACTGCAACAGACCCCATTTTTCTTCATCACAAAATAGAACAATGGCACACTCTGCATGTAACATTTGTCATAAGAGTTAAATGTTACAAAGACCGTACTGTACAAATTTAGGGGTAAATACAGCACTATCTGAGACAGTACAGTGTTTTTAAAAGGAGTGTATAATATTTTTTTTACTTTTTTCAAATTAACATTTCAAAAAGCTTGATGTAATTTAGTTTACCAACTGAAAATCCTTCTATTCAGTTAAATTTTGCAACTGTAAATCTTCATGGGGCCGCCATATTTACTCATTATATTAGCTGCTTTTGTTTTTGGCTTTGTAGTACTACACAGTGGTTGTTTTTTTTCCCCACTGCTTCTTCTTTCAAATGCAAATTCATGAGTTGGCATGATTAGACACAATGCAATCACTGGGGATGCATTGATTGATGAAGAACGCATGCTTGCATTTTGACTGTGATCACTGAATCTATCTAGCTGATTGTACACACATGTTCAATGTGTCTGGTGTGTGTTCTGTTCCTGTAAGGAACACACAATGTGCATGCCAACATTTTTCTGACACATTCATTGAAATGAGGACACTCACCTGTCCCACTGCATCACTCCCTTTGTGGCTAGATCACTGCAGGGACAAAACGCAAGTCGCTACCAGTAACAGGATTGTTTTTATGACATGGCCCTTAAGCTGGCCATACATCGTAATATTTTCTTTGTTCAACCTGCGGGCTGAACAAAGAAAATATTACAGATTCCTCCATCAACACCTACGAGCATTGATTGAGGAATCTCCTGCCGTCTTCACTGGGTTCTGTCAGAATACCCGAACAGAGTCGGCAGCTGATTGGCTGCCTGCTCTATTCATTTGAAGGTTTAACGACCAGCTCCTTTGATCAGCTGATGGAGCGATGCCGGCTGAAAGGGTGCCGACAGCAGCACCCACTGTGCAAATTTTGGTCGAGTCATCAAGAACCGGCCAAAATTCACATAGAGTATGGCTGTCAGGGTACCAGGGGTCTTACCGCTCCTCGGGGTTGCCAATTGTGGCATACGGCAACGGGTCTCCTTCCTGGCATGACTTCTGGTGCCAGGGTTGCGGGTGCGCATGCGCAAAATGTGCGGCGGGTGCATGCACGCGGTGGACAGGCTGCACGCATGTGCATAGGGGAGCGCGCGTAGTGCACCCACGCCCATTAGTGGTGTCAGGTGTGGGCCTTGCTGGGAGAGGTTCCCAGCACACACCTTCTGCCTTTTCTCTTTGCCATTGGCTCCCGGATGGAGAAACCTCCTGGTTGCCTCGACAACCAGGGGGTGGTCCTAGCTCCCACTGGGTATAAATCCCAGTCAGAGCCCTGGCTCATTGCGGAGTTATTCTACCTATATGGTGCAATCGCCTAGCCTCCTGTGTTTGCTGTTACTGCCATTTCCTGACCCCTCGTCTGACTTCCTGTTGCTGACTCTTTGGCCTGCCTTCCCGTTCTTGAACCAAGCTGCCTGCTTCAACCCAGACTGGACTTTGACTTCGCCTTTGGACTTCTCCTTTTGTACCTCGTTTTCGGACCTCTGCCCGTTCCTGCCAGTGGGTTCAGCTTTATGGCCCAGGCTGACGATATCTCCAGACAATGGCCAGCTTTAGAGTGTTCAAGATAGTATCGAAAGACATAGAAGAAAACTGGGTGGTGACTCACTTCGGCAGGCTCCATGCATAATGAAAATGTCAATTTAAGTGGACTAGCCATTGAAAGCAGATTTTTTGGGGGGCATATTTTTCGGCAATATTCCCTCACTGCCAAAACAAAAAATCTTCAAAGGTTTTTTGTTTCCGAATTTTCTTCATGTTACATTTGCCCTTCAAATGTTTCCTAAAGCATTGTGCATTCATAATGCCAACTGTACAACTAAGCAATCTGCGCTCTTAATGTGTTGACAGACAAAAATATATTTTTCACATGTGCAGTTGAAATCTGAAGGGCATCATCTCACGTTGGCTGTGATATGTTATCCTTTATGAAGAATGCACAGCAGGAACTGACTAGTATTTTCTGACTTGGGGGGACAAATGCTGACTGCTGCTTCACATCAGAAGACCTTAAACATTCTCACACTTACAGGTCTATAAAACACTTTGAGTAGCTCCTCTAAGGCAATCTTAGATATGATGTGAATGGTTTCTATAACATTTCTACAACCTCAGCACTGTGTATTTTCTATATTTTAAATCATTACACAGAAGCTCCAGCCATAAAGAAAATGTAAATAAATATTTATCCCAACATTTAAAGTCTTCACATTTTTAGGTATTATTTCCTGGAAATAAAATGGAATTAATCAGAATTTTGAGGTACAAAACACACTGAGGATTCAAAATATTTTTATTGTGAAACAAAAGTTAGTGTATGTACGGCTAAAGCTTTTTTGTTTTTCATTTCAGGCTAGAGAAGTGTTACAACCCCTATCAGTTTATGTTTTGCTGTCTGTATACCACTGGGGGAAATTTTGATTCACTTTCTTTTCCTAGAGACGCGATAGGAAGAGGAAATTTCCCAAAGTATGGAGAATTACCCTCTTAGGCAGTTGTCCCCAATGGAAAATGTCCCCTTACTTTCTTTGACAGTAGTTAACAGTAGACATAGAGGGGTGATTTTCCCCAATGAAGGACTTTTCTGGCTGGATTTGTGGGGGACAACTGCAGCTCTGCTTCCTCAAGGCCTGTAGAGACATCTCTTCTTCTTCCCATATCCTTAGGCCCTAAGGCCTAAGAACAAGACTGATGTTTACAGATGCAATCTATCAGGGTGAAATCCCTGGAACGAAGACCATGTGCCAGAAAGTACCTCAGATATTTAATAGTGCTTCCAGCATGTATAGTAGCCCCCCAAGCCTGCTGATGGACCAGGTATTACACCTGGCTAGAGCCAGCTGACATAACAGGTGACTGAAAATAATCACTCCACACTTAGAGGACATTAGCCAGTACACATCTAAACCGACTAATCTGCCAAATCAGATTTATAAAAATACTACATCCCAACAATATTTTGAGTAAATACTTAGTAGAACCAAGACTGGCTGCAATTAAGGCTACAATTCTTTTTTATCAGGATCCTGCAAATCTTATCTATTCTAGCTCTGTCGGGCTGGATGGGGCAGAGCACAGATTCATTTTAAAATGGAAGTTAAGTATAAAAAAATTGCAGATTGGCAGGCTTTCTATGACAGCAAAGACTATGCAAGTCCCTTCTGCCATAAAAGCTTTTTGCTGCCTGTCAGTAATTTTGTTTGCACAGGCACAGCTTGCCAAAATGAAGGAACTCCCGTATGCATGTATGGGAGTTATATCTTTGGGTCTGGCCAATCGAATGACGACTCGGAAGGTAGAAGAATTCCAGAGTGAACATGGAAGAGCCAGCAAAGGTGATAGCTTTGGCATGTAAGTCTGCTATAATGTGCTAATATGTTGTGTCTTTTCTCTTCATCCTTCACTTTACTTTGGCTTTAAGGTTTTTAGGGTTAACCATATTAAACATGAGGGAATAACACATTTATATGTAAACTGAGTGGTAAATAAAAAAAGGAAGGCACATTTTCTATATATACAACTGTCTCTTCAAAGCCCAATTCTAGCTTTCTTTTGTTTTTTGTTAAATCTTTTTCTCCAGAACTGTCCCCTGCAGTTTCACCAATCTGCAATCCAGCAGTGGTCCTCATCTGCTTTTGGTGAGCTCATGGTGTCAATGACACTTCCCTTGGGGTTGCTCATCAAGCCATCCTGGGTTCCCTGGAGAATGCTGTAGAAACCAGCATTCACCCCACTATTCTGCAGAATTCGGGACCTACCCATTGCTGAGGACAGAGGAAGATGACCTGTGATGTATGTGATGTATGTAAACACTGAGTGGCCAGATTATTATGACCACCCCATCAGTACTTCGTTGGGCCACCATTTGCCTTCAATACTGTGGCGATTCTTCTTGGCATTGACTCCATGAGATGTTGAAAGGTGATGCGAGAAATCCGACATTCCCCAAACCATAACACTGCCCCCACCAGCTTGAAGGGTTGTACTCATGCATGTGGGGTGCATGCTTTCATGCTTTTCCCGCCAAATTTTCACTTTGCCATCTTCATGATGCAACTGGAAATGTGATTCATTGGGCCACATGACTTTTTTCCAATGCTCGACCGTCCAATCCTTGTGTTCCTGTGCGAATTGGAGACGTTTTATCTGCTGTGGGAGCTTAGGGGGATTAGGAAGCAGGGATATTTTTTTTACAATAAAATGGGCTTTAAATCTATTACAATGCAAGTGCTTGTACATTGCTTATGATATGCACTGGCCGACACGGTCCTTTATGTTCCCAGGAAAAAATCCTACTTGGCAATATTTTACTACAAGAGAGAGTTTTCAAAATGGTGGGTTATGATTGGGATTATTTCATACTATAAAAGTAGTTGACAAGCAGACTTCTCTTAAATTGTCAGTGCTCTTGGCTGCCCAACAGCGGGACAATTTTTGTTCCCAATGTTTTGTCACATCTGTTTTTTAATGGACTTGGTCATGGGGTTAGAATAATGCATTCCAGTCCTGCAATCATGTTTGCAGGATTCAGATCCACTGTATTTTTTAAAGGATTACTAAAAGTAGGGTGTTTTTTACCTTAATGCACTCTCTATATTAAGGGAAAAAACACCCAGTACCCTTACCTGTCAGCGCTGCTTGTCACTGCCACTGGTCCTGGATCTTCCATCCAAACTCCCTGGTTGGGGGGAGGAGATTGAGGGCAGAGGAGCCATAGGCTCCTTCTGCAGTCAATCAAGCTGGTGAGCTGAGAGGAGGAGAGTGGCTGCCATAGTGGTATTTTAAGGGATCTTGGATCTTCCGGCGGTGTGGAATTCCCGTCAATGGTGTTCGCAGGTCCCGCAGTTGGGCCTCCGAGTGACAATGTGAATGTAAATAAGGCCTGCGGCCCATGCTCCGCATCCCGGAACTACAGAGGGCTAGGGCCCACTCGTCCTCGCAGCGACGAAACACGGACACAGACCGCAAAGAATGGAAAATCACCGTGGTCCCCGGCAGGAGACATCTATACATGACAGAGTCAGGGTGAGTCCGTGGGGGTCATCGGGAGGCGCACCGAGGCCTTCCTAGCCGGGTTGGGGCCTGGGGGATCGGGTACCTGCCGTGGATGGTGCCGTGGTCTCCATTTGGTCTAGGAACGACATTGCTTCCACGGGGTCTTGATACGAACGTTGTAGTCCATCTGGCGATTGAAAGCGTAGGTTAGCCGGGTAGGCTAGGGTGAAGCGGATCCTCTGCTGATACAGGAGCGAACAGGCTTTGCTGAATGCCTTCCGTTTTCTCGTGACCTCGGCCGAGTAGTCCGCAAAGATGAGGAGGCGGTTGTCTTCCAGGTGCAGGTCTTTCCTTGCTCGGTAAGCTTGAAGGACTGCCTGGCGGTCATTGTAATCTAGGAAGCGCACAATAACCGGTCTGGGAGTCTTACGTTCTGAGGCCGGAGGGCCCACACAATGCGCCCTCTCGACTTTGCACGTGGCCTGGAGGCCGAGCAGGTCCGGGATGTTGTGCTCGCAGATAGTCTGCAGCATGGAGGGGCGGTATGACTCCGGTAGTCCGATTATTCTCAGATTGTTCCGCCGGGACCGATTTTCCAAGTCCTCTACGCGTTCCTGAAGATATTGGATATGACGGTTGGCGGTGGTAAGTTGAGAGGAGGAAGACTCTGTGTTTTCTTCCAGCTGTATAATACGATGTTCCGCCTCAGTGAGTCTCTGGGCCTGTTGTAAGAGATCGTGTTGTAATGATTGTATCCCTTTGGAGACTGCTTTATGCACCGCGTCCTGGATAGTGGGCCGCAGGAGTTTGGCCACCTCGGCTGCTATCAGGCCATGCTCGGATGGCCCAGGCATGTCATCATCCGAGGAGGCGCTGATATCTGGGCGATCAGCTTCCGCAGCCATCTTGGATGTCGAAAGCGGCCGTTTGTTGCGTGTTGGGGTGCCTTTGCCTCTGAGTCCGTTGCGTTTCTTCGCCAGAAACTTATCCATACAGCCGATGACAGGCCGGCAGTCTTGAGGAGATTCACTGGGTATCTTTGGTATGCTGAAGTGCGATTTTATATGAAGTTTAGCACTGGCGTTGCGGGAGCTCTCTTCTCTGCGACCGCTACATCAGGCGCCGGAACCGGAAGTCGTAAAAGCATTTTAAAAGCTTGACACAATGTTTGGTGTCTATTTACCCGAAATGACACCATCTTTTTTATTTTACCAAAAATGTGGGTAATAATAAATGTTTTTTTAACATAACGTAGGGAAAACAGTATTTAAAAAAAAATCAGCACTTTTGTTGGGTGATTACATACCACCAAAAAAAAGCTCTATAAGCTCTAAATCAAATTAATTTCAGTATGGCGTTGCATGACTGAATAAATGTCAGTCAAAATACTGCAGTGCTGAATACTGAAGAATGGCCTGGCCAGGAAGGAGTTTTAACACCCCATTCTTCAAGTGGTTAATCTACATTTAAAATAGCTTTAAAAACATTTGACTTCAATATCACTTTAATTCTAATACTGAAAAAAAATATAGTGACAATGAATATAGTTCCATATTATATAGTGCTTCAGGAGACTGACGATATCATTAGCAAATGTCCTCGAAATGGTTTGCAGCTGCACATCCTGAGATATGCTACCAAGCAATACAACCAAACAATATGTTGAAAAATATGTCAGTGTTTATATCAATCAAGATTAAAATGACAATTACATTGAGTGTTGATTAAAATGTTTTATTTTTTTATAATTGAGCAGCTGGGAGCAGAGTTTTTTTTCTGTATTGTTTATGCCTTGCCTTTCAGAAAACAAAGACCTAAAAAATGGATCCAAATTAAGCACAGCCAAATTACTAAAAATTAATCTAGTCACTAATTTAAAAAAAAAATCAATATGGGAATGAGGATAGCAAAAAAGTAACAAATCATTTATATAACTCTTTAGTAGTATTTCATTCACTCGGAGAATGTGTGAGCATCTGTGTGGGATGTAATAGAAAATTTTAATTTGCAATACAGTGAACACGTGTTTGAAGAAGAACCTCAGACAGATATAAAAATACTATTTAATCCATTATAAAAATGTATGAAATATATTTTACATTAAGATAGCACAAGTACCCCAATATGCTTTGATATCAGCCGTCTGTAGTTTTTTCTTTCAAAATTTAATTTTGATGTTCCAGTGTTGCTTTACTCACTCCTGTTTTATCACTGTTCACTCATATTACTAAAACATTCATTTATAAAAAATTATATTACTAAAACATTAATTTATAAAAAAACTGTTACAAACACACTTATTATATAACAACTAGGTTGCAAGAATACTTGTTTCATGTTAGAGCTCATTAAGCTCAACAATGCACCTGCACTGCAACACAGTGCAGTGTACCACAGCGCATCACAATGCAGGATGTGCATTGTAGCGCACACCCAGAAAATGCAGCAAGCTCTTATTTTTTTATGTGTTAAGGTGTATTTCAGGCCATTCATTTTGAATAGGCTGCCTAATGTACACCTCTATCTACTTCAACAGGTGGAAATGTATGTGTTGAGGTTTAGAGCATTGTGCTGTGCAGGATGATTCAAAATGCAAGAGATTAATTTTGCCTTACATCTTATGGAGATGTGTTTGCTTGCATTTATTTCTATGTTTGCCTTGCATCGTTTAAGAAAGAGCAGCATGTGCTGCTGATTTTCCGGGAATACAAACAAAAGCAGGTTAAAAAGAACAGTCTTACCCACTCTATGCTCAATTCAGATGGTGTCTGTTTCAGCCACAGAGAGACACAGTAAAAAGACAACCAAATCTACTGTGCTATCCCTTTTGAAAACTCATAATACTCTAAACATTCTGTCATAGGTACATCCTATATTAATTGTTTATTAGCTAAATATACGTTTTATATGAATAGTAAAATATATGTACATAAAATATTTTGTAACATTTTAAGTGTATTTTCACTATTGCAGCCACATTTGGGTCACACATACTTTATATTATGCTCTATTCACATAGCATAACTTTAAAAAAAATGGAAAATAAAAATTGCTGCTTGCATTTTTACTTGCTCTATTCTGAGAACTCCAAAATCGAAGTTCTCCCCTGCTATCTACTGTTAGGGAGGGGGTTGGAGAGTTAATGATTACCATAATAAACCCTGTCTTTACTGTGCTGGCAGATCTCATTATTAGCTGTAAACTAGATTTGAACACAGTCTGTCCTGACAAAGGGGTTCTGCCTTGTATGTTAAAAAAGGAAACATAGCATCTACTCAGATGATGCTTTGATATATTTAAGCAGTTCTGAGACTTCTTTCTCTGCACTACGTGTTATGGAAGAATTCAGGAGATTTTCGAGACTGAGAGTAGGATAGGATAGATCCACTATCTTCCCTATTGAACCTCCACAAGTCTATGATTTCTACTTATTTCTAAATGACAGTTTACTCCTCAATTTAAACTTAGTTAAAATTGAATTTGTCTCTTAACTGCTTTATGTCTTGCAGGTCTCCCCAGTCTTTCCCTCCCGTCACTTATTTAAATTCATTGATTCTATTATTTCTGCCTTGATGTGAAAAAATCCCAGAGAATGGCCAAGTTCTCCTTTCAAGCCATACAGGCAGGATGAAGATTTGACTAGTTCCAACTTCTACAACTATTTTCTTGCTTCCCAAGCTACACATATTTATAATTGGTTACACTCGGCCACTTCAAGTCCCTCTGCTGGTCTTATGGCAGCATTCCGGGACTGTCCTCAGGCCTTCTTTGGCGATATTTATGGAGCTACTTTGTATAAATATAATAGGTAATCTCCTATGGATGTCCCTTTCCTAGTAGATTACAGCTGAAAACACTATGTTGCCCTCCCAGACTCAGTTGGTGCCTCAGATCCCTTTATGGCATAAATGTATACTCAAATCACTTTACAACTACCCCAACTCTTCTTAGTGGTCCCAGAGGATTATCATCTACCTTTCCCAGATGTGTGATGATGTTGTGTTTCTGTCCTTTGAGGTCCCACGGCCCACCTAAAGGAAACATTTTTTTTTTCTTACATATCTTTTACTACTTCATGCTATTATGACTCAATTTAGTACTCTGGAGTTTGTCTTGTCTTGTCCCCTCTGGAACACTTACTATACATTTTTAGACAAACCAAAGTGATTATGACCTTATATAAACGCTTGCAAGCTAACAAGACCAAACTATTTGTTGCCTCCCATTAAGAAGGGATACAATGTATCCCTGATATGGCAGAAGATTAATGGAAGGAGGTCATAGATACTTGGTTAACATATGTTATTAGCACAGCAGGTAAGTTAATGCAATTTCAGTTTTGCTTATCAGGTACACTATACACTGGTCAAATTGTACTGTATGGGCCTTTTACCTCACATCACTGCCCTAGATGTGCTGACTTCCCAGCTAATATGATGCATATGTTCTGACCTCTCCCCTGTATCAATGCTTTTGGAATAACTTACTGCCTGTGCCAACTACCCAATTGGACTTCCATGAACCCTGGAGTATTCTAGATGACTTTGTCCCTACAACTATGCTTGCTCTATGTTTAGATTATATTTTTGTAAGCTTAGAATGTCCATAGATTGCAAACCATGGTTGGATTCTGCTGTGGTTCAGCTACCTGATTCTTCGCCCTCTGCTAGGTAGGTCTTTTCATGCGTAACTGTAGATTTGCACTGATTTTCTGTCTGTGTTTTATGCTGCATCTTGGATTATTTTGAAGAAGAGAGAGCAAAAGTATGAATGTTGTGTGTGTGTTTATGTAGAAGTGTAGTTTAATGCTGTTCTTCTTTTTTGGCTATGTTACTTTTTGCTTTTCCCTTATGCATCCCTTTCTAAGGCTCTGCATAGCCCAATTATTTACTGATATGGTGGATACTATGTCTGTTGTAAAAACATTTAAAATACAAAATGAAAATAAACTCCTTTTCCAAAGAAAACCTTTTCTTTTAGTTATGCATGTAACTGTTACTGCCACATACAGTATATGCCAAAAAATAAGGACTCAGGACCTGGAAGAAGATCAAAAGAAGATGGCAGCAGCAGCATCAGAGTGACAAGGAGGAGTAGGAATCTCTCATCATTCAAGGAGAGTAAAATAGTAGATAAGTCTGACATAGAATGACAACTTCTCCAGAGACATGATTCCTATTTTGTTCAGCTAAAAGACACCCTGATACATTAAAGAATTATTCTGCATCTAAACTAGCAATTTCAGAAAAAATATATAATTTACTGTATGTGTGGTCTCAACATGCCAAAACCATGCTGGTCTGAACCAGGAAAACAATTGCTCCCGTGATGCAGCATAAATTATTATCCTAAAACTAAATCACCAAATTTTTTAAAGTTCGCCGAGACATCTGCTGTATATCATGTGTCCTTTCATCAGTAGCCTGCCCCTTTTGACACCCCACAATACATGTCTGTCAACAGAATATGAACTGCAGATCATATTAGAAGAATAGAGACATAAGGTCAGAAATACTTTTCAGTATGGTTTGCATATTGCTATTAACTGCAATGCTCCATTGTTTTTCTACAATATATAAAATTGCTATTAGTAATTAGACAGGACTTGTTCTGTAATGTTGAAAACATTATTTCACAGCTTATCCAAGCTACTTCTTC
Organism: Nanorana parkeri; assembly: GCF_000935625.1. Lineage (NCBI taxonomy): Eukaryota > Metazoa > Chordata > Amphibia > Anura > Dicroglossidae > Nanorana > Nanorana parkeri. The sequence goes on along the minus strand of NW_017306371.1, from coordinate 67,039 downwards.
AGTTCTAAAGAGTGTCAGGAACATAGCTCAGCATTAATAGCCACATGGGTAAATCAGTTATTGTAAACGCCATCAAATATTTCAAGGCAGATGTGGATTGCTTAATAACAGAATGGTGGGGGAGGCGAATGCACACAGCTGACCAAGATGGACACTCACTCATCAGCCCTGCACCAGACTGGGATATAAACGGACCTTTTTAGTCGATCACCGGCTTTGTTTATCAGGCTAGCCGCTTGCATTGTGACCGATTGTTCCCTGCCTCCTGACTGACGATAAGATGGCTCATACATCGACCAGGAAACGAGGGAAACTGAATCAGATCATGCTCCAGGAAACACTAAGCCACGTGGCCCATAAACTCGTCCCAGCGCCATTGCAGTTGGGACAAGGACTCACGTTCTTCCACTGATCCTCCTGATCCCCTTGAAGGTGACCTGAACCCAACTCTCTGATTCAGTATGTGCACAATCTTTGATGGCTCAATTCTAAGCTACTCTTCACAAAGCTTTAGAAAGAGTCTCCAAGCAGATAACATCTCAGCTCATTAAGGATATTCGGGACGTTGGCAAAGACACTTCCATGCTTGAGTCACGTTGTAATTATATTACCACCGTCATTGATGGGCATGAAGATGAATTGGAGCGGCTTCGCTTGATAAATCTCTCCCTCCTTACACAACTGGAGGACTCTGGGAACCGTGATAGCAGATCTAATCTGAGAATCCGGGGCATTCCAGAGTCAGTGGTCGACCTACAGGCTATAATAACTGCTCTTTTGCAGGAGCTGGCACCTGAGATCCCCGTTGAGCGGTGAGAATTTGATAGGATCCTCAGGGCGCTGAACAAGAGGTAGCCTGACAACCCACTACGGGACATCATAGTGCGCCCTTATTTCTATCATACCAAGGAACGACTACTCCAGGCTGCAAGAGATGCTATGCCTCTACAATGCCAAGGTTTCAATTATCAGCTGTTCTCTGATCTTTCGCCTACCACCAATGCTTGCAGATGGGAATTCCACCCAGTACTCCATGTACTACAGGCTAAGAAAATTAGATACCATTGGGGATTCCCTTTTAAGCTCTAATTCTTCTATGATGCCAAGGCTTACACCTTTGTTACAGTGGATGAAACACAAGTCTAACTGGATTCGCTACATCTTCTGGGTCACACAGATGCAGTCCCTACAGATGGGCCATCTTCCTCCTCTACACCTGCAGGTGGGATGGGATTATTTGTTCTATAACCTTACTAAATGGGGCTTTTGCCCATTCTTTTTGCGGTGGATTGATGCCTTGTACTCAACACCCACAGTCTATGTCCAGTATCAGAGGTTTTGCTCCACAACTTTTCCTATTACTAGAGGAATCAGACAGGGTTGCCCATTGTTCCCTCTCCTGTTCGCATTGGCCATAGAACCTTTGGCATAGGCGATACAACAACATAAGGACATGAAGGCTCTGGAGGTGTCAGGCTATCATCACAAAATAAGCCTATTCACAGAGGATGCACTCCTGATCATCACTGAACCCTTGATCTCCCTTCTAAATCTTCAACCTTTACTACAACTGTTTGGTGATCTTACGGGATTTATGACAACATGAACAAATCCAAAGCACTCAATGTATCTCTTCCTCCATCCTTATGCCACTCCTTGAAACAATCCTTCACTTATTTGTGGGTGACCCCTGCACTGCCCTACTTAGGGATTTACCTTACCCCTTTTTATGACCAAATGTATCAAGCGAACTATTCTAAACTATTCTCCAGTATGGAGTCGCTGCTGTCCGCCTAAGAGAAACACTCTTGCCTGTCTGGGTAGGGTCACGACTGTTAAAATGTCACTGCTACCCAAATGTCTCTATTATGCAAGAGTCCTACCTGTTTCTATCCCAACATTTAGGGGTATATTCACTAAGCTGCCTACGGCGGCCGAGTGACTAACCATCCCGAAGCGAAGTGAGCCGAACGCTGTTCGGCTATTCACTTCAGGCTGGTACGGCTGAAATAAGCTGAACATCGGGTGGCTTCGGCTGGCTTCGGTTCGGTCAAACATGCTTAGCATGTTCGGCCGACCCGAAGAGCAGAAGGAGTTCGACTCGGCATATCCAACATCTGGATCGGCTAAGCCAAACCTCTGGCAGGCTACTCACTGCTGTTCGGGCTATTCTTAAAGATCCGGAACAGCAGTGAGTGAATAGCCGAATGCCGCCGAGCGGCATTCGGCTCGGCTGTTCTGCTCGGTACCTCTGTGGTACCGAGCAGAATAGAAAAACAGTTAAAAAAGTAGTAAAAAAGAAAATAGAAAACGATTGGGTGGAGCTAGCAGTGACAGCTAGCTCCACCCAACTGTTTTCTATTGGCCAGGCGGTTCTGCTGCCGTCAGAATAAAAAAAATATATATTTTTTGTAAATCCCCATAGGAATGCATAGCTAGATTCCTATTGGCTATTTCACTTCTGATGGAGAACTGCAGGTCCTGCTGCCGTCAGAATAAAAATATATATATATTTTGTAAATCCCCATAGGAATGCATAGCTAGATTCCTATTGGCTATTTCACTTCTGATGGAGAACTGCAGGTCCCCTTCTGCTGATTGACAGCAGCAGTGGGTGGGTGCAATAGCTAGTTTGCTATTGTAAATTGAAATAGCCAATAGGAATCTTGCTATGCATTCCTATGGTGATTTTTTATTTATTCTGACAGCAGTCAACGGCTCCGATGTCAGAAGAAAAAAAACCGAGCAGGGAAAGGTTTACTCTGCTCGATCGAGCAGAGAGAACCTTTCTGGGAGAAAGTGTTTCTCTCCCGGGAGTCGTATTAGACTCACAGAGAGTCCGGGAGAGTAATGACAGATGGCGTTCCTGGTTACCAGGAACGCCATCTGTCATTACACACTGAGAACACGGAGAGGCCGCTCTCAGTGTGCAATGACAGGGTCCCTGGTTAGCTGGTAACCAGGGACGCCAATCTCTCTGAAAGTGGCCGGAGCCAGCCGTGAGATGACGGCTGGCTCCGCCCAGCTGTCAGAAGCA
>NW_017306371.1:24290-63458 GCF_000935625.1 Nanorana parkeri | reverse complement strand
ATTCGGCTCGGCTGTTCTGCTCGGTACCTCTGTGGTACCGAGCAGAATAGAAAAACAGTTAAAAAAGTAGTAAAAAAGAAAATAGAAAACGATTGGGTGGAGCTAGCAGTGACAGCTAGCTCCACCCAACTGTTTTCTATTGGCCAGGCGGTTCTGCTGCCGTCAGAATAAAAAAAATATATATTTTTTGTAAATCCCCATAGGAATGCATAGCTAGATTCCTATTGGCTATTTCACTTCTGATGGAGAACTGCAGGTCCTGCTGCCGTCAGAATAAAAATATATATATATTTTGTAAATCCCCATAGGAATGCATAGCTAGATTCCTATTGGCTATTTCACTTCTGATGGAGAACTGCAGGTCCCCTTCTGCTGATTGACAGCAGCAGTGGGTGGGTGCAATAGCTAGTTTGCTATTGTAAATTGAAATAGCCAATAGGAATCTTGCTATGCATTCCTATGGTGATTTTTTATTTATTCTGACAGCAGTCAACGGCTCCGATGTCAGAAGAAAAAAAACCGAGCAGGGAAAGGTTTACTCTGCTCGATCGAGCAGAGAGAACCTTTCTGGGAGAAAGTGTTTCTCTCCCGGGAGTCGTATTAGACTCACAGAGAGTCCGGGAGAGTAATGACAGATGGCGTTCCTGGTTACCAGGAACGCCATCTGTCATTACACACTGAGAACACGGAGAGGCCGCTCTCAGTGTGCAATGACAGGGTCCCTGGTTAGCTGGTAACCAGGGACGCCAATCTCTCTGAAAGTGGCCGGAGCCAGCCGTGAGATGACGGCTGGCTCCGCCCAGCCGTCAGAAGCAGGTAGGGTCGGTAATCGGGAAGGATACACAGGGGCAATGGCAATAGGAGGATCAGCAGGGAGGCTAGGTGTTCACCATAAGGTGGAATAACTCAGCAATAAGCCAGAGCTCAGGCCAGGTTTTTATAGCCAGGGGAGGTAGGACCACCCCCTGGTCACCGAGGCAACCAGGAGGCCTCCCTCCCCGGGAACCAATGGCAGGCGAGGAAGATGAAAGGTGTGTACTGGGAACCTCCCCCAGCAAGGCTCACACCTGATAGCCAGATGATGCAAGAACGCTATGCTCCCGGGGATGCGCGCGCAGCCTGCGTACTCGGGCACCAGGTGTTCTACCGAGCTGAAGGGGAACCCGTGCCCTGCGCCGTGCCCGTGGTCCCCGAGTAGAGGTAACATCCCCTGCTTCCTGACAGATGTATAATAGGTTTTGTCTGGAAAGGATCCTTCAAGGCTGCCTCATCTGGTCCTCTATTGTTCCAAATTAAAAGGTGGCCAGGGCCTCCCCTTGTTTCAAAAGTACTATCAGGCTGCCCAATTGGCTCCCTTGGTACAATATTTTGGGAACGCTGAAAAGCCTCTTTGGGTCTTCCTAGAGGCCTACTTGTACTCTCCAATTTCACTTGTCAACCTCCCATGGCTACCCCCCACACTACGAAGGATCGTGGCTAATCCCGTTACTAACTATACACTGAAAATTTGGGATAGCTTGAAATGCTCTCTGGGTTGGGTGTTGCCTCACTCCCCCCTGATGTCGGTTCTTGGTAATCCGCTGTTCTTGCCTGATTACTCTAATTCCGTTGCTTTTAGACACTGGTACTCCTGCTCTCTATACTGGGTTAAAGATTTTTGCTCTGACCAGGTCATCCTGCCGTTTCCTACTCTCCAAACCAGACACCACTTGCCATCTAAAGACATCTTTCAATTTCTACAAATTAAACACTTCTTACTTACCATACTGGGCTTGTTAAAGTCGATTCCTCCCTTACCCCCTTGGAGAGGCTTCTACATGACGATAGTCGTGGTTCTGGGACTATCTCTACTTTCTATGCTCTTTTATTAGATAAGATTCAGACTCCGTTCCCTTCATATACATCTAAGTGGGAAAATGAATTAGGTTGCTCTATCACTGCGGACACATGGTCTCAGATTTGGCTAACGACCTCTCGGAGTTCGATGAACGTACAGGTTTTGAAAGTTAACTACAAATTGCTCTTTAGGTGGTACTTGGTCCCTCTCCGGATTTTCAAAGCCATTCCCTCTTACCCATCAAATTGCGAAGCGAAAAGATTCTGAAGTAGAGTCTCAACTCTTGTATACTGTCCTCGGCAAGACGTTTCACAAAGACGCATTAGAAGCCTTACTACATACGAAACCACAAGTGTGTACAACTCAGTTTCGGCTGATCACCTTTATCCTCATGGAAGCTAAACGGGTCACTGTGAGAGCTTGGAGATCCCCTGCCATACCTTTTGCTGAAGTAAAACAGAGGGTTTCACGAGTATGTTCTTTCAAAAACGTACTTCAATTCAACAGGATTCTGTTGCAAAGTTTCAGAAACTGTGGGAGTCCTGGATTGAGTCTTCTCTCCCTGCCTACTTCCATGTGGATTCCTTGTCAATTTAATAATCTACCTTCCTTAATGAATAATCTACAGTTTCCCCCTCCCTCTCTTCCCTACTTCTTATTTTCTTTTTCTTTTCCTGTCTCCTCCCCCCATCTCTTTTGCATACTTTTCTTTCTTCTCCCCCTGAGCTTTCTTTTCCTTTTTCTCTCTCCTTTGGCTCGGAGTCCCGCAACCCAGACACCTCAAACTAGCTTTCTGAACACTTGATTTTCTCATTTACATTGATAGTAGAAATGTCATGTTCTCTATATGCTGCCTATATGATGTCTCATTTGATTTGATTGTTCTATTTCTGTTTTATATGTTATTGTGCATATTGATACTATTGTTCTACACTGCTGGCTGTCTGCTGTTTGCACTTGATTTGCCTTCAATAAATAAATAAAATTTATTGAACCTAAAAACAGAATGGGAGGTGTGGAAGTTGTGGAACCCCCTGTTTTAATGGCATAATCCAATCCCTCGGAACAGAAAGTCTGCAACATTAGAGAAGTCCAGCTGAATGTGACTAACTACTACTAGCTGCACCATGACTAGGGATGACATTCAGCTCAATGTAGGGTTCGAACAAGACTTTCCCTGTACGTAAGCAAGTAGCCATCCCGGGAGATATCATTGACCAAGTATAGTCATGACCATATTTGAATGTAAACAAAGGGGCCAGTAGCTGTCAGTTGTAAAATAGCTACCCAACAGGCTCCACAATGCAAATGACAGCTTTCAGCTGAATGTAAACAAAGGGGCCAGGAGTTGTCAGACATCATTGGCCAAATATGGTCATGACTGGGCCACATCAACATGAGTCACATCATCTTGGTGACTGGTTGTGGAAATATAAAAGATCTTAAATTAATTTAGGCTGGGTTCACACCACTGTAATATGGTAAAACTCACCTCAATGGTTGTTCTGTTACTGCTATACATTGCTCTGTAGCATGTGTATAGCTTGACATGCAGCTAATCCCTCCTATTCTGCAATAAGCCAGACTGAGTAAAATCATGATGCTTTATTAAAAAAACAGGGTGGGGTGAACTGGGGATAAAAGAACATGGAAACATACTAATAAGTATATAAACATGCAATGCTGCCTAAAGGGGATTTGGGTGCTTTCCTCCAGACACATGCTGTGGATGGCAGGGGATTCTCTTCTCCTCAGTCCTAAAATGGAGGCTGAAACTTCAATATGCTTGTTTCCTTCTCTTTGGACAGAAAGGATATTGGGAGTTTATTAAAGAAAAAAGCAAACAATCTAATCTACTGTAAATAGAGAGGTTTTCTATGCAGCTTCATCTTGTGGCCGATTTTAATATGGAAGGTATGTAAGCCAGTTATTTCTACATGCCAAAGGCAGAACAATCGTCTTGACAAGTGTAAATGGGCCCTTACTTTATGTATCAGTTGATATGAAACACCATACTCTCCGCTTTTTGCTCTTATCATGAGCTAATACTTCCTGAAGAATTCTCACATATAAAACTTTTGGGGGTGTTAGGTAGCTGCGACTAACGTTGCACACAGTGGTTTCTTTCGCTGACCTCTAAACATTGTTACTGTGTCCTGTAGTGACATAGTGGCATGCAGAAGTGACACAGCGGGGACCAGGGATCTGGTACACACACACACACGTGTGTAGCATGTGAAGAGGTAATCGCTCTGCAAAAAAGCAAAGATGGGAGGAGCAGGTAGAAGGTGAATTGCATATTAAAGGAGAACTATGGGGTTAAGGCTTTTCCCCATAGTTCTCCTTAGGGTAACAGGAGGACACAAACTAGCGTCCTCCCATCACCCTAGGCTCAGTATACCGCGAGCTGTAGCTCGCGGTATACTGAGACGCCGCAGTATACCGCAAGCTGCTGCTCGCGGTATACTAAGACGCCGCAGCTGAAGCGGATCCCGACAAATATGTCTGGATCCGCTCAGCTGCGTGACTGACAGCTGGCTCTGCCTATCTAGAGGCAGAGCCAGCTGTACCCTCCACCTCCCCCGTCCATTCCACCAGTCAGCGCTGGCGGATTGGAGTGGGGAGGGGGGAATCCAGCCCCCCCCCCCTGTCATGGCAGAGATCTAGCCGACCTGTGACAATGAAACTGTCACAGGTCGGCTCAGTAGAACTATGAGGTGAGTGAAAAGCACTCACCTCATTGTTCTCCTTTAAGTCGCTTCTTTTGCAGGATGTGACATTTAAAAAAAAGTTTTTTTAGCCCAGCAATTAAAGCATCAAGGAAGAAACATACTGTATGTATGATAATCTACAAAGAATAAAGGCCTCTTTAAGCACAGCAGGGGTTTGCATGAATTCCCTGTCCTGGAAGCTGAACATGACTAAGCTGTCAGCAAATACTGGGATTTCGAAAAAATGAAAATTTAAAGAATGCAGCTGGGTCTGTAGACATTTGTGTCCTCTGCTATATTGATGAGGCAACAATCTTTGCTGGATCAATGAACTATTACTATCTATTGATAATTTATCACACCACAGAAAGGCTAATCCATTAATTATGTTAGTTAGGATATCTTTTTTTAAGTAATATACATACTTCTGTTTACGTTTGTTCCCACAAAACGTCTGGGCAATTATTTTGGCTTTGGGTACCATCCTTTAATGCTGAACTTTAGCCAAATATAAGAAACATCAAATGCCGTAGGCATTTATTTAACTATTATATATTTGTTTTAATGTAAGTAGTGCAAGTACTTTAATTAGTCATGATCTCAGCTTTATGCATTGCCTGGTGCAGCAGCAGTCACACTGGCAGAGGGACAGGCAGCACTGCTTGGGAAGAGCTCTGCATGCACATGTGTAGACATTCTGTCACCTAGGGCAAAGTCTCAGAGTTGCTCCCCTCCCAAGGGACAATTTCTCCATCCACACACCCAGTGGCACCCCTCCAAAGCGGCACACGGGGCACATGCACCCCCAGTCCCCCTAGCTTTGGCCCTGTGTGTAGACATTGTGTATTCCGAGAGAATAGGGCAGTGTGAGCAGAGATATGACCTTATCACTGTTCTGCTACTTCTTTTTGCCCACTTGGCAGGGTGAATGTGGTCTGGACTAAGCTGCTCTGCAGTACAGGTTGAGGTTCTTGCTTTCCTGTCTATCAGGGTTACTTGGATCACAAGAATTACTATACAAATTCAAAATCCTTTGGAAGGAAAAATAGTCCCCATATAGTTATTTCAGTTGTGTGTATTGCTGCTTGCCTGGAATTCAGCTTCAAGCATGGTCAGATACATTTAATAGACTCATAGACTAATGAAATAAATATTTCAAAGTATTTTAAAATTGAATGTCATTTTATTATGTAGTTCAGTGCTGTAGTGCAATTAAGATAGACACCTGCACCTAAAAATCCACACATTTTTCAACACTGCTTCTAATATAACTATATTTGTTCAGAAGGGCATGCACTCAGTCCTTCCCTTTTACAGAGTATAAAAAGTGAGCGTTTCCAAAACTTCCAATATTTTATAAGCTAAAATCAGGACTGACATTGAATGCCTTTGAGTGGCTTAAGTATGACAAAAGACAGAAGCATATTTCTACCTCGCATATAGATTTATCAAGTCCCCACTGATTGCTGGATGTATCAGAGAGAAGGCTGCTGCATGCAGCAGACTTCTTCTAGCCAATTGGGAGTTTGCAGGCACAGATAATGAGATAAAGGGGACTATTTGCAGGTGCCAGTAGGTTCAGTGTTTGGTAAAGAGGACTCGGTGAAAAGTTACCTTCTTCTGTTGTGCCAAGTGTTATTCCCAGATACATGCAGGCCCTCTCCTAGCAAAATGCCCAGGCTCGTCGGGGCATGACCTGCAGCACCATCTGAGTTCTGAGAACTGAAAATATGGAACAAGTGCTTCACAAGATGACAGGATTTACAGACATGCAAGTTCACTTTGTTTTCCTGCTGAAAAAGTGAAATGTCACTTTATGCAAAATACATGCCTCCTGAGACCCAGCCTGTATGGATACTATAGCAACTTACTGACTTGACAACATCCACAGGCAGTTTTACTCCCAAAGAAGACCAGGGGAAAATAGAAGTAGAATCCAACATAGTTTTAGTCCAGTTTAACTCATTACAACAATCTTTTGCTAGGCTCTTGAAGTGTAAAAAGATAATAGCTTCCCAAGCCTAACTCTCCAGAGGTGGGAGAAAAATACAAACTCAGAAGCATGGTCAGGATGGGAGTATCTAGCTAGGACCTGTATGACCTGAAAGCAAAAAATGAAGGGCACACAGGGAAATACTATACAGTTAACAAAATAAACAGACATCTATGGCAGCACAGGTAAAATTTTCTAGCAGTTCATATGTGTAAGTATCACGTACCTAATGGGGAGACTGACCGTGTGAGGAGGCTTCCCTTGCACCTCGTGTCCTGAGGCCTCTGGAGGTGGAGACAGAGACCTGGCGGACAGCAAGTGGCAAGGGTGCCAGTGGTGTTGAAACTGTGCAAGCAGAAGGTTGCTTCTGTGGCTGAGCTGGGGTAATCCGGAAATCAGGGTCAAAACAAGCCGAGGTCAAACCAGGAGAGCATAGATGGTACAGAGGGATCAGGCAGAGACAAGTCCAGTAATCAGTCCAAAGGTCAGTGGCAGGCAGCGATCAAGAGTAGTCGAGGCAAGGTATCGGGTCTAAATCCAGGAGACCGGCAGTTCACAGGGACAGGTATTTACAGGATACTGAAGCACGGGGAGGGGCTGAAAACAATCCAGCAATCCATGGATGTATAGGCTGGGTTTGAACAGGTAAGTGGAACGATTAAGCATGTCACTTCCGGTGCGCCACTTGGCGCGTTTTCCTAAGGGAAGTCTGCGTTATACGCATGCGTGTAAGAGTTCTCCGAACGGGACTTGGCGCATGCGCCAGGGGAGAATGTTGCTGAAAGTATACGTACAGATTTATTTTCCCACAGTCTAAAGCTGCCCATACACCTTATGATCATAGTCGTACGATTTTCATCGCAAGGTTCAATCAGCCTCTAGTTAAAAAGAACACCTGGACGAATTGCGGTAATCGACCACACGTATTTTAGTTTGCGCATGAGCAGTGTTAATCGTACGAATCTTGACGTACGGAAACGCCACCAACCTTGCGAATATCGTATGATCGATCAAAGTTTTCTAACCTGCTGGATAGTCAAAAGTCGATCGATTGTACAGTATATGCGGTTGTACACTCCCCATCAACCTTGCGATTATCGTACGAAAACACGATTGCATACAAAAATCGGACGATAATCGTATGGTGTATGGTCACCTTTAGAGCTGCTCTGTTAATTCCCAAATGTGTCTGTTAGACCAGACCCTACATTATTTCTTTCACATTGAAAGCTTATCACAATGTGTTGCCTACTTGGTTTTATTTTTTCCTTTGTGGTAAAAGAATTACAGATAAGATAATCAGAAAAAGTAACTAAATGATCAAAGATGCATATGGATTTTTTATAGCCTTTATCAAATATAATGTGAAGTTTAATTATTCTGTGATTGATTTCAAGCAGTAAAAAATGCTATAGGATTTGCTAGGAGTTTTTTTTTTTTACATTACCTTCTTTGCAAAATTGTATAGGGTTGAATTAACTGAATGAATTAACTAGCTTTATTCACAGATACTCTAGATATTTTCTACACTGGCTCCTATCTCTAAATCCAATTAACACTAGAGTATCAGTGACATGCTAGGTCTACAGAAACAACTGCATCATTATGTCAGGTTCTGTACACATGTGAGCCACTAGGAAGATTCGTTCATAGGTTTCCAATGTCCTTGCAATGCTTTGCAGTTTCCTGCTTATCAAAATGATTGAATATTATAGCTCAGAATATACAAGTGCTCAGGGAAGTGTTTGCTTTGGTTAATGTTCTGTAATGGAATGTTGGCTGCAAATTGGCCCATATTCATGCTGCAGCTTTGTTCATTTCCGATCCTCCATAGAGCTGGTTGTACCTTGCATCAGGCCAGTTTTTGTTAGAATCTAAAAGATCTGGTTAGACAGCAGCTGGCACCAGCATGCGGATCTGAGGATTATACACCACTAGATCAACAGGGATCATCCCTAGATCACTAGGTAAAATGTAAATATCAATATATTGTACTATACTGTATTCAACATGACTTTCCCAATGTTATGTGACAAGGAAGCATGCTGAGCATGCTATTGTGTGACTATGAGCTTGTCATTTGCCGAGTTTCTTTAATTGTTTTGACAGTTATTTTGGTGGGAATATGACATCATTATGATCTCATTGGGCAGTGATAGCTCTGTTTTTACTTGTTTTTTGTTAAATGCACTGGGTAAAGCTTATCCTTGTTATGTGACAAGGAAGCATGCTGAGCATGCTATTGTGTGACTATGAGCTTGTCATTTGCCGAGTTTCTTTAATTGTTTTGACAGTTATTTTGGTGGGAATATGACATCATTATGATCTCATTGGGCAGTGATAGCTCTGTTTTTACTTGTTTTTTGTTAAATGCACTGGGTATTTAAAGATGTACAGCACTTTTGATTATTGACACTTTGCTTGATGAAGGGGTTCTGTGAGGATCTGAAACATTGCATCCATATGTCATGCTAAAGGAATACAAAAAAGATGATATTCCAAAGCATAATAATATCTTTAGATTGTATACTGTGGCGCCACCCACCTGTTGTTCCAGCACCCATTGGATTCTGGGGTACATCGGTACGGTGTGCGAAGGAGATATAAGACGGTTTTTGTTAGAGGCACAAGATTCAAGCATTTTTTTAAAATCAGACTGGGCACTTTAATAAAAGCTGCATTTGATTAGTCAATTTTACCCTTTTACTTTGGAAAAATGTGTTGCTGGTATCAACCAGACACATTTTAATTGCCATTTGTTCAGACCAAGTTGGAATAAGTTATCTTTTTAGTTACTTATTTGTGCACAATGCTATTCTCCTTTCCCTCTAGTTTTTAGACATTTACCTGAACCACATAATTCCTGTTTCTTAACATTTAGCTGGGTGGTCAACTGCTGTCACTGTGGTGTCTGGGGCACAGACAAATGTTAAGGGGTTAGCTGCAGGGTATTACCTGCTGGCTCTTCCTTCTGATAATTAGCCTTCAGTTTAGCTTGTTGCTGGATTCATCCTGGTTCTCTTTATGGGGTTTTCTGATCTTTTGCATCCCATACAGGTGCATTCTGCATTCCTGATCTGCCTCCTGTGTCTACAAACACACCGACGATAGGAGTTTTGACTTACTGATAAAATCCATTCATGGAGTACAGTACAGGACAGTTTTCACTATTCAGAGATGGCTGGGTAATATGCAGGTATCGTCAGCTGTTTGGATACTGGTCACAGCTGTAGGAAATCCTCAGTTTTTTACGTTTTTTTTAGCAAACGATAGAGGACATGAACATATAAGCGGGTGGGGGTCGGGGGGGGGTGTATTTGGTGGTGGTCCTGTGTCCTGTACTTTGCTCCAAGAAACGTGCACCTTATGGTCCAAACTAGCAGCAGCAGGGGCCTGAATATCCACCTAGTAGAACTTGGAGTAAATGTGTGAACAGAATTCCAGGTGGCAGCCTCAACAGATCCCTGGTGCTGAAAAGTCCAAGAGGCACTGACAGATCTAGTAGAATGGCCCTTCCCTTGAAAAGGCAGAACCTTACCTTTAACAGAATACACATGTACAATGGCCTTTTTGATTCACCTGAATAATGGTGAAAGTAGATGAAAGGAGCCCTCTGTTTGTCTTTTTTTTTGTCCATCCTGAAAGACCTATCAGCTCAAACCACATCTAAGTAGTGGAGCGAGAGATTTTTTGGAGCAGGGCAAAAAGAAGGAAGGGTGATGTGAGGACACCACACCACAGACAAAAAATAATCTTTTGATCTGAGAACATCTTTATCCATGTGAAAAATAAGGAATGGTTCCCTGCATGACAGTGCCTCAGGCTCCGAATCTCTCCCTGCAGAGATAATAGTGACAAGGAAATCACCTTGTGCATAAGATCAATTAGAGAGTGATCTCTGATAGGTTAAAAGGGAGCTCACAGGAAAGAAGAAAGCACTAGATTGAGACACCGTAATGTCACCTGAGGGCATCTAGGAAGAGCACATGAGTGGCCCCCTGTATAAAGGCCTTAACCAAGGAATGAGAGCCAGCATTGAAATGCCACCTTTATATCCCCGGAATGCCATTGGCATGTCCGCACTGCGTCATGACGTCAATGGCTGCGTCAGGCTGGTAAATCACGGGCGTGGATACTCGCGGCAAAGCATGCTGCAGAGATATAAACTATCTATGTTAATAGAGGCAGTTGACTGTCCGTAAGTACCAGTTTGGAGCCACAGGGATCCTCTGACTTGATCCAGTGAAGCAGCTGAGGAAGAATCTTCAAGAAACCAGAGGGGTAGATCGGGGAGAGCAGATCTCAGAGGGCAACCACAGCGCATCCACTGCAAAAGTTTGTCCAGTTTGTTGATGAGTCTAGATGCCAGAACATCCACATCTGGAGCCCCTCAGTCGCAGCAAATCTCATGAAAGACTTTAGGGTGTAGAGACCATTCCCCCAAATCCAACTGCTGACAGCTGAGAAAAACTGCCTGGCAATTGTCCACTCCTGGAATGTGCACTGCAGACAGGGCTGGAAAGTGAAGTTCTGCCAAGGTCATGATCAGGTCCACTTCTCTTGAGTTACACAACTACTGGTTACTTGATGGTTGATGTACGCCACTACTGTGGCGTGGTCAGATTACACCCTCATTGGTCACCCTTCTTGAAGGTGACATGTCCAGCTCTGGAAGGAAAGTCAAAATGCACCTAGCTCCAGAACATTATTGTCTGGCCTCTTCTGCCAATCAGGTCCCGTGTATGGTATAAGGTCCCAAGAACAAACTCCAGACTAAGAAGCTGCCATTCATCATCTGTACCATCCACTACAGTGAAAGAAAGGACTTCCCTGTCTCCAACGTTGGATCGAGGATTTACCAGGCCAATTGGTTCCTTGCTTTTTTCCCACTCAGCAAGAATGCTCAGTTGCAGAGGTTTGGTGTGGAACTGAGCATATTCTGTAGAACTTCCCTAAATGGGACTACCATCACACTCATGACCCCCAGGCAGAATTTTATTGTGGGCTGGTCCATGGCTTGCAGGGTCTGCACCTGTGAGTGCAGAGACATAACTTTTAAAGTAGGAGGAATCATTGTGGCCTGGTTCCTGTCCAGGATAAGACCCAGGTATTGTTGACGGTGAGTGGGATCTAGCATGGATTTCAGGATGTTGAGTACCCACTCTAAACACTGCAGTGTTTGAATTGTCCTGTGGATATCCAACCTCTGGGACTCTTCAGACTGAGCCTTTAGTAAGGTGTCATCCAAGTGTGAGAACACAAAAGTGCAAGAACAGAGGCTAACATGTTTCTGAGTACCTGTGGGGCTGTAAAAAGGCCAAAAGAGAAGTGCCATGAATCAAAAGTGCTCTCCATCCAAGGAAAAACGCAGGAGGTGTTAATGCAGATGCAAAATTGGCACAAGCAAGTAGGCATCCTTGATGTCTACTGAAGCAAAAAAGTCTCCATGGTGAAGAGAAGCAATGACTGATCGCACTGATTCCATGTGGAACTTGTGGACTGACATAAACTTGCTGAGGAATACTTCCAGTCCAGGATAGGATGCACCCCCTTCATTTTGGAACCGTTACAGGTTTGAGTAAAACCCTTGAAGCCTCTCCTCCCAAGGAACTGTGATGATGACCCCGGACATTAGCAATTATTGCAGTGCCCTCTACAGAAATTCCTTACAATTTTCGAAAGAAGGCAGATTGGAGGGCATACATGGAAGAGAAGGGTAGAATAACAGCTTCAGCTTGTAACCCTGGGAGACTACTGAAGGGGCAATGAATGCATTAGAAGAGGCGGTGTCCCCGGGGAAAACTTCAGATGACCCCTACACCCATTAAGTAGCAGTAGTGCTGGCCATCCCTTTTCCCTCAGTCTCTTTGCCTTTAAAGTAGTGAGTGGGCCCAATAGTGCACCCACAGATTGCCACCAAAGGCTTAATAGGGCCCCCCTTCTCATGTCTCCATTTTCCCAGGCAAGGCTGATGAATGTCCTGGTGCAGATTGGATTTGGATCCTGAACACTTCAGCCAGCTCCCTCCATGTTTGTCCCAGTGCTGATTTAAGATGGCTGAAGCCTCCTGCACATGCTTATTTGATCACAGGAGTAGCAAGATGGCCCCTGCAGTGGTCTGAATTAGGGAAACATTTTCCGCATAGAGTACCATTACCAATATTTTTGTTTTTGGTGCTCGCCAACACCTAATACCGATACCGGAAGTCCCATTAAGGAAGCCACGCAGCATGTAATGACTAGTATTGACTGATAGTGATTAGCAGGTGTCGAGAAAGCATGAAGCCGGCTTCCGGCAAATCAGGGAGCCGGGCACCGCATCATTACACAGCGCTCGGCTTCTTGATTGGCCAGCTTCCCGCAGGGGTTCTTCAGAATTTGGGTTACACCGGTGCGCATACACCATTGTCCTGGACCTGTATAACAACCTACAGTGAACAAAACAAGCTGCACCACATTCCAAGGTGGGCATATAACGAATGATCCAGTGCCTGAAGCTACATTACAGGCTAGCCCCACATCTTCAGTCTTGTGGGGTCTAGGTATGGTCCCTGAAGCTGTTGACATGGGGGCAACAATCTGGAAGGTTGCCGCTGTGGCCAAACACATTCAGAGAAACTGGATTGAAGAATCACAGTAATAAGGTAAGTAACTATACAACTCAAAAGACAGGAGACATCCATCGCCTGAGGATTTCCTGGAGTGGGAAGGGTTATGGGGAGTCCTTACTAGACTTGTGCGCCGTCAAAAAATGTGTTCCGTATCATTTGGTAATATCCATTATTTCGTATTTCGTAATTTGTATCCGAAACTCAATTCGGATTCGTACAAAATTTGGATTTTCATTAGTTTCGCCACATTTTCGTAACTTTACGAACATACGTTATGATGAAGTTAAAAAGCAAAAATACCTTTGTTAATATTGGAGTCGATGTGGTAGTTGTTTTTTTATCCGAAATACGAATTCCGTTAACGGATTCCGTATCCGAATTTCGTATTTCGTAATTTGTATCCGAAACTCAATTCGGATTCGTACAAAATTTGGATTTTCATTAGTTTCGCCACATTTTCGTAACTTTACGAACATACGTTATGATGAAGTTAAAAAGCAAAAATACCTTTGTTAATATTGGAGTCGATGTGGTAGTTGTTTTTTTATCCGAAATACGAATTCCGTTAACGGATTCCGTATCCGAATTTCGTATTTCGGACTTAAAAAAAAACTACCATCAACTCCAATATAAATGTACTTTGCTTTTTACCTTCAATACATAACGAATGTTCGTAACGAAACGAAAATACGTCAATGGAATTTCGTATATCATGCCTGTATTTGTAATGCAACTCAAAGCAGCAGAAGAGAACTGTCACAGACCTACACGGATCAGAGCTCCGTGTTTGAGGCGTGCCGTCCGTCCATGACATCACGGCCGACTCCTCCCCTTGGCCGCAGCTCCTCCTCAAAAACACAGCTGAGCCACTCACTCGATGTTCTATCGTTCTGGAACGTCGAGCGAGTGGCTCTGTGTACAGAGCAGGAGAGAGAGTGTTACGGGCTGATCTGGAGTCAAATACCCACGAGAAGTTTACGGCTAGCGTCCGTCATATCTAGCTCCAGCCATAGAGTTTCCACGTCTTCCCCATTATTTGACGTGATATCGTCCCTTATATGCACATATAGATTATTTTTTACGTAAATGCAAACACCCCCCCCTCTTCTCCCACCTCTGTCCCTCCTAAACAGGTTATACCCTGTTTAGCTACAACATTGATCTTGCCGTCCGCCAGCCTATGCCGATCTACTCATACCTATTTGTTGCCGCTTCCCAAATTGCTCTTACTATAGGGCCATCACCTTAGTTCTTCCATAACTAGTACAGGGTAGTAAGCCACTTCACCTAGCATAGGAGGGGGTACATGATGTGAAACGGTTCCCCTTGGTACTGAGTGCATTGGGGTTCCGCCAAACTGATCCAACCCCTTAATCCTATATAATAACCTCCGCAGCTGAGATCCATACAACATCAAACCTGCTGGACTGTGAAGAGAACCTCTGATTGGTCAACCAAAACGAAATATGAATTCCGTTAACGGATTCCGTATCCGAATTTCGGACTTAAAAAAAAATACCATCAACTCCAATATAAATGTACTTTGCTTTTTAACTTCAATATATAACGAATGTTAGTAACTGAACGAAAATATGTCAACGGAATTTCGTATTTCCTGCCTGTGTATTGTAATGCAACCCTCAGCAGCAGCGGATCCGTATTTCGGATTAAAAAAAATCTTGTCATGTTGTTCAACCTCATTTACAGGGGTAATATTAGTTCCTGTTTCAAAGAAATTCGCATCCGAAATTCGTTAACGGAATTTCGTATTTCGGATATAAATTCGGAAACTGCAATTCGGATTTCGTATGCTTACGCATCTACGAATTTCAGGAAAATTCGTACGAATCTCGATTCGTAACGAAACGAATCGCACATGTCTAGTCCTTACAGCTTTGGCCAGTGTCAGCTCTGAATTGCCTGTGTCCTGTACTGAATTACTAAGAAATACCCTTAATGTGCTCAGATGTGTGGACAAGCACATGCATGCATCAGTGGGCATTTATTAATAAACTTTTCCACTCTCAGATTACCTGTGGTTGAGTTTATTAGTTCTTGGGCATGACTCTTGGGTTGTGGGCTGATAAACTGTTTTTCTCGGGTTGACCTTTGTTGTTGACAATGCTTGCTTTGATTACTGTAGTACTGTAGATTACTGTAGCCAAACCTTTGGCTATCACCTATGCTTCTGTTTATCCTCTTCTTCATTTACTGCCAGATAACTTGTTAGATTACTGACTTATTTCTGTCAACTGTATGGCTCTGTATCACTGTCCTGTGCCTTTCCAATTTTTAGATTGCGGGTCCCCTTACCAGTCTTGGCTTTTTATCGCAAAGTTATAGTTTCCCTTTGCTAACTCTTTATAGTATTTCACAAAATTTCCTGGGGGTACCTGTGTACCAGTGCTTGAATGCATCACCTCACTGGTTAAAGAACTTCCTAAAAGAGATCTTGAAAGCCACAAAACAAGATGTGTAGGAGAATACTTCTGTTCAGCAAATCAGCTATTTAGGACTAGTATCTAAAAAAGAAAAATATACTTCTGCACCTTGGTAAATGGTAAAATAGCATCTTATTACAGAGTAATTTGATGGGTTATTTATTTAGGATGATTTTTCAAAGAGCATAAAAATGTCCCTTTTTACATTTTTGTTCTAGCTTGGTTTTTAAAAGCACAGCATGACAGCAGTGCCATCAGTCACCCTGGAGAAGATTCAAAGCTCTTCTTTGTTTCATTGTTCTCATGCCTTAAATTCTCCACTGTGTATTTCTGAGTTATGTGTGTTCACCATCACCAGATGTAATGCTGCTTTTAAATGTCCTCATTTTTTTTTTTTAAATAGTACATTCAAATTCCTAATTTGAGCCACTTGAATGTAGATGCGTGAGATGACAAGATGAAGCTATCCCTAACCACATTTAAGGCATGTATTTGTGCAATTCAATTACTCTCTTCTGGAAACAAATGTTGTAACAGACACGAATCTTTCATAAAATAAAAAGGGAAGTTGATCTATCAACTTCATTTTACAAAAGGATTAACTGTTCCCTTTTTGGTTCAGAACCACAGATAAAAAATAGCTTATAGTTTTCCAAATGGCTTTCGAGACAGTGAATAGTTTGCGCTTCAGAGACCTTTGATGAAACAGTATGGACACTACAGCAAAACTGCAGCATGTAGTAAATTATTTAGAACACACTAGTGTGTACACTACAGTGTGAAGTGCATTATTGTCTATTATTGCTCTTGTTCTTGTGCAATACATAAACAACATAAATCTAGGTGCATAGGGATTATGTGAAACATGCCACTATAGAGTATAATGAAATTACCTTGCTACCACAAGCAACATTGAGTGTTATAACATGGAAGTCTGACTGCAATAAGAGATAGTTTTCTCTCCAACATGTGCACTAAGTAAATTAATTACATACAATGTCTAATTTAACCACAGCGCTGTACCAAGGACGGGTTTGGTGGACACGATCTGCCTTGGTTACAGCCAATGCAGGGATGCATTGTCTGCTTGCAGGCCACATAGGCAGACTAAACTCCTACCTGCAAACTTCTGACACTGATGTCAGTCAGTAGAGCCAGTGACATGTAACCAGTAAAAAATCTTCTCTTGTCCTTTTGGTAAGTAACCACTGACCACCAATGTAAGGAGGCACTTTACTACTGACCACCAATATCAAGGGGCACTTCTCTGCTGACCACCAAAATAATGGAAAATCACCAATGAGCTGCAATGTTAGAAGGCTCTTTTGCACTGACCAGTGACTACCAATGCAAGGGTCGCGTCTCCATTAATCACTAATGTAAGGGGCAATTTTCTTCTGACCTACAATGTAAAAAGACACTCCTCCACCGACTACCAATGAAAGGGGGATTTTCTTCCACTGCCCATCAATGCGGGCACATTTTACTCAGTGATACCAATGTAAGGGGACCCTTTTCCAACTGACCAAGAAAGGATAGAGTTTTTTTAACAAATGTTCTGCCTTATTACATTTCAAGCAACAAGTGAAAAAAATGAGTGAGCTATCAGCTGTGCTAAAATCAGAAAATCTACTTAGGCCCCATTCACAGTCGCAAATGGGGCCGACCCATCAGTGTCATGAATTCCTCTGTGAGACTCATGAGATTTTCAGTGGGCGAGAGGTGCTGTACAATACAATGACAGCTGCCACTGCCCACATGTTTGCAGACAGTTTGCATGTAATCGTTCATGCTGGAACATGCTGGAACCTGTGAAAAATTGCACCTGGACACAAACCTTTTGTGTACAGGTGCAGTCATCTGCAGCCCAGGTGAGAACCGTACACAGCACTGGTTAGAACTGCATGCAGCCCTGGTGAGACCACACAGCCATGGTGAGACCCACACGCAGCTCAGGTGAGACCCACAATCAGCCCTGGTGTGACCGCAGAGCCATGGTGAGATCAGCACGAAGCCCTGGTAAGACCGCACAGCCCTGATGAGAACCACACACAGACCTGGTGAGACCCTGTACAGCCCTGGGGAGACTGCCCAGCCATGGTGAGACCCCCACATTCATCCCTGGTGAGACCCCACACACAGCCCTGGTGAGATCAGCACATCCTCCTGAGACTGACATAGCCCTGGTGAGACCCAGCACAGGCCTGTTGAGATACCATACATCCTCCTGAGACCCCGCACAGCCCTGGTGAGCAATACAGAGTATGTAGCTTCATATTATTCTACATTGCTGTATAAAGTATTGCTGATATTTCTAGTCTTCTATAGCTGATGGTATTCTGCATTGCTGTATAATGTATTGCTAGGATTTGTAGTTCCTCTACAGCTTGGAGTCAGGGGTAGAACTACCAGGGTTGCATCGGTTGCAGCTGTGACTGCGTCCTGGCACTTCACAACTGTCCTAAAATCATTAGTCTGCATTGTCTTAGAAAAGCTGTCACATGACACTAAAAAAAGGAATTAGTAATTGGTATCGGCGAGTACTTGAGGAAAAGTATCGGTATTTGTACTGGGTTATGAAAAAATGGTATTGGTGCATCCCCATAAAATACTGTATAGAAGGAAGGATCAAAATACATGTACATAATCATTGTCTAGTTTAATGCATTTACCACACAAATAACTCATAAGAAAGGCATGCCTTACCCATCTGCTACATATCTCTTTATTGACTACAATTTGATCTGAGATCCAGTGGGCCTTCACCCTGAAACATGGGAATGATGTAGTAAAGAAGCCATCTTCATTCCTAAAGAGGTGAACCTATGTTTACTTAAAATATTCAGTTTTATGCAGGGCATTGATTTTTTTTTTTCTGCTGCACATAATTGGATATTTGAGGTGAACACAGATTTGTTTAATCAAAAGTAGACTTCTTTCATATATCAATCAAGCTGAGCTGGTGCTACATTCCCTTCTAGAAGTCTTCATAAAATAAAACAATAGACTACAAAACTCAGAATGGCAATTGGAGAAAACACAACTCAACGTTGACTCCAATACTACATTGAAATAAGACATTTAGAAGGTGATATAATACTATGCACACTGTTTCTGTAATGGGACATCTATATTTTATTGCTGTTTTGTATGTTTCAATAGTGTCTCAAACTGAACTTCTGAGGAAGCGGAATATATCTGTGAAACACATTGAGATAACCCCATCCTGGTTTGAATATCTTGAAATAATCTATGAACTCACCCTGAAATAAATTGTTAGATGCACAATAATGTATTATTAATAATGTAAAACTGCTTCAGATGGGGACAGACGGGGGCAAAAAATGCATTGTATTTGATAATTTCCATATTTATGTATTTTATGGCTTTTTAAACAGTTTAATTTAAAAAAATGTTGTATATAAGATAATACTGTTTTCATGTGGGTACCTTAAAGTCCGATACTTGTCTTATTTGATTTATTGAGAAAGAGAGAACATCAGGGCAATCCTAAAATCAATATACAGTCTAATTTTTTTTACTATGGCATAATATATTGTTCAACTTGGTAAATAATCTTACTAATATCTGTTAATAGGTTAAAAACCTTGAGTTTCGCCATAATTACTAATAGTGTCTCTAATATACCTCTACCTCTCTACTAATAGTGTCTCTGCTACCTGTTTTCCAGTGCTATACAATGATTGTGCTTTACTGCTCCTTCTAACAATGCAGGACTATGAGTCATAGGAATCATTGAACATAATGCAGTAGTATCTTATTTTAACAGTTGTCAAGATTAAAGATCCACTTATTATATATTCAGGTCCCCTCCCCTTGTGAGAGTCACAGCATAAAACATCTACTTGTGAGCAAAAAGGTTAGACTATATACTAGGAATGAACCGATACCGTTTTTTCGGTATTGAGTACCAATATTTTTTTTCCGGTAATCGATAGACTACCAGTGCCGTGTGCCCAGTTTAACAAGCAGTTGAGTAGTGAATCATGACCCGTCGCCCGGTTTCCTGATTGCCTGTGAAGCCGGTGTTCTAGCAAAAGAATGCTGGCTTCACTTGCCAAGGATTCATGACCAATCAGGAAGGTGGGCGGCGAGTCATGAGGGGACGTCTTCCTAACCAATCAGGAAGCAGGACAGCACATCATGACTTGCATCCCTGGCTTCCTGATTGGTCAGAAAGCCACGCTACCTAGCAACAAGTGATGCCAGTTTTCTAGCCAATCAGTGAGGTGGGTCATGATGTGTCGCTTTCTAGCCAATCAGGAAGCCGGACAGCACGTCATGACCCGCCTCCTGGCTTCCTGATTGGCTAGGAAGCCAACTTCACTTGTTCCTAAGCAGCCTGGATTCCTGACCAATCAGGACGCGGGTTATTATGTGGTCATCGGAGGAAAGTATTGGAGCACTTGGGCGAGTATGAGTACCCACCCAAATATTCAGGATCAGCACCGATACCAACACTATTATAGGTATTGATGCATCCCTACTATATACTTATCTTTCCCCCTTCCTCCACCAGTGATGCCAAGATGAGGGTCAACTCGTGCATCTTCTAGTGAGATCTGAGGAATGAAAAGGATCCCAAATCTCACAAGAAGATGCTCTTGTACTAGACCAAAATGTATTCTCGCTAGATTTAGTGTCCTCATTTTTTCCTGGAAATTTCACCAGAAGGATAGTGATGCCACATCCTTCAAGCTGCAATTTTTACATGGGGAGAGGGTTGGGATTAATAAGTAGATTTTATATTGTATTGCTTTAGATAGGGGTCTGAAGACTGATTGTAAAGGCTACTCTATCCTAACAAGCATTAAATATTGGTCAAAAAATGATGTAAGCACAACAATAACTTAAAACATACACTCACTAACAAAACACCATACCTCCACCTATAGGCTGCAACTACTAAGCCCTCGTTCACACCTCTGTAATACGACATTGCAGAGATGCTGTAGGGTGCTTTCGTGGTGGGCTGCGGCAGGCAGCCCATCCATTTGAATGGATGGGCTGCCTGTTGCAGCTAAATTGCACTGAAAGACGCGTGTGCATGTTTTTTTATTGCATTGTATTACCTGGTAGTAGGCTACTGTGTCATGTGGTTCAATACAATGCACATGTGATGTCTAGTTGGGTTGGAGTGCCATTATGATATAATGGCACTGCATTGCACCTAACATTGTGAGGCAGGATCGTGTGTGGCATCACAAGCATCCATAGTTGTGAACAGGAAAGTTTAAAAAAATTATCACTTTTATCCCTTTTAGGAGAAAGGGAGGGATACGAAATATGTTCCATGTACATTATACTACTAAAGATTTATACTAAAGTGAAAATAAACTCTACCTTTAAATAACATGTTTCTATTCCTGTTTGCTTTCATTTTCTAGTTTAGGAATGATGAAAAGCATTTCAAGGATTCTGTTGGAATAGTATAATTCAATATGACTTCAAAAAGCATACCATCAATATTTCTCTAATCAGAGTTAAGTGGTGTAAAAGAGATAGAGCAGAACAACTGCAACATAAAAAAGCAGTGAAGTGAGCCCAGCTGTCACTGGAACCATATTTCCATTCTCACAGCCATGGATTTAAAGCAGAAAAGCAACAGTCCATATCAGAGATAAAATGAATGCTGCTTCCAAGATAAAAATCAGAAGAACCCAGACCAACCCAGACCCGCAGATTCAACTGCCTATAGAGAATACAGCAGATGTTTTTTAAACTCATCTCTAATAAGTCAACAATGTAGCACAGGAATATTCCAGTGGAAACCAATCTTTCATGTTTAATGACCATGCCTTTGTAAAGCTGTAGCAATAGCTATTTTTACCTGATTTGGATCTCAGCTGTAGAGGGCAAATGGGAGTGACTCGCCACAATTACTGCTTGTAACAAGGAGATGTAATTTTGGGAAATTGTATTTCTTCATAAAATAAGTATCAAAACTTGAGAAAAAATAAAGTTCATCAATACGTTCATGGGTACACTTCACAGTATAATCTCTTACACAGATCCCTCTCTGTTATACACGAACATGTGTTTTCAGGAGGCGAATGAGAGTTCAATATTTCACAAACACAACCCACACTTCATCCTTTGTGGTGTATAACAGCAACAGTTCAATGACCCAGAATGTGTTTGGATCTGAAATGGCAGATGGGATTTGTAGTTCCACACAGACGGGATTAATACTCGTTAAAAACATGGATCAAAACCCAACGTGGATAAGTCTAGTAAATGTATATGCTATACGAGCCAGTGGCTACAGTCCAAAACCATGCAAGGTAACTGCGTACAAAAATAGAGGATAGGAGCAGTAATCCGGCATGCAAATTGATTAACAAAATCAACAGTAAGATCCCCTTCGGCATAATAGCTGTACTTGCATTTTTGTAGAGGCAGATGGGATCTGTAGTTTGGCAGTCTTTCTTGTTTTTATGGGCAGTGAAGGTAGAATAGTGGCAGGGAAGTCTCTCTATCCAGCCATAGGAGAAGAGTCCATGCTGATCCAGGGAGCAGGAGAAGGGATGCGATGCAGACTTGCCATGAAAAGGAGACCGTTTGTAAGCAGAGGGAATTGCTCAGCGTCCTACATCAACAACAGGACACTTGAACAGCAATTGAAAGCCCCGCTCTTTATTCTGACAGCCGGCCGGAGGTGGGAGGAGCCACATGATGCCACTGGAGTAGGCAGCGTGGGGCGCTGTGTCCAGAGCGCAGAGAGGTAAGTTTATTACAGCCTTACATTGTGCATTAGACAAGAATATGTAGCACCCCTGACTTCAGGGATAATATGGGGGACTATAGAGGTAGGGTAGGCTGGAATTTCACCTCAGGGGACCCTTAGCAGGTTGTGGGATGTGTATGTATAGTTCGGAGCCAGTCACTTTAAGGGTTTTCAAAGAATGAATTCCTCCAACAGCTCACATGGGGAGAGTGTTAAGCGCTACAGAGCACCTTTGGGAAACTGCTAAGGGAATATTAACTGGGAAACTACATGGGAATAATCTAGTCTAAGTGACATTGCTGAGAAGAACCATTTTAAATGACTGCATGGATAGCTGTCATAAGGTGCACCAATCTTATGCACAATATAAATCTCAACTGTTTAAAGGAAAATTATGAGGCAAGGGATTCTCACTCAGCCTCATAATCTGAGCCGACCTGTGACAATGAAACTGTCACAGGTCGGCTCAGTAGATCGTAAAGTGAGCGAACACTTTCAATATTTCACAAACACAACCCACACTTCATCCTTTGTGGTGTATAACAGCAACAGTTCAATGACCCAGAATGTGTTTGGATCTGAAATGGCAGATGGGATTTGTAGTTCCACACAGACGGGATTAATACTCGTTAAAAACATGGATCAAAACCCAACGTGGATAAGTCTAGTAAATGTATATGCTATACGAGCCAGTGGCTACAGTCCAAAACCATGCAAGGTAACTGCGTACAAAAATAGAGGATAGGAGCAGTAATCCGGCATGCAAATTGATTAACAAAATCAACAGTAAGATCCCCTTCGGCATAATAGCTGTACTTGCATTTTTGTAGAGGCAGATGGGATCTGTAGTTTGGCAGTCTTTCTTGTTTTTATGGGCAGTGAAGGTAGAATAGTGGCAGGGAAGTCTCTCTATCCAGCCATAGGAGAAGAGTCCATGCTGATCCAGGGAGCAGGAGAAGGGATGCGATGCAGACTTGCCATGAAAAGGAGACCGTTTGTAAGCAGAGGGAATTGCTCAGCGTCCTACATCAACAACAGGACACTTGAACAGCAATTGAAAGCCCCGCTCTTTATTCTGACAGCCGGCCGGAGGTGGGAGGAGCCACATGATGCCACTGGAGTAGGCAGCGTGGGGCGCTGTGTCCAGAGCGCAGAGAGGTAAGTTTATTACAGCCTTACATTGTGCATTAGACAAGAATATGTAGCACCCCTGACTTCAGGGATAATATGGGGGACTATAGAGGTAGGGTAGGCTGGAATTTCACCTCAGGGGACCCTTAGCAGGTTGTGGGATGTGTATGTATAGTTCGGAGCCAGTCACTTTAAGGGTTTTCAAAGAATGAATTCCTCCAACAGCTCACATGGGGAGAGTGTTAAGCGCTACAGAGCACCTTTGGGAAACTGCTAAGGGAATATTAACTGGGAAACTACATGGGAATAATCTAGTCTAAGTGACATTGCTGAGAAGAACCATTTTAAATGACTGCATGGATAGCTGTCATAAGGTGCACCAATCTTATGCACAATATAAATCTCAACTGTTTAAAGGAAAATTATGAGGCAAGGGATTCTCACTCAGCCTCATAATCTGAGCCGACCTGTGACAATGAAACTGTCACAGGTCGGCTCAGTAGATCGTAAAGTGAGCGAACACATACCATCGTTCGCTCACTTCTCGATCTATCCCTGCAGAGAGCTGTGACTGTCACTCACAGCTCCATGCAGGGATTTCCCCCCTCCCCCGTCCGATCCTCCAGCGCTGACTGGCAAAACGGACGGGGGAGGGGGCGGTCCCAGCTGGCTCTGCCTCCGGATAGGCAGAAAGGACAAGTGGTGGTCAGATCCAGGGTGTTAGGTGCCACACCCCTGTTATAATCATAGAGCAAAAAAAAAAGAGAAAGTGGGGCTTTATAGGCACCAAATTGACAAATCACAAATAAGTTGAATTGATTTAAAAAAATATAATTTCTTGGATTACATGATCGGTAGAAAAATATATGAAATTTAATTTAATGACACCTCCAAAATTCATTGAGTTCCAGACTGCAACACACATAATTGAGATCATATATATCATGATAGAAATGTGCAACATGTCAAATGAATGGTCATATATACATCAATTGAAGTGCATGATCAAGAGTAGAAAATAAAAATGTCTGCTTGGGGTTCCAGCTAAGACATTTTGATTTTCTACTCTTGATCATGCACTTCAATTGACATGTTGCACATTTCTATCATGAAATTTATTATCTCAATTATGTGTGTTGCAGTCTGGAACTCAATGAATTTTGGAGGTGTCTTTGTGTTTTTAAATTAAATTTCATATATTTTTCTACTGATCATGTAATTAAATCAATTATATTTTTTTAAATCAATTCAACTTATTTGTGATTCGTCAATTTGGTGCCTATAAAGCCCCACTTTCTCTTTTTTCGATTTTTTGCTCTGGATAGGCAGAGCCAGCTGTCAATCCCGCAGCTGGGTGGATCAAGGGGGGAACGCTTGTTTGTGTTCTCCCGTGACACTTAGGAAACAAAATATGTGATCACTGGCTGAATCAGTATGACATGCATGTTAAACTCTTTAGGATGGATAACAAGGCAGGTACACTACCTGCCAATTTAGCCAAGTAGTACTCCACAATCCCATATAATACAACTAAGGAATGTGAGAGGTATCATTTGCTTTAATCCCAAATTGATTGCTCACATACTAAAACATATTTTAAAACATCATATATGGCCCACACAGACCACTCTGTCTTGGGTGATGAATTTTGGAAAACCTATCCCTTCCCAAGCTGATGGCTGGTGATCTATGAAGTCTTATTGCTAATATTACACCTGGTAAGGTATTATAAGTTTTAAAGCAGTCCTTTAAGGCTAAAGCACCTGGGCCTAATGATTTGACATCAGTCTTGTATAACGTTTAATGGATAAAGTTCATATTTATTTGATGTCTATGTTTAATAATGTGCTCAAACATTTAACTTATGTTCCTATTGATAACAGTCTTGTCTCATAGAGGTCCTGCTTCCATGGAGATCTATGGAGCATAGTCATGTTTCCTAATGTTTTTAACCCAAATGGCTATTAATTCTGATATCATTCTGATATGCTGCGGATCACATGTTGGCAGCAGACATGTTAATAAAGAACCACACTGAGTTCTTTCTATCTGCAGTCTACTTGAGTGCCCAGGTACTGTAATGACGCTGGCCAATTTATCCCAAACAGATAACAGAAATCTAATCTTAGAGCATTTGGGACATAATTACTGGGATGAGAATAATTACTGGGGGTTTCAGGATATGTGTGGTTGTGGTTTAAAAGTGTTTTTGTGCACTCTGTTTTGACATTTTATTTAAACTTTTAAGACAATGCAGTGTGGTTCTGGAAAAAAAGACTATACTATGAAACTATTTAACTTCTGGACAGTTTTTATGTAGTTGAGAGCTTTAGATTTTTTTTTCTCTTTGGAAGAGTAAATATTATTCAGTAAAGCCATTAAATAAATTAACATATATAAAAACATCAGCTGTTGCAGTCAAGACAACATACAAAAGCAATTTTTTGTTGAAATTAATCAGATTGGGGTTCTTCTACCGTGTTTAAGACAAGTTCAATGTAAAAGTTAAAATATAAATTAAACATCCAAAATATGTCATACATTCTGTTACACCATATGCTAGACATGTGCACGGCATAAAAATTTACTTTCTGACAAGACGAATGAAAACTAAAAAGTAAATAAAAAAATTAGTTTTTATGAAACGAATGTAAACGTTTTTAGTAAAAATGTTTACATTAGTTTCATAAAAACGAATTTTTCTGCTGTTTCGGATTCGGAGGCAGCGAGCTTCTGAATCCGAAACCACACACTGAAAATGCAGAAAGAGCGGCGGGCATGTTGGCTATACCAAGATATAATCAAAGATGGCGGTGCACCTGCGCAGAACGCGCCGGCGGCCATTGTGGCCGCCGCTCATTCCGCGTGTGACGTCACACTGGAAATGCAGAACGAGCGGTGGCCATGTCGGCCGCTTGCGCGCCTCCATCTTTGAGTGCATCTTAATATACACTAACATGAAGGCGCCCGTGCAGGGATCTTGGTTTGAACCAAGATATACTCAAAGATGGCGGCACGCCAACAAATTTATGTATGCCCGAATCCAGTTTTTATATATTCAGACATATAATAAATTTGTTATTTCAGATTCAGGCGGGCGCTGAATCCGAATGCACATGTCTACCATATACTGCTTTGAATAATGCAGACCCAGGCATATTAGTTTTCTCTAAGCAGTCTTAACCCCTGCATTGGAAAAGGAATAAAAATACATGTGGGAGCATTTGTATCAGTAGGTATCTAAACATGGGAAATCACTTTGCCACAGGAGTCCTAGATTATTCACTTCTCCTGCCTTCTCCAAGCTCTTCACCCTTTGTGAATAACCCTGTTAGTGTTTTGCAGTCATTAATAAACCCTTTAAGGTTCTGTTTACACCCATACACATACTATATGTATGTATGTATATATATATATATATTGTATAAAAAGCAGGGCATGGAAGATAAATAAAAATACATAAACTAACAGCATAGGAGAGCTTAGTGTTTTAATTATCAGAGCTTAAGAACTAAGCACCATAACAAGAGGATTTTGTTTAGACTTCAGGGAAGATAACCGTAGTGAACTTTTATGGGGGTTTTGAAATCATTCAACTGGGATTTTAATTAGGTTAATTGGAAAACATGTATGCTCTAACTAGCGACTCTGTGTACTTGCTTTAATTGAGTGACAGATAGGGAGATAGAGATGCCGGAGAGGGAAAGAGTGTTGAAATATTTTTAAAAAGTCAGAATTCATATGGGATGACTAGAGGAAAACATATAGGAAGCCCTTGAGATTCTCCAAGACTTTATCCATATTTTGCCTGATACTTCACATGAAAATGTATTATACAAGTTATTATGATGCAGTAAAAATACTTTACCCATGATGCATGGGCTTAATAGCTAAAGGCTTGTCGGGAAAATTGAGTTTAATACAAACTAAAAATAGTTACAAAAGGAAGACTTTTTTTCTATAGTTTTAATTGCACCTAATATGATTAGCTCTTTCTTGATGATTATGACTAGTGATCCCAAATATGTGTCTCTTGTCAGCTCCACTGGTATAGTAACAGGGAGCAGCTGCTGTTATTGGAGTGTATGTGATATAATACCTGCTCCAGGTCGGTTTTCACATTGCTAGCCCAGTGGAATTTAGATACATATCTAGGCTCATTCTCAATAACATTCAAATATTATGCTTTTAAATTCAAAGTACAGATTTTTCATTGCCTTCACATGCAATAACATTGTGTTATCCATACGATGTATAATATGTCAAGATGTTATGTGCAAAGCAGCAAGCATCCCAATAATGACTTTATCTGTATTGCTTCTATTTCCTAACGCAAACAAATAAAAATGTTTGGAAAAAAAATAACTTTCAAATGAAGAAAGAAAAGATTGTATAATATATCCAATACAATGGGGGGAATTTATCAAAACTGGAGCAAACAGAATCTGGAGCAGTTGCCCATGGCAACCAATCAGCATCTCTCTACAGTTTGCCTAGGTAAGATTTGAAAATGCGACACAGAAGCTGATTGGCTGCAGTGCAAATCTGCTCTACATTTTGTCTGCTCCAGTTTTGATAAATTCCCCCCAATGTCTTTCCTTTATTCCAAATTAGCACAGGATTCAATATAAAACTCTAGAGTAAATATGATGTATCTTGTATCCTGCACTTCGTTTGGATGCAGCTACTTGTTGCAGATGCTGTGAGTAGCTCTGACCCTCAAGGGGGGAACTACAGCTATAGCAACCCAGCAGAACTTGGAATGACCATTTTAAATTACCTAGATACAACTTGTAAGTGTCAGCGGTAGAAATAGGATCCCTCTAGGGGGTACGTTATAGATTGACTTCCAATAGCTACCAGGGATGAACTTGGGTTTGGACTGAACCCAAGCTCCTCTCAACCTGGAAGGAAGCTGACAGTGCCAGCCCAATCAGCATTCCCATGTGACCATAAAAGGCCAATGATGTCACCAGCATTCTTCCCCTTTGTTTACGTGCAGCTAGGGGGATTCCCCAGTTGCAGCTGATTGGGTCAGCATTATCAACTTACGTCAGGGTTTCAATGAGCTTACCTACTGACTACCAATGTTTAGAGGTGAGTAAATGTGCTTGGGTCTGGTTTGTGGACCGTTCTTCAGTTTCGGGATCCAATCAAGAACTTGCCAACTCAAGCCAACTCTTCCCTCAATAGGAGGACATTTAGATATTCCACAATGAGAAAAGACATCTGTCCTCCTAGCAAACAAAACAAAGCATGCTGGGAGTGGGAGGGTTATACATGGATGCCCAATTGTTTTTTATGTTTGCCAGTATCTAAATACTCCTTTAAGTGGTAGTATAACCACTCCGCGATCTGTCTCTAATCTGCTACAGGACTGTCCAGCGCACAGTGTGCCTGTGACTCAATGTAATTATATATGTTTTTAGTAATCACCAGCAACACCTAGCCCTCCAAGCAGACACTCTGTTTTTGGTCCCTAATCTGCTTCAGGACTGTCCAACACACTGTGAGTGTATATACAGATGTTTTTAGCAATCAGCAGCAGCACCTAGCTCCCCCTGCAAACATTGTGATCTTTCCATAACTACTCCGTTTCTCCTACAACACACACTGAAGCCTGCTGGAAATCTCGACTTTTATAGGAAGGGGACTGGAACATAAGAAAACTCCCATGATTGGCCCTTCCAAGCCACCTGACCACAGTTCAGAGACCAGGAAGTGCATTGTTGGTAACCCGTTGCTATAGACATTTACAGCCGCATTAGTTTGCATTTTCTAGAACTGCAAATGACTTGGGTTCAGGTTGAATTCATATTTTATCCAAACCCAAAGCTCATCCCTGCTAGTGTTGAGGAAGTGTAATAAGAAGTAAATTAAATATCACCCTTCTCTGTATACAAAAGTGAATTTAACTGGCAACATGACAGTTATTAAGACCCTGTTAAGATTTTGTTATGGAGCCTTTGATTTGTAGCTGAATCTACCTCTTCTAACTCTGATTTAGGAGGTGTTTCTTTCTCGTGTATTGCACCAATGGTAGAATCATTAATATGCATTAGCCAAAGCATCATTACTGTTGACCTACAGCGTATCTGTCAGTGAACATTCTAACAAACTTAATTACCCAGCTGCTAACCATAAGATAAGAACAATATGACAGCCACAATATACTAGAGAATTATACATAAAGTAGAACTCCAGTAAAACTGACTCTTAAAAACGAAATTTAAAAAAAGCTTTTAATGCAATACTCTCCTTAAATTTGAAGCTGCCCCTGACAGCACTTTTATTTTGCCACTAGATATCCTCAGTCTTTGTGGTTAAAATGACAGCCAACACCATTCGATGCAGCACAGCAATTAGCTCATCTGTTTCTGCTTTCTCATCCTATCAGCATGCAGCAGGCATGTCTTCACACAAACTAACTGGCTCTTTGTTCTGCTTCTCCCACCCAGTCTGAGCTCTGCTATACAGGGGATGCAACAGGTACAATTCAGGTACCTGTTGCATTCCCTGCATAATAAATACATTTATGTATAAATTAATACAGAACTGCATTAATGAGTGGGAGTTCCACTTAAATTGGGCAGTTAGCTTACCACCCAAGGCATAACTTTTTTAAACCCCTTTCATTACCCTGTAAAATAAAGGGGAAGGATTTTTGGCAGCTACATACTGAAACAAGATCACATGGCTTGTTTTACATAAAGCCATGCATTTATTTATACCCTTGATTAGTAAACAATCATGTTTTACTTCCATGTTTTCACCTCGATTTTGTTTCTAATATATGTTTTAGTGTAATCTTTGTGTGTTTTATATTATGTATAAGAAATTAAAACAAGTCATAAGAATCAATGCCATTATAAAGCCTAACTTCACCATTCATGTACTACTACTGCCTGGTGAAGTACAGGTGGAAAACTGTTTGGCAGCAAGGCTGCTGATTCCAATGTGTTTCAGGAGAAACTGAATCATCTCTGTCTTTATAGGGCACTAAGGCCTGCTCACACTGAGTGGTTTATCGCGCGATTTCCGCTGCAAAATCGGCATTTTTTTCCTCTATGTAGCTTGTCCAATGCATTCCAATGAAGCTGTTCACATCTCACAGCTCAATGTCGCCTGTAGCCATCACTGAAGCTTGTCGTTTGTACATGATCTTGCGCGATTCGGCCCCAATAGACTCAATGGTGTCGTGCAAAATCGCACATTACCGGCGATATTGTGCGACTTGGCCGCGCAATATCTCACTACAGGAGGGTCACTTTTGCACTGCAAAATGGAAGGAATGAATGACGTCACATCAAGATCGCTGTTGATTGGTTACAGCCCAATGTAGCAGCGATGAAGTCCCGCCCCAAAAACACGCTGTGTAGCGCGATAAAATGTGGACTGTCGTTCAATATCGGGCAATGTAGCTCAAAGCCGCTCAGCACGAAATTGCGCGGAAAAATTTGCAATATCCATGCCGCTCAGTGTGAATGGGGTCTAAAACTGGCCATACACCTTACAAGCATCCCACAACTTTCGTTGTGGGATGGTTGTAAGGTAAGAAAATTTCGTACGATCTGCCCATCTTGGACAGGCAGATCGTACTTGTGATCATCGCATGCCCTCCCCGATGAGGGGAGGGCTTCCGATGATTCCAATGCTGAGCGGGCAGTGTGCACTTGCGTACACCGGCCCGTTCGGCATTTGTCTTCTCAGCACGCCACTAACCCGTCGAAAATCGTACGATTTACGGCGGGTTTTCGAGCGTGCTCAGAAGACAAAAGACGTGTGACCGCACAGTAGAAACGGTTGCATGCCTTCCATACGCCTGACGATTATCGTACGATCGCGGGCTCACCCGCGATTATCGTACGATAATCGTCAGGTGTATGGGCACCTTTTAGGGCCTGTTCACACGACGTCCGTTTTGTGTGCTGACCTGATCTGTACGCTCCTGCACAAAACATGCATCCCAATGTATCCCTATGTGTTTATGGGCTGCAGTTCTCACGTGGTCACTTTAAGAATACGGAGGACAATTTAAGGAGTGTTGGTTAATGATGAAGGTACATGTCACAGCTGAGCTATGTAGGATACTTTAAGCAACTGAATGATGATGGAAAACTTACTTTTTGATTAAAAAAAATATTTGATTGTTGTTATGCCTGGGCATTAGCCTTCAATGTAGCAGACACCCCTTCTCTACATTTATAGAATGTTTACAAAATAATGTAAAGCTTTAAAGCAATAAGCCAACGACTTCAACAACATAACATTTTAAGCTTCAATTCATACACCTAAAAAAATACATCTTCCCCTGTAGGAAATTACCTATAAATCAATAATAACTGGCTAAGGTGTTCACTTAATCAGTAATGCTTTAAAAACTGTTAGATGATGCCCTGGGAACAGCTCCATCTCAGAAGAACCAGAGTAATCCCTACACAATGCATTGAGCCCCTAGCTGTGTAATTTACTTCCTAACCACTCCTGTGTCTCGTCTGTCCTGATTGAAAAGCTAGCTGTCAGCAGGTCAACCCTGAAGTATGTAATTTCCAAAATATTGTTTCTTTCCTATATCAATGAGTCTGGCTCTTAACCAAGGCTACCACAGCTGGGAATCAGTCAACCTTGATGTTGTCTAGCTAGTAAGCTGAACCTAATTTTCTAAAATGGTTGTACCACTATTGTAACATACAAAAACAAAATAATTACTTAAACTGTGCAATATTAAAGTAAGACATTGGTTGAAATTTGAGTGCAATATTGAGTATATTCCACACCTACATTTCTACAGGTAAAGTATCTTCTTCCCTTGATCATAAAAACTGTACACATATTTTATTTAACTGTTTGTGCAGTCAAGGATTCTTGTGTCACCAATGCTATGTTATACAGATCAGAATACTGAAACTAGCTACTTTGTTACTTTCAGGAAAAATCTCCCAGTAAATCATACATCTTGCTTTTGACAGTATCTGATATTTACACACAGACTCAATCAGACATCTTGATGGAGGTAGTTTTCACTTACCATATTTGCTGGCTTATAAGACGGGTTTTGAGACCTTAAAACATCCCCTGAAAATCGGGGGTCGTCTTATACGCCGGGGTACATACGGAAGGATACGGTATACAGTATGTAGCTTCGGCTATCCCCGCTGTGTCCTCCGTCTTCCGCTGAGTCAATCATCTACATACAGTATACCGCGCTGAGCCTATCACGGCAGGCTTTGTATTAATGAATACAAAGCCTGTATTCATTAATGCAAAGCCTGCCATGATTGACTCAGCGGAAGACGGAGGACACAGCGGGGATCGTGGACAAGGTTAGAGACTGTAATCCCGAGTGTGGCTCAGGGGTTACAGCTTAAGGTACTGAAAATGAACCCCTAGCCACACTCGGGAATACTGCCATGGATGTTAGTGGGTGCATTTAAACATTATTTTGGGCTATACTCGTCTTATACGACGAGTATAGCCCAAAACATATATTTTAACACAAAAAGTAGGGGGTCGTCTTATACGCTGAGTCGTCTTATACGCCAGCAAATACGATACTGTTATAAACTCTTGGGACTAATGTAAATGCCAGAAATGTAAAAGCACTAGATTTCATGTTCTTCATCAATATAAGTAGTATTTTTCATAATTAGATCAAACTCTATTTACCATATTTCATACCCGAAAACCCATATTTGGGTTCACTAGTCCCATCAATTTCCCCCTCAGCTTAAAAAATATTTATACCTTTTTTTCAAGGTGTCTTTGTGTCAGTGAGGTCACAGGTCCTCTTTGCTCTCTTCTTCCTTGGGTACTAGGCACATCCTAAGTGATGTGTGGAGCAGGATAATATAATGACGTGACACAGCCCTTTTGCAGCATTCTTCCATAAGTCCAGGGCAGAGAGGTGGAGTCTTGACACTCATGACTCACAGAAAGTGGGTTGCATGACATTGAGCATAATTAAATCCAGAAGGCAAACATTGATGGATTGGTGACAGGGTTAATTGGTGGGAGACAG
Source organism: Nanorana parkeri (assembly GCF_000935625.1). NCBI lineage: Eukaryota > Metazoa > Chordata > Amphibia > Anura > Dicroglossidae > Nanorana > Nanorana parkeri. The sequence goes on along the minus strand of NW_017306371.1, from coordinate 29,968 downwards.
TGCCAGAGGTTGAGTGAGTATAGCAGCCCGAGATCTTTTTTTTTTTTTTTTTTAGCTGTGATTGTGGTTGGATTCTTATTGTTTATGCCAAAGATGGACTTTACAGGAAACCTGGTGTGAGAGAAACATGGAGGCTAGTGCTGATTGCTTCTTCTGAAAATGTTGGATGGCTGGCTGTCATACTGACATACTTTATTAGTGAACTGGAACAAGTATATAGAAAAGTAAAGTATGCCTGGCTTTTCTACGTCTGAGATGTACAGTATACTTAAGCAAGGTCAGTTAGGTATATATAAAATATTTAAGCCACAAGGTCAGCATGTCAGAAAGACAACAGTATTACCTGTATATGTATTAGTTTTGTCAAACCTTTAATTTTATGATATTTGTACTTTGGAATTGGGCAAATGATGCATTTCCTGGTGGTCTGGTCAATTGAATGTTATAAATCTAATAGCTAAACATCCATAAACACTCATAAATTGCCAGCTTTTTTTTGTGCTGCATCATAAAAGTTATTGCAAGCTGCAACATCTGCCAGCATTGATACTGTAGCCTTTGTTCTCCACAATAGCTCTTCTGAGCAAACACTGCACATGAGAGAGTTCTGACGTGTTGGCTGATGAAGTCACTTTAAATAGCAGTCATAAACATCCTCAATAATAACATCTGGCAGATGAGTTTTTTGAGTCTTTCCTTTCATTAATAGGGGGGATATTTAGAATGAACTGGTTCCTATATTCAAGAATAATGGACCATACCAGTCTGTGCTGTTTTTATATGTATAGTATTTACATCATAAATTCAATTTATGATGTAAATACTGTATATTCTATAACAACAGGTTGATCTCCAGCAGCCCCCATGAAGGATATCTAAACCCAAGAACAAAAATGTAATACAGAACAACTTATCAATCCTTGTGGTGGTTGCATTATTGTTTTTCAGACTAAGCATATTTTTTATTAAAAATACATCAAAATACCTGTTGATCCTGCCAGAAATGCAATGTTCTTGTACCTTCTTGTGCACGGAACGGCAATCTCAAATGATGTTATCGGCCTTCCCAGCTATATGCAGATAAGAAAAGGGGAGGTGTTTGTCAACCAAATCAGGAGAGCAGCCTAGGGTGACAATGCTATTCCTCCCTAGATAGTGTGCAGTAAGTGAGCATTGTCACATGAGGAGAAGAAGTATGCTACTGGCAGAAATTGCAGGTGAAAATAAAATGAAAGAAGGCTGAAAAAAGAAAACTAATGCAGCCAGCACATCTAAGGAATGGTGAACTGCAGTGCATTACATTTTCTGGGGGTTTAGATACACTTTAACAATCATGTCGGCAACATACAGCAGTATTCAGACAAATTCAACTTCTTTCAGTAAGATGTCGATCATAATAACTACCAGATGGATGCAGCCTACCACTGACAGTTTCTATTTACATCATGAAAGGGTCTGAAATGTTGTCTTGATTTGTTTTTCTTTTAATTAAAAGCTATATGAAGCCAAAAGTGTTTTTGTTTTTTTATGTTTACAACTATGTAAACTGATATTTTATTGCTTGTTTAAATCTTTATTTTCCAAATTTAAAACACTTTGATGAGAAAGCCCAGCACTGGCTGCTCACTTTTTGCTACCTCTAGCTTATTAAAAATCCATATGAGCTGTGTGAGTTAAGATAAGGGAGGGGGTGACTCATACAGCTGTGTGTGATATAAATAGTGTTAAATAACAGACATTCACAGCAAAGTACAATAAAACTAAGACAAAGGGCACAAAATAGGGTTTAATGCACCACCAGATGGCTGCAAGTGGCAAATATGATAAATTCCTTGGGCATTGGGCAGATCTGGCCGCGCTCAGCCGGCTGTCACTTTCACTCCTCGCCGCTGGGACACAGAGCAGCGCTCAGCGGGAAGGAAAGAAACCTGGAATGCGCCGATGTATCGGCAGGAAAATGGCACTTTCGGCATTATGCCAAAAGTGCCATTTTCGGCCGATATGTTTCGGCGGCCAATATATCGGTGCATCCCTACTTATCACCATGGTCACCAAAATAAATGAAGAGAGCAACTCTCCCTAATGAGGACACAGACATGGGATGAAAACCCAAGTTTTGTTCTTTCTCCACTCCCTTTCATTACTCATTTGCTCTTTGCTATCAGTAACTTTTCAAATCAGAAGTACATCTCACCCAAGAAAGAAGAGAAGCTATTGCGAAGAAGAGTGAGTAGGTGTTTCAGACAAAATTCACAGCTGATCACAGAGTACTGAGTTTTTGGCCGCAAGTACCTATCTATCTATCTATCTATCTATCTATCTATCTATCTATCTATCTATCTATCTATCTATCTATCTCTCCAGTTGCAGCTACATGTAACAATTTATTCAGTTCTTCAAAGTAACAGCTTGTTTAAATAACAAAAGTCAATGGTGACAATAATAGACAGCAATCCCTCTTCTCAAGACAAAACAAACATAAACCATCTGAACACTGAATGTATCTAATGTTTGTAGACCGGTAGTGACATTAAAATGTATTCAGTGCTCAGATGTTTCATGTTAACTTTGGCTAGTAGAAGAAGGATTACTGCCAACATCTTTTGCCATAGGTTTGTATTAACTAAACAAGCTATAACTTTGGAACACTGAATACATTTTCATCAGGTACTTTAACCATTACATCGTTTTTATAATCCTGGATCATTGACCAAATTAGTCAGTCAGTAAGGCACTGCCTAGTTTGAAGAGCTACTATGGTTACACTCCAAACAGTATACATTATAAAAACATTTAAAACATTGAATGCTAGGTAGGCTGTGGGTACAATGTTATCCCCTGAGTTCTTAATAATTTGCCAAATGACGAAGCCCAACTTCAGATAAGACTTTATTTATCTTTAGGTTTAAACAGAGGAATGCTCAAAACTTTGTCCGACTTGTAATGCTGTCTGGGTTCCCATTGAGACCATCAGACTGCAAAGAAAACAACCTTTTTTTTTTTAGCAGATTTTAGGATGGTTATAAAATCTGTCTAGGTTTTAGTACCGTTGGTGTCTCCACTGAAAAGATTTACTCTCACTTTCTGAGTCTGGACACTCTACTAAAGACAAATAATGCTTTTTACTAAAGAATGCTTGTCCTGGAAAATTGTCAATAGTTCACTAGTATTTGGCACTGATGGGATATATTAAAAGTGTTTTTAAAAAGTGTTTTTCAACATAAGGGTTAGAATTTAGGCTGATGTTTACAATTATGGGTTAGGTTGAGAACTCGGGTTATGGTGAAGATTAAGGATTAGTTGGAGGGTTGATATTTAAAGGTTGGGGTTAGTTGTAAAGTTGCAAGTTAGGGTAAATTTATTTTATCATGCAATAAGCATCAGTGGAAGATATATACTTGCAATAAAAAATGTACTGGTACTAAAATTTCATGTATCTTCAACGTTTTGTGCCGTTTCTAAAACATCAAAAATAACTGCACACTTCTGCAACTTTAATAGAAATGCATTCAGATTTTCAATTTATATTAAACATTAGAATGATCAGGCAAAAGCAAGTAAATAATTACATTTTCCATACTGCTCACAACTTTCCCCCGAAGAGATTAGATAAGGAAGCACACATTGATACTTAATGTTATTAGCAAATTAATTTATTTTATGCAACATGTTTTAATGGTGTATTTAATGATTAATTTGCTGTTATGAGATGTTTAAATGATGTGTAAAAGGATTTGGTTATATCAAAGCAAACGTTATTTAATGCTAATGTAATGGTTTATTTACTTTAATTTGATTTTGCAGTTTTACCTCATATACTGCTTAAGGGTGCATATTTAAATCATTTAGAACATTTTGTTGTAAGTGAGATTGCAGATAGGAGAAAAACAAGTCTGTTAGTATATGTTCGCTAGTATGTGAGTGTGTGCATGCACTCAGGTGTGTTTTTGCACTTGTTACTCTGTGTTTGCACATACATTATATTTATATATATATATATATAGAATGGCACAGTACAATGCAATAAACCCCGCTGCAAACTTTGCCAACATATATGTGACAGAAATACAGCGAGTCACAATAACAAAGCGTACACCATTAAGGGGTCATACTCATGCACATCTGCTAACGTGGTGTACATGATACAGTGTTCAGCATGTGACAAAGGTTGTTACATTGGGGAAACTGGCCTTAAGCTGCAGCTCAGGATGAACCTACACAGGAGCTTGATCAAGAACCACAAAGAGGATGAATATTGCACTCCAGTAGGACATCACTTCTCCCAGAGGGATCACTCCATCCAAAACCTGAATATTAAAGTACCACTTTACAGTCCCTGTGGCCAACCAGGCGCTGCAGGGACAAACTAATGGGGGAACTATTCTGAGCACATTGCAATCACCTTGCAATTCATCACCTTGCAATTCATGCTTGGCTTTGCACAACACACCTGCTGGGTGTGTACACACTACAAAGGTGTTTAGATTCCACCCATAGATCATGCTGGGAGGGAACACACTACAGAGGTGTATACATGTTCGTGGTGTGTTTATAAGGTTAGTAAATCAACCCCAGTGTGTGATAGTGACTTTTTTTATTAATTGATAACAGACTTATTTGTTTATCTCTAAACAAGAGAGAGGGGTTGAGGGCTTGGCAAACAAGTTTATGGCATTTATTGTCATGGGTAAATTAGATGCTGTCATTGTATTTACAGTAAAGGATTAATGCACTCATTTGCTTTGTTTTGACATGTATTACTCTTGTATATACCAGTTTTCAAACAACAAAGAGGGCACAAAAAGGTTTCCAGCCCTGAGTGCCACATTGGTTCTTAGTGTTCTTTGAATGGTATTGCAGACCATCTGTCTTCATGCTGAAATTGTTGAAATCATTATAAATAATTCAGCTAAACAGATATAATTATTAATTGGTCTTATTCCTTTTATACATTTTAGGCCCCTTTCACGTGGGCTGATCGGGAAAGGATCTGTTAATGGATCCTCTCCTGATCAGAACAGTATGGATCAGATGTCGATGAGCATGTTCTATGTCAAACAGGGAGGATAGGATTTGCCAGTTGTATTAGCCATTGTTCCATGAAGGCTTCAGAGATTGGATAAGCAGGGAGCCGACATAAAAAACAGAGCGCTGCCTCCATGTGTAAAACTAACTTATTGGGTACATAAAAACAGGTATATATACTCACAAGAGTAGAGTTTTTGAATGCCTTAATTAGCAACACTGTCAGTCAAGGGAAGTAATCTACCCCAAATTGAAAACAAAGCATCTCTGGACACATCAACCATCCACCCACCGTTGTGAGCAGGGCTGTCTTTAATATTGATTGGACCCTGGGCAAACAATTTCATGGAGAGACAGACGGGAGAGGAGGAGGAGAGACAGACGGGAGAGGATGAGGAGAGACAGACGGGAGAGGATGAGGAGAGACAGACGAGAGACAGACGGGAGAGAAAGAGGAGAGACAGACGGGAAAGAAAGAGGAGAGACAGACGGGAGAGAAAGAGGAGAGACAGACGGGAGAGAAAGAGGAGAGACAGACGGGAGAGAAAGAGGAAAGACAGACGGGAGAGAAAGAGGAGAGACAGACGGGAGAGAAAGAGGAGAGACAGACGGGAGAGAAAGAGGAGAGACAGACGGGAGAGAAAGAGGAGAGA